>NC_057797.1:322910321-323211019 GCF_018294505.1 Triticum aestivum
AGCGGGTAACATCCCGGAACCGGAACTTCCAAAATTGGAAACTCCTCGGCCCCTGGATCCCAGATCAGGTAGGGGTTTGGATTCAATTCCACCCACCCACCCAAACATAAGCGACCTTTCCCATATCAGGCAAGAGCCCCAGGAAACAATACATCACTACTGGGCCAGATTCCTCCTTGCGATGAACAAGGTTAAGGACTGTCGCGAGGAAGACGCAATCTTATTTTTCCACAATAATTGCACGGACAAGGGAATCCTTAACGCCATAAATCGCCGTGAGATAGCACGCTTCGCTGACTTGGCGTCCATACTACGAAAGTACTGTGCGATGGAAAGTGCCTGGAAAACCGAAACAAACTTTTGGGATAATCCGGCCCTGAACACAAACCCAGTCCGAAATAAAAGGGTGCATTATCACAATACACCCGGGTTAACTACCAAAAATCAAAAACCCTCTACGGGAGAAGGAACCGTACTGGAGGGATGGCTCAACGGACCCTGCAAAATTCATAGTACAGCGGATACAATACCAACGCACAGCCTTAGAGCATGTTGGATACTCCGGCACGTGGCCAAGAGTGGTGAGGATCTACTTCTCCCAAATACCACAGAGCACCATCCCGTGGACAACAATATGGTGTTAACGGTCTTTGAGACCTTTGCCTCGAGTAATAGACGCAAGCGAACACTCCACAGCATTGCCGAAATCTGCCATGTAGCAGCAATAAATCCATGGAGTGACACGGCTCTTACCTTCAATGCTAGTGACGAACCTAAATTCCGAACAGCCCGAGCACCAGCCGCACTAGTCCTCAGTCCAATCGTGGACGGCTTTCGACTCACCAAGGTACTCATGGACGGCGGCAGCGGATTAAACCTCATCTATGAGGATACTCTTCAAAAGATGGAAATAGACTGGACCCGCATTGAGCAAAGTAGCACAACCTTTAGAGGAATCATCCCCAGTCGGGAATCACGTTGTGCTGGGAAAATCACACTAGATGTGGTATTCGGCACGCCGGATAATTGTAGGTCCGAATAAATTACATTCCAAGTGGCCCTGTTCAGCAGTGGTTATCACGCTCTTTTAGGACAGGAGGCATTCACAATCTTCCAAGCCGTACCACATTATGGGTACATGAAGCTCAAAATGCCCGGGCCCAAAGGAATCATCACTCTCGCCAGCGATCCAGACATAGCACTTCACGCTGAAAACAAAACATCCGCATTGGTCCTCGAGGCATTATCCGAAGCCCTCTCGGCCGAGGAATTAACTACGCTACGCTCCATAGTGGACAGGGACGACGTGATACTCGACAAGAGATCCAAGTCCACCTCTTTTAAACCAATGTATGAAATAGTCAAATTCCAAGTCCACCCAACAGACCCTACAAAAAGAGCCTCCATCAGGGCACAGCTAAGCCCCGCTGTGGACGCCGCACTACGAGAGTTCCTGCGCGAGAACTAGGACATATTCGCCTAGCATCCCTCAGACATGCCAGGAATCCCATGCAGGCTGGCCAAGCATAGCCTCAATATCCTAAAGGGATTCAAGCTGGTCAAGCAAACTCTTCGGTGTTTCTCTGAACCTAAGAGACATGCCATGTGAGAGGAACTAGCCAAGTTATTGGAGGCCGGATTCATCAAAGAAATAAAACACCTGGACTGGCTAGCAAACCTGGTGATGGTACCAAAGAAGGACAAATCCTGGCGCCTTTGTGTCGACTTCAAAGACGTCAATAAAGCTTTCCCAAAGGATCCCTTCCCCCTCCCATGCATCGATCAAATCATTGATGCTACTATAGGACACGAGTCATTGTGTTTTCTCGACGCATACTCCGGTTACCACCAAATCAATATGGCAGAGTCCGACCAAGCCGCAACGACATTCATCACACCATACGGTCCCTTCTGTTTCAACACAATGCCTTTTGGGCTCAAAAATGCCGGCGCAACATATCAGCGCATGATTCAGACATGCCTGGAGAAACAAATTGGAAAACCAGTAGAGGCATACATAGACGATGTGGTCGTCAAAACCAAACACGTCGACTCTTTGATAGACGACTTGAGGCTCACATTCGACAACCTCCGAACATATGACATCAAGCTCAATCCGGAAAAATGTGTTTTCGGCGTACCAGCCAGAAAGCTCCTGGGATTCATTGTCTCCAGTAGAGGTATTGAAGCTAATCCGGCCAAAATCCGAGCGTTGTCACAGTTGGCTACCCCAACAGACCTCAAACAAATCCAGAAGCTAACTGGATGCGTGGCGGCTCTAAGCCGCTTTATCTCCCGCTTGGGAGAAAAGGCTTTACCCCTTTATCGCCTCCTTCGGCGCACCGACCACTTCGAGTGGACGGACGCGGCCACATCCGGATTGGAAGAAATAAAGGCCATTCTGGCAACCAACCCGATCCAGGCCGCACCAAACATTGGCGAACCAATGATGTTGTACATTGCGGCAACTCATCAAGTTGTAAGCGCGATGCTCATTGTCAAACGGGAAGCGGACGGACACAAATTCCCTCTTCAAAGGCCGGTATACTATGTATCCACTGTCCTCACTCCATGAAAACCACGGTACCCGCATTACCAAAAATAGCATATGCGGTATTCATGGCATTGCGGAAACTGCGACACTACTTTCAAGAGTGTTCGATTACAGTAGCCTCGGAAGTGCCAATTAATGATATTATCAACAACCGCGACGCTACGGGCCGGATTGCCAAATGGGCCATTGAGCTCCTCCCATTCGACATAACATACGAACCTCGCTGAGCCATTAAATCACAAGTACTGGCCGACTTCGTTGCCGAATGGACGGAGGCCGAACTCCCTAAAGAGTACGGCGCATACTCCAATTGGATCATGCACTTCGACGGTTCTAAAATGTTGGCCGGTCTAGGGGTTGGCGTCGTCCTGACGTCCCCAACCGGAGATACCGTTCGGTACATACTATAAATATTGTATACACATTCCAACAATGCAGCCGAATACGAAGCTCTGTTGCATGGTCTTCGGATGGCAGTCTCCACGGGCATTCAACGCCTGGAGGTGCGTGGGGATTCAAACCTCGCAATATCCCAAATAAGCGGAGATTTCGACACCAAGGATCCGAAAATGGTGGCCTATCGAAATGTCGTCCTACAAATGTCAGCTCGGTTCGAGGGACTCGAATTTCACCACGTGGCTCGGGAAAACAATCAGGCGGCGGATATCCTTGCCCGCATCGGCGCAAAATGCGACGAGGTCCCCCCCAACATATTTCTGGAAAGGATCTTCAAGCCATCCGTAGCATGGGAAGGGGACACCGGCAAAAATAGTCCGGACTCGGCCAAAATACCCGATACCGAACTCTCTGACACAATCGGAGGCTCTGCCATCGAAATAACACCTTCAGCCCACGAAATAATGGCCATTATTGCCCCGTGGACAGAACCATTCCTGGCCTACCTAACTAGACAGGAACTTCCGGAGGACCAAAATGAGGCACGCTGCACAGTGCGGCAATCCAAGGCCTACAGGGTCCATGAGGGAGAATTGTACAAGAAAAGAACTACCAGAGTCCTTCAAAGTTGCATCTCCGAAGAGGAAGGGCGGAATCTTTTGGCAGAAATTCACGCCGGACTCGGCGGTCATCACGCCGCAGCCCGGGCTCTTGTAAGCAAGGCCTTCCGTACATGATTCTATTGGCCAACGGCCCGGGCAGATGCACAGGACTTGGTCCAACGGGATAAGAAAAAGAACAAGCTTGAACCCAAATGGGAAGGTCCCTTTATTATTGACCAAGTTCTGACCGGTGGAGCGTACCGACTGCGGGATGCATCGACTAGTCGACTCGAGCCGAACCCATGGACCGCGGCCAGGCTCCGAAGATTCTACGCCTAGCACCGGACTCTATGTTAGTCCCCTCCCTTTGTCCATTTTTCACAAATACATTATCTGTCTTGTTTTGCTTTCTTTCTTTCTTTTGTTATTTCTCTAGGCCTTCAAGGGTCACCTTGTGCCCTGTTTACACATTACAGATGCGCTAGTCACACTCTTCATACATGGGGGCTTCTTTCACAGAAGCTTAAATTATTTATCCGGGCTTCATGCCCAACACATGTGTTCTACTTCCGCATGTACCTTTTTTTCACCATTATATGCATCGATATGACTTAAGTTTTGGCCAAGCTGGGTTGCCTGGCTCTTGTATTTATGCCCTGCGTTCCTGTTAATTCGGCTAGGGCATAAGGGGAGCACCTCTGCGATTGTTACTGCCGGGTCAGCCGGATGTGTACCTCAGACTGGGTGAAGCTGAAATCTAGCGTTCTTAAGGGAATATTTGGTCGGTGAACAAAAGATGATTTTTATTTATTGTCCATATCTGCCCCCAGATGCATTTTTTGTGTTTCTTATCACAGTCCAGACATGCACTTTAGGCCATGCTTACCCAGGGAAAGGAACCCTTAACGGAACTATTCTCCATGGAAGATGTTTCTTACTACCCATGTAATATAACATAACTAGTTGGGCACTTGTCTGATAAAGCACTAATGACCCCTACGCCTGGTCTCCACGCATACCCCGGTTTTATATAACTGAGCGGGTATTCGGATTCAGTCCGGACTATCGGGCCCGGAGGTTGAAGCGAAAAGGTCTGCAACGACAAATGATCTACAATCCGACTAGAAGGCATTATACATGTCACTTTAATTACATAGTCATGCAGACTGACTAAATTCCTCCTCTATACCATCCAACAGGTGGTCCAGCTTACAACCCTATTGAGAATACTTTGCGGCTAATTCTACTTGCCCATAAACTAAGCTAACGGGGATCTCTTTTCCGTCGGGCCCCACAGGTCCGACCTCGGCCATGTGATTCGGGTCTGCCTTGGTAAACCGTGTCTTCACCATGGCCCAGGCTTCTCTGGCACCCTGTCGGCAGGCTGATATCTTCCATAAACGGAAGCGCCGCCTTGCTCCCTTCAGCTTCTCCGCAAGCTCTGCAACGCCTTCTGGCAGGGAGAAGGACGGCCACAAGGCCTGGGCAACGCCCTGCATCACCTGCCAAACTTGTTCGTGCAGATGTGACAACTCGGACATAAGATCACCCGCAGACCCGGTCATTTACTCCGCGGGACGACCCGTCAGCATACCTATAGACATAACGTTGTTAGTTGACTTCATCGATGAACTCCTTTAGAAGGATTCGTTCAAGCACTTACTAAAAATTCCGCGCCGAAGCCGCTTATTCTCCTTCTCGGAGTCCGCAAGCTGGCCCCGAACGTCTTTTAGTTCAACGCTCAGCTCTTTGCATTATATGAAGAGAGGTAAGGAAAATGTTGTGGCGGATGCTCTTTCCCGCAAAGCATGCTTGTCACCAAACTTGAATTGAATGGCATTGGCTTTGCGCACATAAAATAATTATATGTGCATGATCCTACTTTTGCTATCCCTTATGCCAAATGTTTGACGGATACGTCTTGGGAATGCTATTACTTCATAGATGATTATCTTATGAGAGCTAACAAACTATGTATCCCTGAGTATTCTCTTTGTTTGTTACTTTTGCAAGAATCTCATGGAGGAGGACTTATGGGACACTTTGGACGCGACAAGACATGTGCTACGCTCTCCAAGAACTACTTTTGGCCCAAGATGTTCCGCGATGTTTCACGCTTCACCAACCGATGCTCTACATGTCGCAAAGCTAAGTCTAAAGCTTAATCCCATGGTCTCTATATGCCACTTCCTATTCTGTATCACCCATGGGAAGATATTTGTATGGATTTCGTGCTTGGTTTTGCTAGAACTCGAAATGGCAATGATTTCATGTTTTTTGTTGTGGACCGATTCTCTAAGATGGCTCATTTCATCCCATGCAACAACATAGACGATGTTTCACATGTTGCAAATCTTTTTTGTAGGGAAATCTTGCGTCTACATGCAGTGCCCAAGACTATCGTATCAGATTGTGATGTCAAGTTCCTTAGCTACTTTTGGAAGACACTATGCGCCAAGCTTGGAATCAAGCTTTTGTTCTCTTCGTCATACCATCCTCAAATCGATGGACAAACGGAGGTCACGAACTGGTCAAACTCAACAAGGAGCAGAAGGAAATGACAAGTGGTTTTTAGCAAGGTATTCTCTACAAGCACTGAAATTATCTGTAACAGATAGTTCTATGATAAGATAATTCGTAACGCGTAACAAGTACCAAAAGTTACTCTTATATAAAGTAAAGCTCCCGAGTACACATGGGAATTGTTGTCAAGTTAGTTTTCATCATGCTCAGATGATTCACGTTAGTTACTTTGATAATTTGATATGTGGGTGGACCGGTGCTTGGGTGTTGCCCTTCCTTGGACAAGCCTCCCACTTATGATTAACCCCTCTCGCAAGCACCCGCAACTACGAAAGAAGAATTAGATAAATCTAACCATAGCATGAAACATATGGATCCAAATCAGCCCCTTACGAAGCAACACCTAAACTAGGGTTTAAGCTTCTGTCACTCTAGCAACCCATCATCTACTTATTACTTCCCAATGCCTTCCCCTAGGCCCAAATCATGGTGAAGTGTCATGTAGTCGACGTTCACATAGCACCACTAGAGGAGAGACAACACACATCTCATCAAAATATCGAACGAATACCAAATTCACATGATTACTTATAATAAGACTTCTCCCATGTCCTCAAGAACAAACGTAATTACTCACAAAGCATATTCATGTTCATAATCAGAGGAGTATTAATTATCATTAAGGATCTGAACATATGATCTTCCACCGAATAAACCAACTAGCATCAACTACAATGAGTAATCAACAGTACTAGCAACCCACAGGTACCAATCTGAGGTTTTGAGACAAAGATCAGATAGAAGAGATGAACTAGGGATTGAGAGGAGAAGGTGCTGGTGAAGATGTTGATGGAGATTGATGCCAAATCTAAAAGATTTCTAGAAGCAAAATTCAATCTGGCATAAAATTTTTGTATAATCATCCACAAATTCAGAACATGAGTAGGGCAATTTCGTATCATCAATTTCATCCTCTCCCAAGATTGTGCAACATGTTCATGATCAAGTTGCTTAAAATTCGTAATATCGTTCCTAAGGGAGATGATCTTAGCGGGAGGAAAATACTTGGAAATAAAAGCATATTTACACTTATTCCATGAATCAATACTAATTTTAGGCAAAGATGAAAACCAAGTTTCCGCACGATCTCGAAGCGAGAACGGAAATAGCTTCATTTTAACAATATCATTATCCACATCCTTTTGCTTTTGCATATCACACAAATAAACGAAATTATTAAGATGGGATGCGACATCTTCATTGGAAAGGTTGGAAAATTGATCTTCCATAACAAGATTTAGCAAAGCGGTATTAATTTCACAAGATTCTGCATTAGCATCAGGAGCAATCAGAGTACTAATAAAATCATTATTATTGGTGTTGTAAAAGTCACACAATTTGGTATTATCTCAAGCCATAGTGACAAAGCAAGCAATCCAACACACGAGCACACAAAAAGCAAATGAAGAAGACGAACAGAAGAGGGGTGAAGAAAAGGCAAATCTTTTCGAAAATCATTTTCAAAGAGGGGGAGAGGAAAATGAGAGGCGAATGGGGAATAATGTAATGCAAGAGATGAGAGTTTATGATGGGTGCTTGGTATGTCTCGTCTTGTCATAGATCTCCACGGCAACGGCGCCAGAAATTCTTCCTGCTACCTCTTGAGCTTGCATTGGTTTTTCCTTCAAAGAGGAAAGGGTGATGCAGCAAAGTAGAGTAAGTATTTCCCTTAGATTTTGAGAACCAAGGTATCAATCCAGTAGGAGACAACGCGTAAGACACCGAATACCTGCACAAACAAACACCAACTTGCACCCAACGCAACAAAGGGGTTGTCAATCCCTTCATGGTTATTTGAAAAGTGAGATCTGATAGAGATGGATAAACGGTAAAGTAATATGTTTGGTATTTTTGGTTTATGGAATGGAAAGTAAAATATTGCAAAGAAATTAAATAGGAAACTAAAATTGTAGATCAGAAACTTATATGATGGAAAGTAGACCCAGGGGCCATAGGATTCAATAGAGGCTTCTCTCAAGATAGAAATTATTACGATGGGTGAACAAATTACTGCCGAGCAATTGATAGAAAAGCACAAAGTTATGACGATATATAAGGCAATGATCATGAATATATGCATCACGTCCCTATCAAGTAGACTGAATCCTGCCTGCATCTACTACTATTACTCCACACATCTACCGACTTCTACCTGCATCTAGAGTATTAAGTTCATAAGAATAGAGTAACACATTAAGTATGATGATATGATGTGGCGGGATTAACTCAAGCAATATGATGAAAACCCCATCTTGTTATCCTCGATGGAAACCATACAATACGTGTCGGTTCCCCTTCTATCACTAGGATCGAGCACCGCAGGATTGAACCCAAAGCTAAGCACTTCACCCATTGCAAGAAAAACCAATCTAGTTTGCCAAACCTAATTGGTAGTTCGAAGAGACTTGAAAATATATCAAATCATGCATATAAGAATTCAGAGGAGATTCAAATAATATCCATAGACAAGTTGATCATAAATCCACAATTCATCGGATCTTGGCAAACACACCGCGAAAGAGTATTACATCGAATAGATCTCCAGGAACATCGAGGAGAACATGGTACTGAAAATCAAAGAGAAAGAAGAAGCCATCTAGCTACTAGATATGGACCCGTAGGTCTGTGGTATGCTACTCACGCTTCATTGGAGAGGCAATGGTGTTGATGTAGAAGCCCTTTGTGATCGAATCCCCCTCCGACAGGACGTCGGAAAAGGCCCCTAGATGGGATCTCATGGGTACAGAAGGTTACGGCGGAGGAAAAGTGGTTTCGTGGCTCCCCCCGAAGGTTTTGGGATATTTGAGAATATATATATAGGTGAAAGAAATAGGTCGGTGGAGTCACGAGGGGCCCACAAGGGTGGGGGGCGCGCCTTACCCCCCTGGACGCGCCTCTCGACCTTGTGACCGCCTCCTAGCTTTCCTGACGTGCACTCCAAGCCCTTTGGATGTTTTCTGGTCTAAGAAAAATCATCGTGAAAGTTCCATTCCGTTTGACTCCGTTTGGTATTCCTTTTCTGCGAAACTCAAAAACAAGGAACAAACAGGAACTGGCACTGGGCTCTAGGTTAATAGGTTAGTCCCAAACATCAGATAAAATAGCATATTAATGCATACAAAACATCCAAAACAGATAATATAATAGCATGGAACAATAAAAAATTATACATATGTTGGAGACATATCAGCCTGCTAGGTGGGCGGCAAGGTAGGGGGCGCGCCCAGGGGGTAGGGCGCGCCCCCACCCTTATGGTTGCCTGGTGGGCCCCCCTGGTGCTTTCTTCGCCTAATATTTTCTATATATTGCTAAATAATTCTCTGTGAAGTTTCAGGACTTTTGGAGTTGTGCGGAATAGGTCTCTCAAATTTGCTCCTTTCCGGTCCAGAATTCCAACTGCCAGCATTCCCCCTCTTTGTGTAAACCTTGTAAAATAAGACAGAAAAGGCATAAGTATTGTGCCATAATGTGTAATAACAGCCCATAATGCAATGACTATCAATATAAAAGCATGATGCAAAATGGACGTATTAACTCCCCCAAGCTTAGACCTTGCTTGTCCTCAAGCAAAAGCCGATATCGAAAAATATGTCCACATGTTTAGATATAGAGGTATCAATAAAATAAAATACGTAAATTAGGGCATCATGACCATCTTTAGAACAACAACATATAATGTCATATAATATTTTATGCCAAAGTAACAATTCGTTCACAAGGTAAAGTATGAATCAGAAACTTAATTGAAAACTAACAAACTATGATCTCGGTCATTGAAGCAATTGCAATTTATCATAACATCGTAAAGAGCCAATTATAAGAGCTTTAGAACAAGTCCGCATACTCAACTATCATTTAATCTTTCACAATTTATAACACACCCGCGATACTTATGGGTTCAAAACTTCAGTTGGGCACAAATAAAGATGGGGGCTTAAAGTTTCGCCTCCCAACTGTTTACCTCAAGGGTAATGTCAACAATAATACTTTATGATAACCTTATATATATATATATATATATATATATATATATATATATATCTTTCTCCAACACATAGTGCTTGCCAAAAAGAAAAAAGTGTAAAAAGGAAAGGTGAAGATCACCATGCCTCTTGTATAAGGGTAGAAAATAAAAGGAAAAGATAGGCCCTTCGCAGAGGGAAGATGATGTTCTCATGCACTTTTATAGTTGGATGCACAAAATATTAATGCAAAAGAACGTCACTTTATATTTCCGCTTGTGATAAAGAACTTTATTATGCAGTCTATCACTTTTATTTCTTCCATATCACAAGTTCGTATAAAGCTTATTTTCTTCACACTAATAGAACATACATATTTAGAGAGCAATTGTTATTGCTTGCACTGATGACAACTTACTTGAAGGATCTTACTCAATCCATAGGTAGGTATGGTGGACTCTCATGGCAAAATTTGTTTAAGGGATGTTTGGAAGCACAAGTAGTATCTCTACTTGGTGCAAAGGATTTGTCTAGCATAAAGGGAGAAAGGCAAGCTCAACATGTTGGAGGATCCATAACACAATATAACTTCTGTTCGGATATAAGAGAACATAACCCATCATGTTATCTTCCTTCTCCAACATCAAACTTTTAGCATGTCATATTTTAATGAGTGCTGACAATTACAAAAGATGTTCACAATAGTTTATTTATATGTGAAGCCTCTCTTACTTTATTACTTCCTTTTAATTGCAACAATGACCAAAACTATGTTTGTACACTCTCAATAACTTTTATTCATCATACTCTTTATATGTGAAGTCATCACTCTCCATAAGATCATTATATGGTCTTTTTATTATTTTCTCTTATTTTATTCCCTCAAGATCATAGCAAGAAAATAAAGCCCTCAACTCAAAACTACTCTTTATTATATATAACTCAAGGACTCGATTACATAGATAGAGATCAGGACAAAACTCAAAGCTAGATCATACTAAAAACTTTATTCTACTAGCACTACTGCAGGACGCTGCTAACGCGACACTACGATGAGAGACCCTTCGATGAAACTATGTGCGATGCAATAATCGCAAACGGTGGTGTAAAAACCGTCAAAAAATGTGCAAAACATTTGCAATGGAGGATGCATCAAACATGGTTCAGATTTCAGTTGCATGTAGGGATGTCAATTTTATCCACGGATCTGGATACCCATGGATACCCGATGTAACACCCCGGATATGATTTATCCATTATGTAATCCAACTCTTGCCGTTTCCGGCGTTAAGTTATTTTATTTTCTAGGGTTCGGGTCTTTGTCTCCATGTGTTGTTGTTGTTATCATGCATCTCATATCATTTCATCATGTGCATTGCATTTTCATACGTGTTCGCCTCTTGCATTCGAGCATTTTCCTCGTTGTCCGTTTTGCATTCCGGCGTTCCGTTCTCCTCCTGTGGTCATTTCTACCTTTATCTCGTGTGTGGGGATTAAACATTTCCGGATTGGACCGAGACTTGCCAAGCGGCCTTGGGTTACTACCGGTAGACCGCCTGTCAAGTTTCATACCATTTGGACTTCGTTTGATACTTCAACGGTTAACCGAGGGACCGAAAAGGCCTCGTGTGTGTTGCAGCCCAACACCCCTCCTTTTTGGTACAAAACCCACCAAAACCCTCTCCATCATCTAGAGCGTTCGATCACGATCGCGTGGCCGAAAACCGCACCTCATTTGGACACTCCTAGCTCCCTCTACCTCTATATATAGACCCCCTCCTCCAAATTCCAGATCTCCCCTTCCAAACCCTAAAAAAATTTGTCTCCGCCGCCACCAGACACGTCCGGACGCATCCGCCGCCGCCTCCGCGCCAATCCGCGCGCGCCACGTGGCCCCGGCCACCACCGCTGCCGCCGGCCCGTCCCGGCCCAGGGCGGGCCCTCTCCACTCACGCCACCGGGCCGCGCCCCGCCTCCCGCGCGCCGCCCTCGTCCTCCCCGAGCGCCGCCCACGTCCGCTCGACCCGGCTGCCACACCACCGCCGCTGGCGAGCGCCGCCACCAGGACGCCGTCTCCGGCGAGCCGTCCCCTCCGCCCGACACGCCGTCGGACCACGCCGGCGCCGCAGCCGACCGCCGCCACCACCGGATCCGCCTCTCTCTGGCCTCCTCCTCGCGGCAAGTTCCCCGGCGGCCAACTCTATTTTCCAGCAGGTCCGACGACCCCGGCGATCCTCGAACCTCACGCCGCTACAGTGCCCTCCAGATCCAGATCAGGATCGGGTTGACTTTTGCCCCGAAACCTTAATATTTTGGCTATGTTCATTGCATCATAACTTTGCATCCGTACCTCCGTTTTGGGCATATAGCATATCAAAATGTTCGTCTCAAAGAGCGCATCATTTCATCTCATTGCATCATTTTCATTTGAGTTTATCTTGATGCCCGAAATACTGTTAGAAGAATGCTAGTTGAGATATTTGTCAGATCTGCTGCTCCATTTAGATATTTGTCATTTTTGCGATGATTATGGTGTGCATGTTATGCCCAGGAGCTCTTCATGAGTTTTGTTATATGTTTTGCCATCTATACAGAGGTTCAACCCATGTATTTTTGTGATGTGTGTGGTGACTAGCAGAAGCTTGCAAAGTGGTGCACTTGTTAATGCTGATTTCAGGGACTTAGTAATTCCACTAAGTCCTTGATCTGTTTATCTCATTATGCCATATGTTCATATTGTTTCCTAGTGATCCGTGCCTCTTTTGAGGATGATCAGTAAGGATGTTTTGTTAATCTTGTAGTGCTATATCCATCCATGTCTTTGTTTGTAATTATGGAGCACCCTAGCTTGAGTCAATCGAGCTCTACTTTTGCTATTTTATGAATCTGGGCAGATTGTCTACTTGTTAGCGATTTTGCCGATGATGTTGTAGTTGATCCTGCATGCCATGTTATTGTTATTGCCATGACTAGCTTGTATAGTGTGTATTGTTGATGGGTGCATGCTTAGATTGTCATTACATGCTCTGTAGTGGGTGCATTGAGCTCGTAAACATGCCTACTTGATATCTGTTTCGCATGTCCCAGTTTTTCACTAAGTCTGGGAACTGATTATGTTTTTGCCATGTTCACATGCTTGCAAATGTATTTTCTGATCCCTTTTGGCTCAAGGTCACTAAGGGACTTTTGTTAAGCTCCTTGAGTATATCCATGCCATGCTTTACTTTGCCATATTCATGTCCTGTAGCATATAGTTTTGTTGCTCCAAAGAGTGCTATCTGATCTGAGATTCCAGACAAGTGTTAATTTCCCCATGTCTGAAATCTGTTTACCAAATGCATTTTTGCCATGCTTGTTTGAACCTGTTAATGGATGAATTGGCCGTAGCTCAGTGCTAGTCTTTTGTTAAGCTTCATGAATGGATTCCTGCCATGTATTTTGATGCCATGTTTGGGTGCTGTAGCATGTTCATCTCGTTGCATTTAGTTGGCTACTTGTTGTAAATCGCAGACCGGTGCCATATTTGAATTGCTTGCCATTTCCCAACCGTGACTCCAATTCCGGCGTTATTTATATCGTTTTCAAGCGATTTCATCCCATCTTTCCAGTGGCACACTTGGATTTCCATGTTGAGGCCAGGTTCATTCATCTCTTGTCAAATCTTGCATATGCATCCCGCATCGCATCCCGCATAGCATACCATGTTTGCATCATGTTGTTTGAGTTGTGCACGTGGTTGATTGCGTTCCTTGTTGCTTGTTTGTCTTGTTTGGGTAGAGCCGGGAGACGAGTTCGCTAACGAGGAGCCCATTGAGTTTGCTTTCGAGGATCCAGTCAACTCTGACAACGTTGCAGGCAAGATGGTCATACCCTCGAAATCACTTCTATCTTTGCTTTGCTAGATGCTCGCTCTTTTGCTATGCCTATGCTATGATGCCTACCACTTGCTTATCATGCCTCCCAAATTGCCATGTCAAACCTCTAAGCCACCATGTCCTAGCAAACCGTTGATTGGCTATGTGTTGCTAGTTGCAGGTGAAGATTGGAGACCGTTCCTTGTTGGAACACTATTTTACTTATTGGGATATCGTTATATTGCCATGTTATCTTACCGCACCTATATACTAGGGTGGAAGGCCCGGCCTCTCGTCTAGTGTTTTGTTCCACTCTTGTTGCCCTAGTTTCTGTCATACCGGTGTTATGTTCCCGGATTTTGCGTTCCTTACGCGGTTGGGTGATAATGGAAACCCCTTGATAGTTCACCTTGAATAAAGCTTTCCAAGCAATGCCCAACCTTGGTTTTACCATTTGCCACCTAGCCACTTTTTCCCTTGGGTTTCCGGAGCCCGAGGGTCATCTTATTTTAACCCCCCGGGCCAGTGCTCCTCTGAGTGTTGGTCCAACCTAGAGCCCCTTGCAGCGCCACCTCGGGGAAACTCGAGGGCTGGTTTTAGTTGTATGGATTGCTTATCTGATTGTGCCCTGAGAACGAGATATGTGCAGCTCCTATCGGGATTTGTCAGCACATTTGGGTGGTGTTGCTGGATTTGTTTTGACTTGTCGAAGTGTCTTGTAGAACCGGGATACCGATCCTGATTGGAATGTCTCGGGAGAAGGTCTATTCCTTCGTTGACTATGAGAGCTTGTCATGGGCTAAGTTGGGACCCCCTGCAGGGATTGAACTTTCGAAAGCCGTGCCCGCAGTTATGGGCAGATGGGAATTTGTTAATATCCGGTTGTAGATAACTTGAACCTTAACTTAATTAAAATGAATCAACTGTGTGAGTTACCGTGATGGTCCTCGGCGGAGTCCGGGAAGTGAACACGGTGTTGGAGTAATGCTTGTCGCAGGTTGTTCCCTAGTTATTCGCTCGCGCTTTGCCTTCTCTTCTCGCTCTCTTTTGTGAACAGGGTAGCCAACATATATGCTAGTCGCTTGCTGCAGCTCCATATATTTTACCTTGCCTTTCCTATAAGCTTAAATAGTCTTGATCGCGAGGGTGCGAGATTGCTGAGTCCTTGTGACTCACAGTTAACTTCCAAACCAGATGCACGGTCAGACGACTCCGTTCCAGATGACGCGTTAGAGCTCAAGTGGGAGTTCGACGAGGACTCACAACGTTACTATGTTTCTTTCCCTGATGATCAGTAGTGGTGCCCAGTCGGGGTGATCGGTACCGTGTCGCATGTTCGGTTTATCTTTCATTTTGGCGCCGTAGTCGGGCCATGAGTGTTTGAATGATGTAATGTTATTCATGTACTTTGTGTGACGTGGCGAGTGTAAGCCAACTATGTTACTCATCCCATTATTATGTATTACATTGGATGTTGTGATGATTGCCTAACTTGCGACATTGCTTTCAATGCGGTTATGCCTCTAAGTCGTGCCTCGACACGTGGGAGATATAGCCGCATCGAGGGTGTTACAAGTTGGTATTTAGAGCCATCCCGACCTTAGGAGCCCCATTGCTTGATCGTTATTAGCGGCCGAGTTGAGTCTAGAAAAATATTTTGAGTCATTTAGGAAATATATATCGGAGAGTTTAGGAATTCTTTTTACTTCCCAGTCTCCTCATCGCTCTAGTAAGGCATCCTGACGTAGAGTTTTGACTCTTCTCTCCTCAAATTTTACTAAAAAAAATTTGAGGATCACGCGGGTATCTTGGAATAGTTCCGATGGTTTTGTGACGAGAACATTGTTCTTGGT
Source organism: Triticum aestivum (assembly GCF_018294505.1). Classification (NCBI taxonomy): domain Eukaryota; kingdom Viridiplantae; phylum Streptophyta; class Magnoliopsida; order Poales; family Poaceae; genus Triticum; species Triticum aestivum. The sequence continues at coordinate 322,926,126 of NC_057797.1, forward strand.
GCCTCATGTTCCCGGGAGTGGAGCTCCGAGGTGTTGTCGTCACAATTTTATCGTTGCAGTTCTGGAATACCTGAGTTTAGTACGCCGACATCGAAAATCTCTTTTATGCAGTTCGTTGGTGAGATAACCTCGACGCCACCTAGTACTGGGGCGGGAGTTCGGGAGTATTGCCATAACTTGTATAACGGATGCTTTTCGAAGGTTGAGGTAGATGGTTTCCGAAGTTTTTCTCGGTTATGTGTTGAAGGATGGATACAGCTGGATGTAGGAATTGCTAGATTTGGGTGAGATATTATGCTTCCCCTGTATCCCCAACACTTGATTGCATAACCGGAAAGGTTTTGAAGTTTCATAGGTGGGAATTCTTGTAGCTCTAGTTCTTCTTCCACGGATATTTGGTTTGAGATTGGGATTTCTTACCGAGTATTCGTTCTTGATCCATACTTCGTTGATTTATTTCTCTACCTAAATTCCTAGTGGCTTCTCAAATTATGGATATGTGACCGTTTCAAGTGGAATGCATTCGTTCATTTTGTTCGGATGTGAAGACTATATGTTGCAATTTCATTCCGTTGGATTCAGCTTCAATATTTGTCTATCAATGTGCTAATGGATGTCAACCTCTTCAGGATGGCTCCTCCAACGTGGACGACTCCGAACCCTGATCCGCCACCACTTCCACCTCCTCCGGAGGCATGGCAAGCTGTGATGGCCGCTACTAATGCAAACACGCAGTTGATCATGCAAATTCTTCAAGAGGGCAACCAAGGCAACTAAGGCAACAATCAGAATCACTTTGTTACACTCAACCAGTTCCTTGCTAACGGGCCAAAGACTTTCAGCAATTGTGTTGAGGCAACTGATGCTGACGATTGGCTCGTGGACTTGTGCAAGCATTTCGAGTGCAGTAACGTCAGGCCTGAGGACTTTGTCAAGTTCGCTTCCTTCCAACTCAAAGACCAAGCTGCAGAATGGTTCCAGCAGTACAAGGATTCCAGAGGTGGATGTGTGATTACTTGGGATGAATTCCGTCAAGACTTCAAAGCTCATCATATCCCTCAGAGCATGGTTGAAAGCAAGCGTGAGGAATTCCACAACCTGAAGCAAGGCTCTTTGTCTGTCTATGACTACAACAAGTTGTTCCAGAAGCTCGCCCGCTTTGCTAAGCAGGACGTCCCTGACGAGAAGAGCATGATATATTAGTTCAGGGGTGGTCTCAGAGAAGAAATCCAGCTAGCTCTTGTTCTCTTTGAGCCCTTGAGGTACGACGAGTTCTACAACATGGCATTGAAGCAAGAGGCTGCTCAACTGAGGTGTGATGCTTCCAGGAAGCGAGTCTGAGATGCTACTCAGTCTTCCTCTACTCAAGTGGCCAAGCAGCAGAAGTATTGACTTCCTCCTCCTCCGTTCCATCAGCCATATTAGAAGAGCAAAGGTGGTAGTGGATCTTCCCACCCACCCAACCCTGGCTTTCAGAACAAGACTTCGTCTCAAGCTCCAAGATCGAGTGCTCCGTACCACCATCCTCTTTCAGAGGTCACGTGCAACAAGTGCCAACAGAAGGGTCACTATGCCAACAAATGCTTCAATCAGAGGCGCCTTCCTCATCCTCCTCCCGTGAGATCGGCAAGTATAGCTATGGTCAATCATAACCCCAAGTATGCCCAGGTCAACATGGTGAATGCAGCTCAGGCAGAGGACTCTTCAGATGTCATCATGGGTAACCTTCTTGTTAACGATATTCCTGCAAGAGTTCTGTTTGACACTGGTGCATCGCATTGTTTCATCTCGAGACCTTTTGCATCTAAGCATGATTTTGTTACTCAAGTGTTGTCGAAACTGTTGGCTATTGTCTCTCCGGCCCGTCAAATCACATCTCGAGTATGCGTTCCGGATGTTACCATCACTTTGGGTGACTATAAGTTCTTGTCCTCTCCAAACATTCTTGGTGACTCGGATATTGATCTTATTCTCAGAATGGATTGGCTTTCTAAGCACAAGGCTCAGCTTGATTGTGCAGCCAGGCAGATTCAATTGACTCACTCGTCTGAGGATGTTATTGTCTTTGCCGCTCGTGATAATACCATCCGTCTGTTTTCTCTCAATGAGAAGGGTGAACTGGATGCCATCTCACAAATTCCAGTCGTTTGTGAATATCAAGATGTCTTTCCAGAAGAGCTTCCAGGAATGCCTCCGCACCGGCCAGTTGAATTCGTCGTCGATCTTGAACCTGGCACGGAACCTGTGTGCAAACGTCCTTACAAGCTTGGACCTGAAGAGTTGAAGGAGCTAAAGAAGCAACTTGATATTCAAGAGAGAATGGGTCTCATCCGGCCTAGTTGTTCTCCGTGGGGTTGTGGTGTTCTTTTTGTGAAGAAGAAGGATGGAACGGACCGACTTTGTGTTGATTACCGTCCATTAAACAAGAAGACTATCAAGAACAAGTACCCACTTCCCAACATCAACGAGCTGTTCGAACAACTCAAAGGTGCCCAAGTATTCTCCAAGCTTGATCTCCGTATGGGTTATCATCAGATTCGAATCCGTGAACAAGATATTCCCAAGACGGCTTTCAGGACAAGCTATGGTTCATATGAATACACTGTCATGTCTTTTGGCCTCGTCAACGCTCCTCCGACTTTCTCTCGCATGATGAACTTCATCTTCAACGCCTACACCAATGACTTCGTTTTGGTCTATCTCGACGACATTCTAGTCTTTTCAAAGAACAAGGAAAATCATGCCAAGCACTTGCGTTTGGTGCTCGATAAGCTCAGGGAACATCAGTTCTACACCAAGTTCTCAAAGTGCGAATTTTGGCTCGATGAGGTTCTTTACCTTGGGCATATCATCTCTGCCAAGGGCATTGTGGTGAATCCTGAGAAGGTGTCTGCAATTGTGAATTGGGAACCACCTCAGAACGTGAAGCAACTCCGTAGCTTCCTCGGTCTCGCAAGCTATTGTAGAAGGTTCGTGGAGAACTTTTCTAAGATCGCGAAGCCTCTCTCTAATCTTCTCCAGAAGGACGTCAAGTACGTTTGGTCTCCGGAATGTGACATTGCTTTCAACACTTTGAAAGGGAAATTGGTCACTGCTCCAGTTTTGACTCCCCCTGATGAATCCAAACCGTATGAGATCTTTTGCGATGCCTCTCTCCAAGGTCTTGGCGCAGTGTTGATGCAAGAGAAGAAAGTTTTTGCTTATACCTCTCGCCAGTTGAAGCCCAATGAGAAGAACTACCCCACTCATGACCTCGAGTTGGCGGCAGTTGTGCATGCTCTTTTGACTTGGAGACATCTCTTATTGGGAAGAAAAGTGGACATTTTCACTGACCACGAGAGTCTCAAGTACATCTTCACTCAGCCTAATCTCAACCTCAGGCAGACTCGATTGGTCGAAATGATTCAAGAGTATAATCCGAGTATCGAGTATACTCCAGGCAAGGCCAATGTGATTTCTGACGCATTGAGCAGGAAGGCTTACTGCAACAGTATGATTCTCAAGCCTTATCAACCCGAGCTTTGTGAAGCTTTCCGCAAACTTAATCTGCAAGTTGTTCCTCAAGGTTTCCTCGCCAACCTTCAAGTCTCTCCTACCTTGGAAGACCAGATTCGCCAAGCTCAACTTCTGGATGCTATGGTGAAAAAGGTGAAGATTGGGATTGCCAAGAGTCAAACCAAGTACAAGTGCTACCGCCTTGATAACAAGGATACTCTCTTCTTCGAGGATCTTATTGTCATGCCCAAAGGTGACCTTCGTAAAGTGATCATGAATGAGGCTCACAATTCTCTCCTCTCCATCCACCCTGGGAGCACGAAGATGTATCAGGACCTCAAGTAGGCTTATTGGTGGACTCGAATGAAGCGTGAGATTGCTCAGATCGTGAATGAATGTGACGTCTGCAGAAGAGTGAAGGCAGAACACCAAAGGCCAGCTGGTCTCCTCCAACCTCTTGCCATTCCACAATGGAAGTTTGACCACATTGAGATGGACTTCGTGACTAGGTTTCCAAAGTCCAAACGTGGCAATGATGCTATATTCGTTGTCATCGACAAACTCACTAAAGTGGCTCACTTTTTGCCTATCAAAGAGTCAATCACTGCAGCTCAATTGGCGGAGCTGTATACCTCTCGGATTGTCTCGCTGCATCGTATTCCACAGGTGATCTCTTCAGACCGTGGCAGCATCTTTACCTCAAAGTTTTGGGATTCTTTTCAGAAGGCCATGGGCACCAACATCCGCTTCAGCACAGCTTTCCACCCTCAGACTAGCGGACAAGTCGAGCATGTCAACCAGATTCTTGAAGATATGCTCAGGTCTTGTGTGATCTCCTTCGGCATGAAGTGGGAGGATTGTCTTCCATATGCTGAATTTTCCTACAACAACAGTTTTCAAGCAAGTTCAGGCAAGGCCCCATTCGAAATTCTATATGGCAGGAAGTGTCGTACCCCTCTCAACTAGTCCGAAACTGGTGAACGTCAGCTTTTGGGTAATAACTTAATCACAGAGGCAGAGGAAATGTGCAAAGTCATTTGAGAAAACCTCAAAGCAGCCCAATCACGCCAAAAGAGCTACTATGATAGTAAGCACCGTGATTTGGCTTTCGAGATCGAAGATCATGTGTACCTCCGCGTCTCTCCTATGAAAGGTACTCGTCGCTTCGGTATCAAAGGGAAGCTTGCCCCTAGATACGTGGGGCCTTTCAAGATCGTCAGTAAGAGAGGCGATCTCACCTATCAACTCGAGCTTCCTTCAAACTTTGCAAATGTGCATGACGTGTTCCATGTCTCTCAACTCCGCAAGTGCTTCAAGACTCCTGACTGCACCATCAACTTCAAAGACATTGAGCTCCAAGCAGATCTCTCTTATCGTGAGCACCCCGTTGCTATTCTTGAAGAGATTGAACGCAAGACTCGCAACAAGTCAATCAAATTTATCAAAGTCAAGTGGTCACACCATTCCGACCATGAAGCCACCTGGGAACGCGAGGATCACCTCCGTTCTGAGTACCCGGCATTCTTTCAGCCCTAGATCTCGGGACGAGATCCTTTCGTAGTGGTGGAGTGTTGTAACACCCCGGATATGATTTACCCATTATGTAATCCAACTCTTGCCGTTTCCAGCGTTAAGTTATTTTATTTTCTCGGGTTCGGGTCTTTGTCTCCGTGTGTTGTTGTTGTCATGCATCTCATATCATTTCATCATGTGCATTGCATTTGCATACGTGTTCGTCTCTTGCATTCGAGCATTTTCCCCGTTGTCCGTTTTGCATTCCGGCGTTCCGTTCTCCTCCGGTGTTCATTTCTACCTTTCTCTCGTGTGCGGGGATTAAACATTTCCGGATTGGACCGAGACTTGCCAAGCAGCCTTGGGTTACTACCGGTAGACCACCTGTCAAGTTTCGTACAATTTGGACTTCGTTTGATACTCCAACGGTTAACCGAGGGACCGAAAAGGCCTCGTGTGTGTTGCAGCCCAACACCCCTCCTTTTTGGCCCAAACCCACCAAAACCATCTCCATCATCTAGAGCGTTCGATCACGATCGTGTGGCCGAAAACCACACCTCATTTGGACACTCCTAGCTCCCTCTACCTTTATATATAGACCCCCTCCTCCAAATTCTGGATCTCCCCTTCCAAACCCTAAAAAAATTCGTCTCCGCCGCCACCAGACACGTCCGGACGCGTCCGCCGCCGCCTCCACGCCAATCCGCGCGCGCCACATGGCCCCGGCCACCACCGCCGCCGCCGGCCCGTCCCGGCCCAGGGCGGGCCCTCTCCACTCACGCCACCGGGCCGCACCCCGCCTCCCGCGCGCCGCCCTCGTCCTCCCCGAGCGCCCCCCGTGTCCGCTCGACCCGGCCGCCGCACCACCGCCGCCAGCGAGCGCCGCCACAAGGACGCCGTCTCCAGCGAGCCGTCCCCGCCGCCCGACGCGACGTCGGACCACGTCGGCGCCGCGGTAGACCGCCGCCACCACCGGATCTGCCTCTCTCCGGCCTCCTCCTCCTCGTGGCAAGTTCCCCGGCGGCCAACTCCGTTTTCCGGCAAGTCCGATGACCCCGCCGATCCTCGAACCTCGCGCCGCTACAGTGCCCTCCAGATCCAGATCGGGATCGGGTTGACTTTTGCCCCGAAACCCTAATATTTTGGCTATGTTCATTGCATCGTAACTTTGCATCCATAGCTTCGTTTTGGGCATATAGCATATCAAAATGTTCGTCTCAAAGAGAACATCATTTCATCTCATTGCATCATTTTCATTGGAGTTCATCTTGATGCCCGAAATGCTATTAGAAGAATGTTAGTTGAGATATTTGTTAGATCTGCTGCTCCATTTAGATATTTGTCATTTTTGACATGATTATTGTGTGCATGTTATGCCCAGGAGCTCTTCATGAGTTTTGTTATATGTTTTGCCATCTATACATAGGTTCAACCCATGTATTTTTGTGATTTGTGTGGTGACTAGCAGAAGCTTGCAAAGTGGTGCACTTGTTAATGCTGATTTCAGGGACTTAGTAATTCCACTAAGTCCTTGATCTGTTTATCTCATTATGCCATATGTTCATGTTGTTTCCTAGTGATCCGTGCCTCTTTTGAGGATGATCAGTAAGGATGTTTTGTTAATCTCGTCGTGCTATATCCATCCATGTCTTTGTTTGCAATTATGGAGCACCATAGCTTGAGTCAATCGAGCTCTACTTTTGCTATTTTATGAATCTGGGCAGATTGTCTACTTGTTAGCGATTTTGCCGATGATGTTGTAGTTGATCCTATATGCCATGTTATTGTTATTGCCATGACTAGCTTGTATAATGTGTATTGTTGATGGGTGCATGCTTAGATTGTCATTACATGCTCTGTAGTGGGTGCATCGAGCTCGTAAACATGCCTACTTGATATCTGTTTTGCATGTCCCAGTTTTTCACTAAGTCTGAGAACTGATTATGTTTTTGCCATGTTCACATGCTTGCAAATGTATTTTCTGATCCCTTTTGGCTCAAGGTCACTAAGGGACTTTTGTTAAGCTCCTTGAGTATATCCATGCCATGCTTTACTTTGCCATATTCATGTCCTGTAGCATATAGTTTTGTTGCTCCAAAGAGTGCTATCTGATCTGAGATTCCAGACAAGTGTTAATTTCCCTAAGTCTGAAATCTGTTTACCAAATGCATTTTTGCCATGCTTGTTTGAACCTGTTAATGGATGAATTGGTCGTAGCTCAGTGCTAGTCTTTTGTTAAGATTCATGACTGGATTCCTGCCATGTATTTTGATGCCATGTTTGGGTGCTGTAGCATGTTCATCTCGTTGCATTTAGTTGGCTACTTGCTGTAAATCGCAGGCCGGTGCCATATTTGAATTGCTTGCCATTTCCCAACCGTGACTCCGATTCCGGCGTTATTTATATCGTTTTCAAGCGATTTCATCTCATCTTTCCAGTGGCACACTTGGATTTCCATGTTGAGGCCAGGTTCATTCATCTCTTGTCAAATCTTGCATATGCATCCCGCATCGCATCCCGCATAGCATACCATGTTTGCATCATGTTGTTTGAGTTGTGCATGTGGTTGATTGCGTTCCTTGTTGCTTGTTTGTCTTGTTTGGGTAGATCTGGGAGACGAGTTCGCTAACGAGGAGCCCGTTGAGTTTGCTTTCGAGGATCCAGTCAACTCTGACAACGTTGCAGGCAAGATGATCATACCCTCCAAATCACTTCTATCTTTGCTTTGCTAGATGCTCGCTCTTTTGCTATGCCAATGCTATGATGCCTACCACTTGCTTATCAAGCCTCCCAAATTGCCATGTCAAACCTCTAATCCACCATGTCCTAGCAAACCGTTGATTGGCTATGTTACCGCTTTGCTCAGCCCCTCTTATAGCGTTGCTAGTTGCAGGTGAAGATTGGAGACCGTTCCTTGTTGGAACACTATTTTACTTCTTGGGATATCGTTATATTGCCATGTTATCTTAATGCACCTATATACTTGGTAAAGGGTGGAAGGCTCGGCCTCCCGTCTAGTGTTTTGTTCCACTCTTGTCGCCCTAGTTTCCGTCATATCGGTGTTATGTTCTCGGATTTTGCGTTCCTTACGCGGTTGGGTGATAATGGGAACCCCTTGATAGTTCTCCTTGAATAAAGCTTTTCCAGCAATGCCCAACCTTGGTTTTACCATTTGCTACCTAGCCTCTTTTTCCCTTGGGTTTCCGGAGCTCGAGGGTCATCTTATTTAAACCCCCCCGGGCCAGTGCTCCTCTGAGTGTTGGTCCAAACTAGAGCCCCTTGTAGCGCCACCTCGGGGAAACTCGAGGGCTGGTTTTAGTTGTATGGATTGCTTATCCGATTGTGCCTTTAGAATGAGATATGTGTAGCTCCTATCGGGATTTGTCGGCACATTCGGGCGGTGTTGCTGGATTTGTTTTGACTTGTCGAAGTGTCTTGTAGAACCGGGATACCGAGCCTGATCGGAATGTCTCGGGAGAAGCTCTATTCCTTCGTTGACCGTGAGAGCTTGTCATGGGCTAAGTTGGGACCCCCTGCAGGGATTGAACTTTCGAAAGCCATGCCCGCGGTTATGGGCAGATGGGAATTTGTTAATATCTAGTTGTAGATAACTTGAACCTTAACTTAATTAAAATGAATCAACTGTGTGAGTTACCGTGATGGTCTCTTCTCGGCGGAGTCCGGGAAGTGAACACGGTGTTGGAGTAATGCTTGTCGCAGGTTGTTCCCTAGTTATTCGTTCGCGCTTTGCCTTCTCTTCTCATTCTCTTTTACGAACAGGGTAGCCACCATATATGCTAGTCGCTTGCTGCAGCTCCACATATTTTACCTTGCCTTTCCTATAAGCTTAAATAGTCTTGATTGCGAGGATGCGAGATTGCTGAGTCCCTGTGACTCACAGTTTACTTCCAAACCAGATGCAGGGCTAGACGACTCCGTTCTAGATGACGCGTTAGAGCTCAAGTGGGAGTTCGACGAGGACTCACGCCGTTACTATGTTTCTTTCCCTGATGATCAGCAGTGGTGCCCAGTCGGGGTGATTGGGACCGTGTCGCATGTTGGGTTTATCTTTCATTTTGGCGCCATAGTCGGGCCATGAGTGTTTGAATGATGTAATGTTATTCATGTACTTTGTGTGACGTGGCGAGTGTAAGCAAACTATGTTACTCATCCCATTATTATGTATTACATTGGATGTTGTGATGATTGCCTAACTTGCGACATTGCTTTCAATGCAGTTATGCCTCTAAGTCGTGCCTCGACACGTGGGATATATAGCCGCATCGAGGGCGTTACACCCGACCCGGTTGGGCAAGGGTATGGAGCATATTTTTGCCCATGGGTCCATGGATATGGATACCCATGAACAACCGGGTTGGGCATGGCTATAGTTTGTGCTCCATGGATATCCAATGGATACTCGTATGACATGTGGGGCCATATGCTAGTGATAGTAGAAAGAGCGAATCAATGGGAAATGGCAGGAAATATGCAACTTGTTCCATGAGCTATATGCTGGAGAATCAACCTCTGGTATGTCACACATAAGGACTCATCGTATTACTTGTTGCCTACTTATGCATGTAGCTTATGTTGTCATTTGTGAGTGAATGATGATGAGTTAATTTGCTCTTTGGGAAGGCTTCATGCTGACTTTTCTATGCCCATGGAGCTCCGTGGGTATGTGGGTATCCAGTGGGTTTGGACATGGGCACAAGTTTTGCCCATGGATAATTTGGTGGATGGGCAGAGGGTAGGAAGATGGGTCATGGGTTGGATTTGGACCAGCTCCAGCCGCCCCAAACCCGACCCATTGCCATCCCTTGCATGTGTGACGTAGGGTATATGGTTCAGTTCAATTAACCATTTGCGATGAGGAGGAATAAAAGAAACGGGTAACCAGATGATGGTGTGTGCGATGTACAACATACGGTTCACTCGGATGAACTGTTTGTGATTAGGCAACACAAAAGACACGGTCGGCCAGATCAAGGTGTGTGCGATGTACAACATATGGTTCACTCGGATGAACGGTTTGTGATTATGCAACACAAAAGAAATGGGCAGCCAGATCAAGGTGTGTGCGATATATGGCATGCGGTACACTGGGATGAACTGTTTACGTTGAGACAAGAGAACAGATACGGTTCAATATAACAAATACCATAAATATTGCAAGGTTCAAATTCAAAGGTTACAATGCCGAAATTCACACATTGCATACTTTGTCATTTCTGCAAAGGGAGCAGCTGCTGACAAGTCATGTATGGGTTTGACACAATGACATCCAATTGCTCTGTCATATGCTCTTCCAATACGAAGTTTAGCTTTTTTGGACCCTCTTCCGTTTTGTAGTACCTGCCGGCTCTGATCAACATACCATTCATCTTTCCTAATTAAATGCGTGTTCAACCTCAGTACCCTCAAGAAAGAACCTGGTGAGTGTAATCTCCGGTAAGGTCCCTCGATAGGAGTTGAAAGTAATATTTGAGAGATGCAGATCCAGGCATTCGATGTGATTGTTGTTATAAACATTATCCACCTCCAGGCCTATTATTATCTGCAAAAGAAGAGAACATGTTAGTGCCTACATGCAGTTTTGAACACTACCACAATCCTATTTGGTTTGTACGATTTGTAAAATGCACCAGCGTGCCATTTTCGATCTGACATGATTAACATGGGCATTTTATTACAATCTAGAAACATCTAGCCTTCTTCACAAGAGGTTGGATTGGATAAAAAATTCCCTAAGAAAACTAGTACAGATGAATCCAAAGTAGAAATGCATATGGATTGTAACCATATGAATCAAGCAACCAATATGGGGTGGGAGTGTATGTCCTGAAATCCTCCAAAATTCCTTCGGAAATCATAGTACATTGTCATTGTAAACTTGGGAAAAGGTGCAAAAAATTGAACTCCCTTATGGTTAACATTTAACGGGAAGGAACATCACCTTGATATACAACTTCTTCAGGCACGGAAAGCATCTCAGGCAACTGACAACTTGGTCCAGGTTGGGGACGACAGATTTTAGTGCCAAGACCTTCACTGTGCCTAGAATCTGGGTGAAGCTTTGCTGGATGACAGACGAACATACATCTTCAAAACTAGAAATAATGTTGATATCAAGAAGGAGAGGTATAAGGCAACTGTTGTACATGAAAGTGGTAGTATTTGACAGACGAATAGCCCACCACTGTCAATTTCGGCAAAGAATTGACAATGATTCTTGTTGGACCTTCTTGATCAACTACATGTAATCTCTCAAGTGAAGGTGTGTCCTCGATGACCATATTGTGGTCTACCTTTTGTGATCTCTCGTTTTTTGACTATGTTTGTGATCTCTTGTTGTAGTGCCAGCAACACAAATAAATAGTTCAGAGAGTCCTGGAGGTGATGTGCAAGGTACTCGACCAATTCATCGCCTGAAGATGAAGGAACTCAAGTGCAGTACAACCACGAAGCAGGCGCTCCCTGTCATCCTTTGGGATGCAGATAGCGACGAGCTCGAGATGCTTCAGTTGGGGTAGAAAAAGAGCGGGCGCGTCATTAAGGGGGGGGATGGCAGTTCATGAACTTGGTGAGGCGTAGCGTGGGCATGATCACAGACATTGGCAGCAAGTGCATATGCCCATCATTAAAACCGAGCTTCTTGAGCGGATCTATGGCGGGGGATAGGTACCACTCGTCAAGCTTGGCTTGGTCCTTGCCAGTGGAATGGAACTTGCCCGTGATAAGGCCTTTGATTGGGCCATGGTGACTGCTGAGGATCTGGGAGAACACATCCAAGCTTTGGCGATAGCCATGGTAGAGCTCGTGGGCGTCGATGAGGTCGACAGGGGTGATGAGCCATAGGGGGCGCCACCGCCAGGAAAGGGCGGCTGTGCTCGCCAGATATTTGATTGGGAGGAGGGATATGATGACTATCAACATATCATTCGGGAGGTTGTTGATTTAGTCTAGGCTTGCTGGAGTCGCTTGCGGTTCTTTCTCGACCAGCCTCCGCTTGTTGGAAGCCTCGTTCTCCACCTCGTCAGTGGCGACGGAAACCTCTGCCTCCATATTCACGCCGTGCTCTAGTGCTTCAGCAGCCCGACCGTCGCTACTCCCTCCGATGGGGCGCTTCGGCGGCATCCTCATACACTGACGGCTTTGAGGACTCAGAGCGCCGGTGAGGATGGGGGTGGAGAGAGAGGATTGTGTGTGTGGCGAGGATGGGGGTGCGGCTGTGCCATTAATACAAACTAGTGGGAGCGAGGCGGGCGGCTGTCCCAGGCTATCTCGCTTCCCGGTGAGAATGACTGCTTAATCTCTATGAATGAAATCTATGCTTAATTACTGAAGTTTAGTTGCAAAATATAGATAGTGCTATTGATTTTTAGCTGCATATTTGAAAAATCACAGTGTCTCTTGGCTTAGCGCCAAAGTCTGGCTTTAATTTGCATACTGTAATCTGAACCATTCGTGTTGAAGAGATGCACAGATCCTGCGTTAAACAACTTGCACGCTTCCCGGTGAGCCTGCGCACCGGACTGCGCTCGCACGCCTCCCATTCAGTCCAGCAGCTATCCACATGACACATCATATAACCATTAAAACAAAGACACGTGGGGTCACGTGAATGGTTACCAGAATGCACATGGTTTGAATTATACAACGTTTGAGATATTAAAGTGGCAGCTCTTTTTTTGAAATTGCCTTTGTTGGCTGTTATTCAAGTGCGCCTTCTCTCAAAATGGACACGAAAAATACCACTACATGTCATGTGCCATTCCATGATAGCATGCCAAGTTTCATGAATTTCAGACGAGTTTTGGATTTACAAGAATTTAAAAGCAAGGTAGCTCAACGTTTTGCCGGCAATCAACAATGCCCTGGTGTTTGTAATTCATTCCCAATTTTTGCATGGGACCTAAGCATGCACCCAAGGACACAGATTTGATTTTTCATCCAATTTATATGCATTGGAGCATGTGCATGTATTTCAAATTTGAATTATGCACATAAAATGCCTAGAAAACGCAGTTAATGTATAAACAATGTCCAGACAAACCCCGAAAAATTCCAAAACATAACACAGCACTCCTGTTGTTCTATGTTGGCACTAGAAATTTTTTGAAAGCAATAAGAGGCAATGGATATCGTTTCATCCCCAAAGGTGGCACGTTCTGTACCGAAACCATCAGGCTTGTTGTGAGAAGCTCTGATTTGTGTGAAGCCTATACCCAAACCTGCCCCAAATGGGACAAATTTTTTACCACGGCATGTTGATGCCGCTCCATGATACCATGCCAAGTTTCATGAATTTCAGACGAGTTTTGGATTTACTAGAATTTAAAAACCAGGTATCTCAATGTTTTGCCGGCAATCAACAGTGCCCTGGTGTTTCAAGTTCATTCCCATATCTTGCATGGGACCTAAGGATGCACCCATGGACATAGATTTGATTTTTCAACCAATTTATATGCACTAGAGCATGTGCATGTATTTAAAATTTGAATTATGCACATAAAATGCCTCGAAACCCAGTTAGTGTATAAAAATGTCCAAACGAACCCCGAAAAATTCCAAAACTTAACACAAAACTCCTGTTGTTCTATGTTGGCACTAGAATTTTTTTGAAAGCCATAAGAGGCAACAAATATCGTTTCATCCCCAAAGGTGGCACGTTCCGAACTGAAACCATCAGGCTTGTTGTGAGAAGCTCTGGTTTGTGAGAAGCTTATACCCAAACCTGCCCCAAATGTGATTAAATTTCTACCACGACATATTGATACCGCTCCATGATACCATGCCAAGTTTCATGAATTTTAGACGAGTTTGGATTTACTAGAATTTAAAAGCTAGGTATCTCAATGATTTGCCGACAATCAACAGTGCCTTGGTGTTTGAAATTCATTCCCATTTCTTGCAAGGGACCTAAGCATGCACCCAAGGACACAGATTTGATTTTTCAACCAATTTATATGCACTGGAGCATGTGCATGTATTTCAAATTTGAATTATGCGCATAAAGTTCCTAGAAAAGCCAGCTAATGTACAAAAATGTCAAAACGAACCCGAAAAAAATCCAAAACTTAACACAACACTCCTGTTGTTCTATGTTGGCACTAGAATTTTTTTGAAAGCAATAAGAGTGTAGCGATCCGACCTTAGACGGTCAAATCTCTGTGCATAAGTGTCATACCTGGATCGATAATGCTGACACAAAGTACTTGAGGATTTATAACAAAGTTCAATCACACACTTATTACATCGAAGGTCTCAAAATAGAACTTATTACAATAATATGGCTGAAGGCCATCCAAATAAGATAACTACGGAAGCTTCGAAGGTAAATGAGTCCATCAACTTCAACGGCATAGCTGAGTGCATGTCAATGACCTAGCGCACCTTACTCTTCATCTAAAAACTCTGCAACATAATATGTTGCAGCCTGTGTAGGTCAGCGCATGGAATATGCTGGCAAGATAACACTATAGAGCAATGAACAAGTAACACCTATAACTATATGCATATATGGCTGGTGGAGGCTCTATGGTTATCATTTTGCGTAAAGCCAATTTTTCCCTACAACTAAGGAATATATTTTATTTAACTACAAAGTTGGTTGAAAAACATTGAGAATGGTAACCCCATCTCAATCCCGAATTAATAATCAATAACCCACATATTAATTAATTAAATTGATGACATCAACATAGTAATTCAAGCACGAGATACTCAATATGTCCATAACCGGGGACACGGCTAACCATGATTAGTTTGTACACTCTGCAGAGGTTTGCACACTTTTCCCCACAAGACCCTCCTTCCTCCGTTGGATTTCTCGCACTGCATGATGTTTGAGAAATGGATGACCGAGATATAGTCTTTCCGAAGAGGTCCCCTTAACCGATAGATAGGCCGATACACCTACAATAACCTACATCTGCTAGCCCATCATGGAAAGGTTTCCCACAACTTACTCAACTATGCCAGAGCCCCTAATGGCATGTGGCTGCACATGAAAGTTTCCAGCACAATTAACATAATGATCCCTTTGAGCCTGGGTGGCAAACCATAGGAAAAATCACACGGATAGCCCGGGATTATCCTTGGACAACACTGGATTCCCCAGGTGCCCACAAACCAATCCACCCAGATGTGTGTTAAAGTAGCCACCTTAAGTTAAACCTTAGTTAACAATAATCTCTCACAACTATCATGAATTCTCTCAAAACCAAGCCACGTCTACGAGCATATCATAGTAGTATAAGCACAACGTAGCAACTCCCAAGGTTTGAACAAAGGACAATAGGTTCTACCGCATCAACTACTTCCCAATACCCACATGTTATCAGATCCTACTCATGCAATGTTTGAGGATTGAATCTTATGCACAAAAACTGGGTAATAAAGGGGTATGATCAAAGTGTTACTTGCCTTGCTCACGGTTTGAAAACCCTAGTGACTCATAGTAGCAAGCCTTGCACTCCGGAAACTCTATCGTGAATAAACAATAGCATACATAAGCACTCAAGCATAAGATGCAAGGGTAAAACTCAAGATAAAAGATCCAAACTGAAAGTTCAAATGCAGATCTTCGATTTGTAAAAAGAATCAATTGAATCGGAGCTACGAAACTCAAACTGCAATCAAAAGAAGTTTGATATTAAATCTGCTTGAAACCAAATTTTAATTTGTCAAAATCATGTTCAAGTTAGTTACCTGGAAAGAGAGATATAAGACGAAGATTTTGGCATTTGTTTCATTGGATTTGGACGAACGAACAAAATGTAGCTGGGGTTTCAAGATTAGGGACTAATCTGTGATAAAAGTATTCGTGGATAGGTCCCTGGCCGAAAAATAAAATAAAAAGAAAAACCTAACGAACGAACGTTCGCTAAGAGATCTAAACGAACGAACTCGTTCGTTACCAAAAACTAATCGATGAACGTTCGCTAATTAACAAACTAAGTTTAAATAAAACCGATCTAACCGAATAAACCGAATAACTGAAAAAAAATCGGGTTGAGTCTATGCGGTTTTTACCGGTTTTCAAAAAAAACGGCGACGAGATCCGATCAACGGCGGCGTCGGGCTAGGCAGCGGCGGCGGCTCCAGCGGTGGCGGGGACGGCGCGGGGCGGCGCGAGGCGGCACGCGGCGACGGCGGCTAGCAGTAGCGCGCTGCGCGGTGCAGCGACGGCGGCAGTTGGTGAGGAGGAGGCGGCAAGGCTGGCTCCTCTTATAAAGGGGGCGGGGGCGTGGCTTGCGGGAGGGGACGACGGCGTGGGAGTCCGGCTCGGACTCCAAGCGGCGGAGGCGCACGGGACTCTCCCGAGCGGGAGACGGCGGTGCCTGGCTAGGCCTTTGGCCCGGTCGGTGCGAAAGAGATTTTTTTTGAAAAAAAATAAATTTTGCCCGAAACAAAAATCCTATAAATTATAAAAAAATTCTAAAAATACCATAAACAATTTTCGCCATCCAAACCTAATATTTAGGACAAGGTGACAATTTTTCTGGCCTAGAAATGCAATTTTCAAAAATGCATTTTTCCTAATTCAAATAAAATGGCAAATAAAATACCAATAAAATATTAATTTGATTTTAAAATTTCTTCTCCAATATTCCTCTCTTTTGAAGAAGTCATATTATCCTCTCTCATTTATTTTTATTGTTGGAAATAATTGGAGAGAAAAATATTAAAATCAAATTGATCCTCTTTTCAAATTTGAAAAATTCGAATATGAAAATTTGTAAAATCTCCAACTCTCTCTTTGGGTCCTTGACTTGCTTAAGATTTCTAGGATCACAACAAAAATGCAAATAAAAATATGATATGCATATAATGACCTATGTATAACATCCAAATTGAAAATTTGGGATGTTACAAACCTACCCCCCTTAAGATGAATCTCGTCCTAGAGATTCAGGTTGGCTAGAAAATAGGTGTGGGTGGTCTTTCTGTAGGTCTTCCTCTCGATCCTAGGTGGCTTCTTCCTCGATATGGTGGCTGCACTGAACTTTGCAAAACTTGATAACCTTGCTGTGTGTAACTCGGTGGCAAACTCGAGAATCTTGACGGGTTTCTCCTCGTAGGTTAGGTCACTCTCCAACTGAATTGCTTCTAGGGGCACTGTATCTCTCAGGGGGAATATCGTCCATCTCTGCATGGCACTTCTTCAATTGGGAAACTTGAAACACATCATGAACTCCTGACAATCCTTCTGGAAACTCCAACTTGTAGGCCACTTCTCCCATACGTTCTAGAACACGATATGGTCCTACAAATCTTGGGTCGAACTGTCCCTTAACTCCAAATCGTTTAACTCCTCGGAGCGGTGACACACGAAGATATGCTCTATCTCCGATTTCATAGACTACCTCCTTGCGTTTAGTATCGGCATAACTCTTCTGCCCGGACTGAGCTACCTTCAGCCTATCACGAATCAACTTAATCTTCTCTTCAGACCCCTTAATTAAATCTGGTCCAAACAACTGACAGTCTCCAACTTCATCCCACATCAACGGTGTCCTGCACCTTCTTCCATACAAAGCTTCAAAAGGGGCCATCTTCAAAGTAGCATGGTAACTGTTGTTATATGAGAACTCTGCATAAGGCAAATTATCATCCCAACTAGATCCATAATCTAGTGCACAGGCTCTCAACATGTCCTCCAGAAGCTGATTGACTCTCTCGGTCTATCCATCTGTCTACGGATGAAAGGCTGTAGTGAACTCTAGCCTAGTACCCAAAGTCTGGTGCAACTGATTCCAAAACTTCGAGGTAAACTTTGTTCCTCTATCTGTTACGATGGTCCTCAGAACTCCATGCAGACATACGATCCTGGTCATATGTATCTTGGCCAACTTCGCGCTCGTATAAGTAGTTTTCACGGGGACAGAGTGATCCACTTTGGTCAACCGATCAACTACTACCCAGATAGAATCCATGCCAAGTTTATCCCACTTCCATTTTGGTATTGGCATAGGCTATAATAATCCGGCTGGCTTCTGATGTTCTACCTTCACTCGCTGACATACATCACATACTGCTACATACTCGGCGATATCGTTCTTCATACCTGTCCACCAGAAATGTTCCTTCAAATCCAGATACATCTTGGTGTTTCCGGGGTGAATCGAGTATGGCAAGCTTCCTGAAGTATTAACTTCCTCATCTCCGCATTATTGGTCACATATACACGATCCTCAAACCATAAAGTTTTGTGCTCATCCTCAAGAAAACCCTTGGCTTTTACTTTGCTCATCTTCTCCTTTATATCAGCAATTTCCTTATCATCCTTCTGAGCTTCTTGAATCTTTCCCAATAATGTGGACTGAACCTCCATTGCTGCAACAAAAGCTCTTGGAACTATCTCCAAACAAAGTTCCTTGAGACCGTCGACTAACACCTTCAGTAATCCTCCGCTTAGGAGGGTATTGACATAACTCCTGTGGCTCGAAGCGTCTGCTACGACATTGGCCTTTCCTGGATGATAACGTAGTTTCATATCATAATCCTTTATGAGCTTGTAACGCCCGGGTAATGAAGCTACAGTAATTCCACGCAAATGGTGCCACGTCACCACAGTTACTGTTGCTAATCTATCGTTAGTTAAAACAGGTTCAAATTCAAATTTAAAATAAAGTTAAAAATAAAAGTTTTCAAAAATTAAAACATAAATGTTCGGGAGGTGCCATATTTTGATAAGTAATTATGGGGTAATAAACATGTTTTATAAAATGCCTAAGTAATTTAAAATGAATTAAAGTAGAAAAGAAAATAAGTAAAAATAAAAACTAAAACAAAAACAAAAAAAGGAAAGGAGAAGCCCCCCCTCAACTGGGCCAACTGGCCACCGCGCCCCCTTGGGCCTTAACCCACCAGGCCGCCAGGCCGGCCCACCCCACCCCATAACCTCCCCCACTCCCCCCAGTACACACCGACACCCCCACTCCCCCCCCCCCCCCCGCAAAATATCTCCTCCCTCTCTCTACCGATTGGATCGGGATCGAGGAGGCCGCTCGTCGCCGCCGAACGACGCCGCCGCCCGGAGCCACATCGCCTTGCCGGACCCCCCCCCTCGCTGGCCTGCCTCCCATTCCGCCGCGTCGTCCCCGTCAACCTCCCCGTGCCCCGTTGCCCCGTACCCTACAACCCCCCGTGAGCTTCCCTCCTCTCTCCCTCGCGCCCGCGCGCGCGCTCACCACCAACAGCTCGCCCGCGCTGCGCCTTGCTGTTGCTGCAGCAGCAGCAGCCTCGCGCCGCCGTCGCCCTACCATGTCGCACCGCGCGCCCGCCACTCCCCTAGCCACGCGCCCACGCGCACGCGCTGCCGACCGCGCGCCCTGCTCCCGCGACCGGCCCTCCCGCCGCACCCTCGCTTGGACTCGCCCCTGCCTCCCCCTGCCATGGCTGCCCCGCTCCCTCCCCTCGCGCTCGCCCGCGCCGACGCGGGCCCTGGTCGCCCCGCACCGGAAACGCCTACCCGCGCCCTTGCCATGCCGCACCGGCCGCACCACCTCGTCACCCTGCTGCCTGCGCCGTCGCCCGTCCCGTGCACGGGCTCGCACCGCGCGCCTCTGCTCACCGCACCGCCGCGCCCCGTTGCCCCCTCGCGCTCACCCGCGTTGTTCCCCACTGCTCCCAGCCGCTCGTCGCAGGCGCCCCTCTGCGAGCCCTGCCGTGGACGCGCCTTGGCCGCCCCCTGCCGCTGCTCTCCCTCCGCCGCTGCCTCCCTGCTTCCCCTCTCGGCGCACCCGCCCTTGCCGCGCCGCCCCCTCTGCTCCCCGGGTAGCTCCGACCGGCCCGCGCGCCCGCTGGTGGATCCGCACCGGTGTCGTCCCGCACCCGGGTGGGTTTGGCCCCCGCCCGGGCAGCGCCCGAACCTGTTATGGCCACTGGCCAAATGAAATGTGCCCCCTCCCCCGAGAACAAAAAATAAATTAAAAAATTAATTAAATAAATAATAATTAAATCAATTAGTTAATTAATTAATTAACTAATTAATTAACTTAATTAATTCTGATTAAATTAACTAATTATAATTAATTAACCTAATCACTAATTAACCTAATTAACTACTGTTAATTAACTAAACACTGTTAAATTATTATAGGGTATGACAACCGGGTCCCACATGACCTTTGACCGATCAACCGTGGACCAGTCAACTGCTTGGTCAGCAGTTGATTTGACCCATTGGTCAGCCTCACTAGTGCACCTCTGGTGCACTACACCGGGTGCACCCAGTTTTCAACTATTAATTTTCGAAATTAAAAACAAATAAGAAAATCTAGAAAATCATTTAAAACTTTGAAAAATCATAGAAAATAAACCGTAGCTCGGATGAAAATGTTTTCTACATGAAAGTTGCTCAGAACGACGAGACGAATTTGAAAGCGCGGTCCGTTCGTCCGCTGCACGTCTCTATCATAGCGAACACACAACTTTCCCCCTCTGATTCATTTGTCCGAAAACGTGAAACACCAGGGACATTTTCCCGGATGTTTTCCCCCTTTCACCGGTATCACCTCATACCGCGTTAAGGCACCCCTAGCACCGCTACTTGTCATGTCATGCCTCGCTATGCATCTGTTTGCATTATATTCATTGTTTCTCCCCCCCCCCTCTTCTCTCCGATAGACTCAGACACTGACGCCGCTGTTGGTGCCCCGATCGACTATGCTGTTGACGACCCCCTCTCTTGCCGGAGCAACCAGGCAAGCCCCCCCTTGATCACTAGATATCGCCTATTCGTCTCTACTTCTTGCATTAGAGTAGTGTAGCATGTTACTGCTTTCCGTTAATCCTATCCTGATGCATAGCCTGTCATTGTTGCTACAACTGTTGATACCTTACTTGCAATCCTAAATGCTTAGTATAGGATGCTAGATTATCATCAGTGGCCCTACATTCTTGTCTGTCTGCCATGCTATACTATATGGCCGTGATCACGTCGGGTGTTGATCACGGGTACATACTATACCTGCTACACATATATATGTTGTGACTAAAGTCGGGTCGGCTCGTTGAGTACCCACGGTTGATTCATGAATTGGGGGCTGGAAGGACATACTTTCCCGACGGCCCTCTTCGTGGATCTTTGTGGCAGAGCGACAGGGCAGGTTGAGACCACCTAGGTGAGAGGTGGGCCTGGCCCTGGTCAGCGTTCGCTTTGACTTCAAGATAACACGCTTAACGAGATCTTGGTATTTGATCTGAGTCTGGCCACTGGCCTATACGCACTAACCAACTACGTGGGAACAGTTATGGGCACTCGACGTCGTGGTATCAGCCGAAGCCTTCGTGACGTCAGTGACTAAGCGGCGCGCGCCAGATTGGACCGTAAGCCTGCTCTTCTATTAAGGGGGCTAGGTCTGCTTCTGGCCGCCCTTGCAACGTGCAGGTGTGTAATGGGCGATGGGCCCAGACCCCTGCGCCATAGGATTTAGACCGGCGTGCTGACCTCTCTGTTGTGCCTAGGTAGGGTTGCGACGTGTTGATCTTCCGAGGCCAGGCATGACCCAGGAAAGTGTTTCCGGACAAAGGGGATCGAGCGTGTTGGGAAATGTGGTGCACCCCTGCAGGGAAGTTAATCTATTCGAATATTCGTGATCTTCAGTAACAGGATGACTTGGAGTTGTACCTTGACCTTATGACAACTAGAACCGGTTACTTAATAAAACACACCCTTCCATGTGCTAGATACAACCCGGTGATCGCTCTCTAACAGGGCGACGAGGGGAGGATCATCGATTAGGATTATGCTACATGATGCTACTTGGTGAACTTAACATCTACTCTCTTCTACATGGTGCAAGATAGAGGTGGCCAGAAACGTAGTCTTCGATAAGGACTAGCTATCCCCCTCTTATTCCAACACTCCGCAGTTCACTCCACATATCATACCCTTATTCCATTTGATACCAATGCATACATATGCAGTGTAGCTCCTTGCTTGCGAGTACTTTGGATGAGTACTCACGGTTGCTTTGCTCCCTCTTTTCCCCCTTTCTATACCCGATTGCTGCGACCAGGCGATGGAGCCCAGGAGCCAGATGCCACTGTCGATGATGACTACTACTACTCGAGAGGTTCCTACTACTATGTGCAGCCCGCTGACGATGACCAGGATTAGTTTAGGAGGATCCCAGGCAGGAGGCCCGCGCCTCTTTCGATCTGTATCCCAGTTCGTGCAAGCCTTCTTAAGGAAAACTTGTTTAACTTATGTCTGTACTCAGATATTGTTGCTTCCGCTGTCTCGTCTATGATCGAGCTCTTGTATTCGAGCCTTCGAGGCCCCTGGCTTGTAATATGATGCTTGTATGACTTATTTTATTTGTAGAGTTGTGTTGTGATATCTTCCCGTGAGTCCCTGATCTTGATCGTACATGTTTGCATGTATGATTAGTGTATGATTGAATCGGGGGCATCACAAGTTGGTATCGGAGTCAACTGCCTGTAGGAATCCTCCTTCCACACTCCTTGGCCGAAGTTGAGTCTAGACATTGCAAAACTTTTTACTAACATGGTTGTGTGCCTTACGGGCCCACGTCACCATTTGGGTGGTATTAGGATCTTTTACTCCTCGACCCTTACTATGGGACTCTGAACTCTCTTCTACTCGGGTTAAACGATTTCACTAACTCTAACATTAGGATGCCGTGACCACGTTCACCCCAAAGTTGGATAAGCCCTATTTATTCATTAGAGTAGTATTTGAATATTATCCACACTGTCATTTGACTCCTTTGAAACACCTTTGTTTTCAGATGGAACCCAAGAGAAAG
Organism: Triticum aestivum; assembly: GCF_018294505.1. Taxonomy (NCBI): domain Eukaryota; kingdom Viridiplantae; phylum Streptophyta; class Magnoliopsida; order Poales; family Poaceae; genus Triticum; species Triticum aestivum. The sequence goes on from NC_057797.1 coordinate 322,948,919, forward strand.
GTCGTGCGCCACACGACGGCCATTGGTGCCTTAGGATTACCTGCTGTGTTGGTTGAGATGATGACCTATATGGGTTATTGCTGGCACCCTGAGTACACTGTCTACGAGGAGTACCAGGACTTTAACAAGGAGCAGTACTGTGCCATCGTCCACCTCTACTCTCGGGAGTATGACTCCACTACCGTGCTGCACACTGCTTATGGTGTTGGAGTGACTATCGATATGGTGGTCCACGATGCTGCTTATGATGCTCTGACACGTCTTCGTGGAGAGTATCAGGAGTTGGACACCTCCCCTTTCAGGCACATTGCTATCGCATCCGATGTTGGTGCGGAGGGGTACTACACTGCTGCCTACTCCATTGTCACCCAACAGCCCTTCTACAATCAGAACCTGGTTTTGCATGTTGATGTGCTGGATAGAGCTAAACGAGCTCTTCGCCATGAGTTGTACACCACCCGACAACACCTGTACCGTGCTCTGACGCTGTTTCACCCCTCTGTCCGATCTGGTGATTTGTCGAGTTCTGCGATCTACCCTTCCAGGACCGTGATGCCCCAGGGCATCGGCTGGCCAGGTGTGGGAGGCTACTCTCCCGCACTTGGTCCTCTCCTGCCACCTGCGCGTCGGGTTCCACACCAGAGTATCCGCGGACCCCAGGCTACTCACATGGAGGACTTTCCGTCGCGTCACTACCAGCTGTCAGGCTACACCTACCTCCACAGTTCCTCCTGAGACTGATGTAGGCTTGCTTGTTAGTGTTAGATGCATTCACCGCGAGCCTGTGTGCCGCCTATGATGTTCTTAGCCTATGTACTGAACAGTGTGTACCGAACTCTATGCATGATCTCTTTTGTAAGATATGCCAACTACTATGTAGTATCTATCGTGCCCCTTTCATTGTGCATGTTTCATCATGAATGATTTTGCCCTTGCAAATTCTCAATGCTGAACTACCCCTGTTATACATTAGCAGGATGGTTAGACCAGGTGGTCGTGGTCATGGTGGCCATGCCCCACCACCGCCTAAGTACATGGCTAGTATGATCCAACAGTTCAAGCTGAATCGCCAATTCATGGAAAAAATGATGGCTCAGTTTCCTCACCCCAATATGAACCAGCAGCCAGCCCAAGTGACTCTGCAGGATTTCATGCGCCTCAAGCCAACTGTGTACCGCAGCTCAACTCAGCTTCTGGATGCTGATGAGTGGCTCCGTGACATCACCTATGAGATGGAGTCTGCTGATGTAGCCCCTGCCAGCTATGTCACCTTTGCTTCCTTCTTCCTGAAATGACCCACTGCTCAATGGTGGGACAGCCACAGGCGTACCCTGCTGCTTGGAACAATCATCACCTAGCCAGACTTCCAAGCTGCTTTCCTTGCCCGCTTCATTCCTCAGGGAGTCATGGACCGTAAGAAGCATGAGTTCCACAACCTCACCCAGGGCAACAAAACTGTCGAAGCTTATCAATGGGAGTTTCTTGACTTGTCCCGCTATGCTGAAGAAGACATTGCAACTGATGCACGCGAACAGGAGAAGTTTTGTGATGGCCTTCAAGCTGACATCAAGCTCGCACTTCTGGTGCATGACTTTGCTGATTTCGCCACCTTGATGAACAAGGCCATCAATGTCGACACTGGTCTGCAGGAACACCAGAGCTCTCACAGGCGCAACCGTGACACGGGCTCATCTTCGGGCCCATCCTCGCAGAAGCATAGGATATGGATTCCCAACAGCATGTACCAACCAACTGCACCTGCTCCAAGGCAGTCCTATGTTGTACCGCGTCTGCTTCCCCCACCAACTAGGCAGCCAAGACTTCCAACTCCACCACCCCGAGCTCGTATTCCCACTCCCAATAATGGTCTCTGCTACAAGTGTGGCCAGCCAGGTCACCGTGCCAGAGACTGCAATCAGAATCAGAATTAACTGGCCCTTCCCGCAGCTGGCCGTGGAAACAACCAGTCTCGCAACAACAATGCCAGGTCTTATGGTCGTGTTCATGCCAACCACGTTGATCTCAATGAAGTTCTAGACTAGCCTGCTACTATGATGGGTACACTCCTTGTAAATTCAGTACCTGCATCTGTTTTTATTTGATACAGGTGCATCACATTCATTCATGTTAGAGGATTTTGCATTCATGCATGGCATTAAAAGCGAGGACATGAACACTTCGCTATTAGTACACACTCCCGCGGGCCAATGTCGGACCTCCATGATTTGCAACGATGTCCCCATTGAAATTGAAGGACTGGAATTCCTTGTCTCTCCCATCGTACTGAAGTCCTGTAGCATCGACCTCATTCTGGGAATGGATTGGTTGAAAGCTCATACTGCTTCTATAGTTTGCGCCACTTAGATCATCCATCTGCTACACCCTTCTGATGACATAATTGCTTACCAAGCTCATCTAGTTCAGAACGCCGAGGCACGGCTTTATGCCTTGAGTGCGGTGAACACTGCACCACTCAAGGGCATTGAAAACATTCCCATCGTTCGTGAATTCCAAGACGTCTTTTCGGAAGAACTTCCAGGTATTCCCCCTGCTAGAGCTGTCGAATTCATCATCGACTTGAAACCAGGCACCACCCCTATAGCCAAACGACCATACAAGATGCCGCCACATGAAATCATTGAGCTTAAGGAGGAAATCGACAAATCTCTTAGCAAAGGGTTCATTCGCCCTAGTTTCTCTCCTTGGGGAGCACCTTCTCTCTTTGTTAAGAAGGAGGATGGGACAAACCGATTGGTCCAAGACTACTGTCCTATAAACCAAGCTACCATTCAGAATAAATACCCTCTTCCTCGGATCAATGATCTTTATGATCAACTGGCTGGTTCATCAGTGTTCTCCAAACTTGACTTGAGGTTGGGTTACCACCAGATCCGTGTTCGTGAAGAGGATATCCCAAAGACTGCCTTGGTGACTCGGTATGGATCATACGAGTACACCGTCATGTCATTCGGGTTAACGAATGCTCCCGCCACCTTCTCTCGTCTGATGAACTATATATTCATGGATTACCTCGACAAATTCATCGTGGTTTATCTGGATGATATCCTTGTGTTTTCCAAGAACAAAGAAGAACATGCTGAACATCTTTGTCTTGTGCTGGAAAAGCTTCGAGAGCACCAACTCTATGCTAAGTATTCCAAGTGTGAATTCTGGCTTCCCGAAGTAACCTATCTTGGGCATGTCATCTCCAAGGTTGGTATTGCCATCAACCCTGAACGAGTTCAGGCTATTCTCGATTGGACTCCTCCGAAGAATGTCAAGCATGTCCGAAGTTTTCTCGGTCTTGCCAGCTATTGTCGTCGATTCGTCGAGAACTTCTCCAAGATTGCTAGGCCTCTGACTAATCTGTTGCATAAGGGTGTCAAGATCTAATGGACAAACAAGTGTCAGGAAAGTTTCCAGACGCTCAAAGACAAGTTGACTTATGCCCAAGTGCTTGCTCCACCTGATACTAAGAAGGACTTCGTCATTTACTGCGACGCTTCCCGTCAAGGATTAGGCTGTGTCCTAATGCAAGAGCGCAGAGTGATTGCTTATGCCTCTCGTCAACTGCACCCTCATGAAGAAAACTACCCAGTTCACGACCTCGAGCTTGCTTCTGTCATTCATGCACTAAAGCAGTGGCGACATTACCTTCTCGGTAATCGTTGCGAGATCTTCACCGACCACCAAAGTCTGAAGTATCTGTTTAGTCAGCTAGATCTGAACCTCCGTCAGCAGAGATGGATGGAGACTATTGCAGACTTTGACGTGGGTATATCCTATACCCCCGGCAAGGCTAATGTAATATCTGATGCCTTGAGCTGCAAGTCTTACTGCAATCACCTCCAGGTTCACAAAGTTCAGCCCTCGCTTGTCGAAGAATTTAAAAAGTTGAACCTTCATATTGTTCCTCTTGGAGCACTCGCTCCCCCTTCCCCAGAGTTTCAGAAGATTAATCTTCGTGTTGTTACTAAGGGTTCTCTAAATACCCTGGCTGTCGTACTAGATCTCGTTGATGGTATAAAGACTATTCAAGGCTATGACTCTGAAGTCCATAAGATTAAACGCCATCTAGCAGAAGGAAACCCTCATTCTTCACTATTGCCGATGATGGCGCCTTGTACTTCAAAGGCCGCCTAGTGGTACAACGTTCAAGGAAAAACCTGGATCAGAATAAAAAGGTTATGAAAGAAGCTCATGATATGCCTTTGTCTATTCATCCCGGTAGTACAAAGATGTACCAGGACATCCGTCAGAGATTCGGTGGTCTAATATGAAGCAGGACATTGCTCGTTATGTTGCTGAGTGTGACATTTGCCGCCGTATCAAAGCAGAGCATCAAAGGCTTGCTGGAACTCTGCAACCTATCTCCATTCCTGAATGGAAATGGGAACATGTTGAAATGAATTTCATCACTAGGTTTCCCAAATTGCAGAAAGGTAATGATGCTATTCTTGTCGTCATTGACTAGCTTTCTAAAGTTGTACATTTTCTGGTGGTCAGAGAAACAATCATTGCTAGTCAGCTTGCAACTCTCTACATGTCTAGAATTGTTTCACTTCACGGTATTCCACTGGTTATCAGTTCAGACCGTGGCAGCTTATTCACTTCAAGATTCTGGGCAAGTTTCCAAGAAGCTATGGGAACTCATGTGTCGTTCAGTACTGCGTTTCATCCTTAGTCGCAACGGCGGGTTGAACGTGTCAACCAAGTTCTCGAAGACATGCTTCAAGCTTGTGTAATTTCCTTCGGCAAGAAATGGGAGGAATCTCTTCTGTATGCCGAGTTCTCTTATAATAATAACTATCAAGCTAGTCTGAACATGTCCCCCTTCGAAGTATTATATGGACGAAAGTGTCGGACCCCTCTGAACTGGCCAGAAACTGGGAACATCCACTCTTCGGTCCGGATATTATCCAACAGGCCGAAGAATAAGTCCGCACTATTCGCGAGAATCTCAAGACTGCTCAGTCACGTCAGAAAAGTCAGTATGACCGTCATCACAAAGACATGGTCTATCAACCTGGCGAAAAGGCTTATCTTCGAGTTACACCAATGAAGGGAGCTCACCGCTTTGGGATCAAGGGAAATCTAGCTCCTCGCTATATCAGTCCCTTCACTATTCTCGAAAGGCGTGGAAAAGTCGCATATCAACTAGAGCTTCCGCCGAACCTTTCTCAGGTTCACGATGTGTTCCACGTGTCACAACTCCGCCGTTGCTTCAAGGACCCAATCTGAGCAGTGGATCATGAAGTGCTCGAATTGCAACAGGACCTCTCCTATAAAGAGCATCCAGTCCGCATTCTTGACCAAACTGAACGCCTCACACGTCAGAAGGCGATCAAGTTCCTCAAGGTCCAATGGTCGCATCACTCTAAAGAAGAAGCCACTTGGGAATGCGAGGACCGCCTACGTGATGAATACCCCGCATTGTTTCCTTCTACCCCCTAAATCTCGGGACAAGATTTCTTGTAGTGGAGGAGTTTTGTAACGCCCGGGTAATCAAGATACAGTAATTCCATGCAAATGGTTCCACGTCACCACGGTTACTGTCGCTAATCTATGGTTAGTTCAAAACCGGTTAAATTCAAATTTAAAATAAAGTTAAAAATAAAAGTTTTCAAAAATTAAAACAAAAATGTTTGGGAGGTGCCATATTTTGATAAGTATTTATGGGGTAATAAACACGTTTTTATAAAATGCCTAAGTATTTTAAAATGAATTAAAGCAGAAAAGAAAATAAGTAAAAAGAAAAACTAAAACTAAAAAAGAGCCCCCCCCCTCAACTGGGCCGACTGGCCACCGCGCCCCCCTTGGGCCTTAACCCACCAGGCCGCCACGCCGGCACACCCTCACCCCATAACCTCCCCCACTCCTCCTAGTACACACCGACACCCCCACTGCCCCCCCCCCCACAAAATATCTCGTCCCCCTCTCTCCCGATTGGATCGGGATCGAGGAGGCCGGTCGTCGCCGCCGAACGACGCCGCCGCCTAGAGCCACGTCGCCTCGCCGGACCCCCCCCCCCCCCCGCCGGCCTGCCTCCTGCTCCGCCGCGTCGTCCTCGTCAACCTCCCCGTGTCCCGTTGCCCCGTACCCTACAGCCCCCCGCGAGCGTCCCTCCTCTCTCTGTCGCGCCCCCGCGCGCGCTCACCACCAACCGCCGCGGCCGCCCTACCGTGTCGCACCACGCGCACGCCCGCAGCTTGCCCCGCGAGGCCCGCCACTCCTCTGGCCACGCGCCCGTGCGCACGCACTGCCCACCGCGCGCCCTGCTCCCGTGACCGCACCCCGCCGCACCCTCGCTTGGACTCGCCCTGCCTCCCCCTGCCACAGCTGCTCCGCTCCCTCCACTCGCGCTCGCCAGCGCCGACGCGGGCCCTGGTCACCTGTCGCCCCGCACCGGCAACGCCTACCCGCGCCCTGCCGTGCCGCACCGGCCGCGCCACCCCGTCACCCCTGCGCCGCTGCCCGCCCCGCGCACGCGCTCGCACCGCGCGCCTCTGCTCACCGCACCGCCGCACCCCGTTGCCCCCTCGCGCTCACACGCGTCGTTCCCCGCTGCGCCCAGCCGCTCGTTGCCGGCGCCCGTCTCTGCGAGCCCCGCCGTGGACGCGCCTTGGCCGCCCCCTGCCGCTACTCTCCCTCCGCCGCTGCCTCCCTGCTTCCCCTCTCCACGCGACCGCCCTTGCCGCGTCGCCCCCTCTGCTCGCCGGGCAGCTCCGGCCGGCCCGCGCGCCTGCTGGTGGCTCCGCGTCGGCGTACTCCCGCACCCGGGTGGGTTTGGCCCCCGCCCGGGTAGCGCCCGAACCTGTTATGGCCACTGGCCCAATGACATGTGCCCCCAGAACAAAAAAAATTAAATTAAAAAATTAAATTAATAAATAATAATTAAATTAATTAATTAATTAATTAACTTAACTAATTCTAATTAAATTAATTAATTAACTTAATTAATTCTAATTAAATTAACTAATTATGATTAATTAACCTAATGACTTATTAACCTAATTAACTATTGTTAATTAACTAAACACTCTTAAAATATTACAGGGTATGACAACCGGGTCCCACAAGACCTTTGACCAGTCAACCGTGGACCAGTCAACTGCTTGGTCAGCAGTTGATTGGACCCACTAGTCAGCCTCACTAGTGCACCTCTGGTGCACTGCACCGGGTGCACCCAGCTTTTAACTGCTGATTTTCAAAATTAAAAACAAATAAGAAAATTTAGAAAATCATTTAATACTTTGAAAAATCATAGAAAATAAACAGTAGCTCAGATGAAAATGTTTTCTACATGAAAGTTGATCGGAACGACGAGACCAATTTGAATACGCGGTCCGTTCGTCCGCTGCACGTCTCTAGCATAGCGAACACGCAACTTTCCCCCTCCGATTCACTTGTCCGAAAACGTGAAACACCCGGGATATTTTCCCGGATGTTTTCCCCCTTTCATCGGTATCACCCCATACCACGTTAGGGCACCCCTAGCACCGCTACTTGTCATGTCATGCATCGCTATGCATCTGTTTACATTATATTCATTGTTTCTTCCCCCTCTTCTCTCTGATAGACTACGGGACTTACACCGTTGCTGGTGCCCTGATCGACTACCCTGTTGACGACCCCTCTCTCTAGCCAGAGCAACCAGGCAAGCCCCCCCTTGATCACCAGATATCACCTATTCATCTCTACTGCTTGCATTAGAGTAGTGTAGCATGTTACCACTTTCCGTTAATCCTATCCTGATGCATAGCCTGTCATTGTTGCTACAACTATTGATACCTTAACTGCAATCCTAAATGCTTAGTATAGGATGCTAGATTATCATCACTAGCCCTACATTCTTGTCTGTCTGCCATGCTATACTATCGGGCCGTGATCACGTCGGGTGTTCATCATGGGCACATACTATACCTGCTCCACATATATATGTTGTGACTAAAGTCGGGTCGGCTCGTTGAGTACCCGCGGTTGATTCACGGACTGGGGGCTGGAAGGACATACTTTCCCGACGGCCCTCTGCGTGGATCTTTGTGGCGGAGCGACATGGCAGGTTGAGACCACCTAGGTGAGAGGTGGGCCTGGCCCTGGTCGGTGTTCGCGTTGACTTCAAGATAACACGCTTAACGAGATCTTGGTATTTGATCTGAGTCTGGCCACTGGCCTATACGCACTAACCAACTATGCGGGAACAGTTATGGGCACTCGACGTCATGGTATCAGCCGAGGCCTTCGTGACATCGGCGATTGAGCAGCGCGTGCCGGATTGCACCGTAAGCCTGCTGTTGTATTAAGGGGGCTAGGTCTGCTTCGGGCCGCCCTCGCAACATGCAGGTGTGCAATGGGCGATGGGCCAAGAACCCTGCGCCATATGATTTAGACCGGTGTGATGACCTCTCTGTTGTGCCTAGGTAGGGCTGCGACGTGTCGATCTTCTGAGGCGGGGCATGACCCAGGAAAGTGTGTCCGGACAAAGGGGGTCGAGCGTGTTGGAAAATGTGGTGCACCCCTCCAGGGAAGTTAATCGATTCGGATAGCTGTGATCTTCGGTAACAGGACGACTTGGAGTTGTACCTTAACCTTATGACAACTAGAACCGGTTACTTAATAAAACACACCCTTCCAAGTGCCAGATACAACCCGGTGATCGCTCTCTAACAGGGCGACGAGGGGAGGATCATCGGTTAGGATTATGCTACACGATACTACTTGGTGAACTTACCATCTACTCTCTTCTACATGCTGCAAGATGGAGGTGGCCAGAAGTGTAGTCTTCGATAAGGACTAGCTATCCCCCTCTTATTCCGGCATTCTGCAGTTCAGTCCACATATGATACCCTTATTCCATTTGATGCCAATGCATACATATGTAGTGTAGCTCCTTGCTTGTGAGTACTTTTGATGAGTACTCACGGTTGCTTTGCTCCCTCTTTTCCCCCTTTCTATACCCCATTGCTGCGACCAAGCGATGGAGCCCAGGAGCCAGACACCACTATCGATGATGACTACTACTACTCGGGAGGTGCCTACTACTACGTGCAGCCCGCTGACGACGACCAGGAGTAGTTTAGGAGGATTCCAGGAAGGAGGCCTGCGCCTCTTTCGATCTGTATCCCAATTTGTGCTAGCCTTCTTAAGGCAATCTTGTTTAACTTATGTTAGTACTCAGATATTGTTGCTTCCGCTGTCTCGTCTATGATCGAGCTCTCGTATTCGAGCCTTCGAGGCCCTGGCTTGTAATATGATGCTTGTATGACTTATTTTATTTGTAGAGTTGTGTTGTGATATCTTCCCGTGAGTCCTTGATCTTGATCGTACATGTTTGCGTGTATGATTAGTGTACGATTGAATTGGGGGCATCACAAAGCTCCAACCATCTCCTCTGCCTGAGATTCAACTCCTTCTGTGTGATAACATAGTTCAAACTATTGTGATCAATGTACACATCACAACGGTTTCCAATAAGAAAATGTCTCCAGGTCTTGAGTGCATGCACTACGGCTTCTAACTCCAAATCATGTGTGGCATAATTCAACTCATGAGGTCGAAGCTGACGTGAGGCATATGAAACAACTTCTGCGTCTTGCATAAGTACACGTTCAAGTCCCAAGCGAGAAGCTTCACAATAAACTTGGAAATCCTTGCGTATATCCGGAAGAATTAGCACTGGGGCTGTACCTAAACATTTCTTCATCTCCTGAAAACTGGCCTCACATTCCTCGGTCCATTTGAATTTGGTGTCCTTCTTCAATAACTCCGTCATGGGCTTCGCAATCTTGGAAAAATTCTCAATGAATCTCCGATAATATACTGCGAGTCCAAGAAAAATGTGTATCTATCCAACTAAGGTGGGTGCCAACCACTCAGTGATAGATTGAACCTTGGAATAGTCTACTGCTATACCTTCTCCTAATATAACATGTCCGAGAAATCCAACTTCCTTCAACCAAAACTCACATTTGCTAAACTTGGCGTATAGTTGATGTTCCCTGAAAGAGATTTAAAAAAAATTCTCCGAAAGAAAAATCCTAATAAAATATAAAAATATTCTAAAAATACCAGAAACAATTTTCACCGTCCAAACCTAATATTTAGGACAAGGTGAACATTTTTCTAGCCTAGAAATGCAATTTTCAAAAATGCATTTTTTCCAATTCAAATAAAATGGCAAATAAAATACCAATAAAATATTAATTTGAATTTAAAATTTCTTCTCCAATATTCCTCTCTTTTGAAGAAGTCATATTATCTTCTCTCATTTATTTTTATTATTGGAAATAATTGGAGAGAAAATATTAAAATCAAATTGATCCTCTTTTCAAATTTGGAAAATTCATATATGAAAATTTATGAAATCTCCAACTCTCCCCGTGGGTCCTTGAGTTTCTTAAGATTTCTAGGATCAAAACAAAAATGAAAATAAAAATATGCTATGCATACGATGACCTATGTATAACATCCAAATTGAAAATTTGGGATGTTACAAAGAGGGAACGAATATCGTTTCGTCCCCAAAGGTGGCACGTTCCATCAGGCTTGTTGTGAGAAGCTCTGGTTTGTGAGAATCTTATACCCGAACCTGCCCCAAATGGGACAAAATTTTTACCACGGCATGTTGATGCCGCTCCTTGATACCTTTCCAAGTTTCATAAATTTCAGACGAGTTTTGAATTTACTAGAATTTAAAAGCTAGGTATCTCAACATTTTGCCGGCAATCAACAGTGCCCTGGTGTTTGAAATTCATTCCCATTTCTTTCATGGGACCTAAGCATGCACCCAAGGACACAAATTTGATTTTTTCAACCAATTTATCTGCACTGGAGCATGTGCACGAATTTCAAATTTGATTTATGCACATAAAATGCATAGAAAACCCAGTTAATGTATAAAAATGTCCAAATGAACCCTAAAGAATTCCAAAACTTAACACAACACTCGTGTTGTTCTCTGTTGGTACTAGAATTTTTTTGAAATCAATAAGAGGCAACGAATATCATTTCGTCCCCAAAGGTGGCACATTCCGTTCTGAAACCATCAGAGTTGTTGTGAGAAGCTCTGGTTTGTGAGAAGCTTATACCCAAACCTGCCCCAAATGGGACAAATTTTTTACCACGACATGTTGAAGCCGCTCCATGATACCATGCCAAGTTTCATGAATTTCAGACGAGTTTTGGATTTACTAGAATATAAAAGCTAGGTATCTGAATGTGACGCTCCCGATTTGACCGTACACTAATCATACACGCAAACGTGTACGATCAAGATCAGGGACTCACGTGAAGATATCACAACACAACTCTACAAATAAAATAAGTCATACAAGCATCATATTACAAGACAGGGGCCTCGAGGGCTCGAATACAAGAGCACGCTCATAGACGAGTCAGCAGAAGCAACAATATCTGAGTACAGACATAAGTAAACAAGTTTGTCTTAAGAAAGCTAGCACAAACTGGGATACAGATCGAAAGAGGCGCATGCCTCTTGCCTAGGATCCTCCTAAGCTACTCCTGGTCGTCGTCAGGGGCATACACGTAGTAGTAGGCACCTCCAGTGTAGTAGTAGTCGTCATCGACAGTGGCGTCTGGCTCCTGGACTCCAACGTCTGGTCGTAGCAAACGGGTATAGGAAAGGAGAAAAGGGGGAGCAAAGCAATCGTGAGTACTCATCCAAAGTACTCGCAAGCAAGGAGCTACACTACATATGTATGCATTGGTATCAAATGGAAAAGGGGGTATCATATGTGGACTGAACTGCAGAATGCTGGAATAAAGAGGGGGATAGCTAGTGCTTTCAAAGACTATGCTTCTGGTAACCTCCATCTTGCAGCAGAAGAAGAGAGTAGATGGTAAGTTCTCCAAGTAACATCGCATAGCATAATCCTAACCGATGATCCTCCCCTCGTCACCCTATGAGAGAGCGATCATCGGTTGTATCGGGCACTTGGAAGGGTGTATTTTATTAAGTATCCGGTTCTAGTTGTCATAAGGTCAAGGTCCAACTCCAAGTCGTCCTGTTACCGAAGATCATGGCTATTCGAATAGATTAAATTCCCTGTAGGGGTGCACCATATTTCCCAACACGCTCGATCCCCTTTGTCCAAACACACTTTCCTGGGTCATGCCCGGCCTCAGAAGATCAACACGTCGCAACCCTACCTAGGCACAACAGAGAGGTCAGCATGCCGGTCTAAATCCTATGGCAGGGGTCCGGGCCCATATCCCATTGCACACCTGCATGTTGCGAGGGCGGCCGGAGAGCATACCTAGCAACCTCCATTACAAAGGAAGTTGCATTATGCGGTCCAACATGGCGCGCACCGCTCAGTCGCTGACGTCACGAAGGCTTCGGCTGATACCACAATGTCGAGTTCCCATAACTATTCCCGCATAGTTGGTTAGTGCATATAGGCCAGTAGCCAGACTCAGATCAAATATCCAGATCTCGTTAAGCATGTTATTTTGAATTAACCGCGAACGCCGACCAGGGCCAGGCCCACCTCTCACCTAGGTGGTCTCAACCTGCCATGTTGCTCTGCCACAAAGTAACAGTCGGGGCTGTCGGGAATCCAGGCCCACCACTACCGGGATGGATCCACCTGTCCTTTCAGCCCCCACACCGGAATCACTCACGGGTACTCTACGAGCCGACCTAACTTTAGTCACCACATGTGTCATATATCATTTATATAAGTATATACCTGTGATCACGTCCCGAGTGATCACAACCCGATAGTATAGCATGGCAGACGGACAAGAATATAGGGCCACTGATGATAAACTAGCATCCTATAGTAAGCATTAGCATTGCAGGTAAAGGTAACAACAGTAGTAGCAAGGACATGCTATGCATCAGGATATGATTAACGGAAAGTAGTAACATGCTACACTACTCTAATGCAAGCAGTAGAGAGAAGAGTAGGCGATATCTGGTGATCAAAAGGAGGGCTTGCCTGGTTGCTCTGGCAAGAGAGAGGGGTTGTCAACACCGTAGTCATACTGGGTAGCAGCGGCATCGGTCTCGGTGTCTAGCGAGAGAATAGGGGGAAGAAACAATAAATATTAATCAACCAGATGCATAGCGATGCATGACAAGAGAAGTAGCGGTGCTAGGGGTGCCCTAACGCGGTATGAGGTGATACCGGTGAAGGGGGGAAACATCCGGGAAAATATCCCCGGTGTTTCACGTTTTCAGACAGATGAATCAGAGGGGGAAAGTTGCGTGTTCGCTATGCTAGGGATGCGTGGCGGACAAACGGGCTGCGAATCTAGGTTCGTCTCGTCATTCTGAGCATCTTTCATGTACAAAGTTTTCTCATTCGAGCTACGGTTTATTTTATATTAATTTTAAAAGATTTAAATCATTTTTAGGATTTATTTAATTATTTAAAATCAACATTATCCAGAACAGTGCATGCCGACATCAGCATGATGTCAGCAGTCAAAGTTGACCGTTGACCTGGTCAACCTGACGTGTTTGTCCAGTGGGACCCACCTGTCATTCTCTGTTTAGGTTAATTAGTTAGGCTTAATTAGTTGTTTAGTTTAATTAAACAAAATTAATTAAATTAATTAATTCTTTAATTAATTAATTAGTTATTTTTATTACTATTTTTTTAATTCTTCTTCCTTTTTAAATCGTTCTAGGGTGGTGGGCCCCGTTTGGCAGTGGCCCAGAGGCCATAGCGGGCACGGGCGCTAACAGGCAAAGCCTGAACGGGCGCTAGCCCGCATGGGCACACCCAACTTGGCAACGGGAGGCGGCTGGCGGGAGCGGGCGCCAGCGCGCCGGCGTGGAGCTCCGGCGGCTGCGACCAGGCGGAGCATGGGGAGGGTCGCGGCTGGCGGCAGCGGGATCAGGCTAGCGGAGCGGTGCGGAGGGGGCAGCGGCGAAGCGCAGCGTTGGGGGCATGGGCGCACGTGTTGGCGTCATCGTGCGCTCGCACAGGGCGTGATGAGGGCGTCCAGGGGCGCAGGGTGCGGTGAGCATGGGGCGTGGCCAGCAGCGGGGAATGGAGCGACGGGGACGGAGCGGGCGTGAGGCGCGGGGCGAGCACCAGCAGGGGCACGGATGGCCATGGTCGGCGCGCGGCGAGCGCGAGCGCACGCGCGGAGGAGGAGTGGGGGAGCATGCTGGAGCAGGGGAGCGGTGCACGTCGACGGGACGGTGCGGACGACACGGGGACAGGGGAGGACGAGGCCTCACCGTGGGAGCGTGGGGTCAAGGCAGTGGGGCGCGGGGAGGAGACGATGACGACGGCGAGGTGGTGACGAGGTGCACCGACATGGCAGGTCTAGCCAGGTGTTGAGGAGGACGACGAGGTGGCCGTGGCGGTGGCGTTCCGGGCGGCGACGGTGGTCGGCGACGAGCGTCGACGGAGCGGCTCCGGGCGACGTCAGTGGCAGGGGCGTTTGGCGGCGGCGGCGCAGGGCGGCGGCCTGTTGGCGGTCGCCGGTGTCGGCAGGAGGCGGGGCACTCCAAGTGGCGGCGATGGGCGCCCGATCCCGATTGGATCGGGGGAGAGGGAGAGTGGGGGCGCGAGGGGGGAGTGGGTGTGTGGGTTAGGGTCTGCGGGGGGGAGGGGGGGGAGGGTGAGGGGATATGGGAGCGCTGGCTGGGCTGGTCGGTAGCTGGGCCGGTGGCCTACTGTTTTCATTTACTTGTGTAATAGTTTATAGTCTTAGAAAAAATGAAACCCACTCCTAAATTAGATTTGTAAAATTAGTTGTTCTCACAAAAAGTTTGGGACAAAAGTAGAGCACCTTGTATTCTTTATTAATTGAAAAAGCATTTAAGTTATTGTTTCAGTCACTGTTTTATTTATTTTAGCGCATTCAAATACTTTTAAAAATGTTGGTTACTCCACCTTAATACTTAGGATTTATTTGGCTCACCTCGAACATTTTTGTTTTAAATTTTGAAAAACTTTTATTGTTGACAATATTTTGAATTTCAATTTTGAAAAGTTTTGATCCAACGCGATATTGACAACACTAACCGGGGTGACGTGGCACCGTTAACGTGGGATTACTGTAGCTTAATTATCGGGCGTTACAAAACTCCTCCACTACAAGAAATCTCGTCCCGAGATTTTAGGAGGTAGAAGGAAACAGTGCGGGGTATTCATCACACAGGCGGTCCTCGCATTCCCAAGTGGCTTCATCTTCAAAGTAATGCGACAACTTGACCTTGAGGAATTTGATCGCCTTCTGACGTGTGCGGCGTTCGGCTTGTTCAAGAATGCGGACCGGATACTCTTTATATGAGAGGTCCTGTTGTAATTCGAGCACTTCATGATCCATGGCTCGGATTGGATCCTTGAACCAACGGTGGATTTGTGACACATGGAACACATCGTGAACCTAAGAAAGGTTCGGCGGAAGCTCCAGTTGATATGCCACTTTTCCACGCCATTCGAGAATAGTGAAGGGACCAACATAACGAGGAGCTAGCTTGCCCTTGATCCTGAAGCGGTGAGCACCCTTCATTGGTGTAACTCGAAGATAAGCCTTTTCGCCAGGTTGATAGACCATGTCTTTGTGATGACGGTCATACTGACTTTTCTGATGTGACTGAGTAGTCTTGAGATTCTCGCGACTAATGTGTACTTGTTCTTCGGCCTGTTGGATAATATCCGGACCGAAGAGTGGACGTTCCCCAGTTTCTGACCAGTTCAGAGGGGTTCGACACTTTCATCCATATAATACTTCGAAGGGGGACATCTTCAGACTAGCTTGATAGCTATTATTATAAGAGAACTCAGCATATGGAAGAGATTCCTCCCATTTCTTGCCGAAGGAAATTACACAAACTCGAAGCAAGTCTTAGAGAACTTAGTTGACACGTTCAACCTGGCCTTTCGACTGAGGATGGAACGCAGTAGTGAATGACAGATGAGTTCCCATAGCTTCTTGGAAACTTGCCCAGAATCTTGAAGTGAATAAGCTACCATGGTCTGAACTAATTACCAGTGGAATACCGTGAAGTGAAACAATTCTGGACATGTAGAGAGTTGCAAGCTGACTAGTAGTGATTGTTCCTTTGACCGCTAGAAAATGTGCAACTTTAGAAAGCCGGAAATGACGACAAGAATATCATCATTACCTTTCTGCGATTTGGGAAATCTAGTGACGAATTCCATTTCCACATGGTCCCATTTGCATTCAGGAGTAGAGGTAGGTTGCAGAGTTCCAGCAGGCCTTTGATGCTCTGCTTTGATACGATGGCGAACGACACACTCAGCAACATAAAGAGCAATGTCCCGCTTCATATTAGATCACCAGAATCTGTGACAAATATCCTGGTACATTTTTGTACTACCAGGATGGATGGACAGAGGCGTATCATGAGCTTCTTTCCTAACCTTTTTAATCTGATCCAAGTTTTTCCTCGAACATGGCACCACTGGGCGGCCTTTGAAGTACAAGGCGCCATCATCGGCGATAGTGAAGAATGAGGGCTTTCCTTCTGCGAGATGGCGTTTAATCTTCTAGACTTTATAGTCATAACCTTGAATAGTCTTTATACCATGTACGAGATCTGGTACGACAGCCAAGGTATTTAGCGAACCCTTAGTAACAACATGAAGATTCATCTTTTGGAACTCTGGTGCAGGGGGAGCGAGTGTACCAGGGGGAACAATATGGAGGTTCAGCTTTCCGAATTCTTCAACAAGCGAGGGATGAACTTTGTGAAACTGGAGGTGGTTGCAGTAGGACTTGTGGCTCAAGGCATCAGCCATTACATTAGCCTTGCTGGGTGTATAGGATATACCCACGTCAAAGTCTGCAACAGTCTCCATCCATCTCTGCTGACGGAGGTTCAAGTTTGGTTGAGTAAACAGATACTTCAGACTTTGCTGGTCGGTGAAGATCTCGCAATCATTATCAAGAAGGTAATGTCGCCACTGCTTCAAAGCATGAATGACAGCAGCAAGCTCGAGGTCATGAACTGGGTAGTTTTCTTCATGAGGGCACAGTTGACGAGAGGCATAAGCAATCGCTCTGCACTCTTGCATTAGGACACAGCCTAATCCCTGATGGGAAGCGTCGCCGTAAATTACGAAGTCCTTCTTAGTATCAGGTGGAGCAAGCACTGGGGCAGAAGTCAACTTGTCTTTGAGTGCCTGGAAGCTTTCCTGACACTTGTCTGTCCATTGGTACTTGACACCCTTATGCAATAGATTAGTCAGAGGCCTGGCAATCTTGGAGAAGCTCTCGACGAATCAACGGCAATAACTGGAGAGACCAAGAAAACTTCGGACTTGCTTGACATTCTTCGGAGGAGTCCAATCGAGAATAACCTGGACTCGTTGAGCATTGACGGAAATACCATCCTTGGAGATGACATGCCCGAGATAGGTTACTTCGGGGAGCCAGAAGTCACACTTGGAATACTTAGCATAGAGTTGATGCTCCAGAAGCTTTTCCAGCACAAGACGAAGATGTTCAGCATGTTCTTCTTTGTTCTTGGAAAATACAAGGATATCATCCAGATAAACCACGACGAACTTGTCGAGGTAATCCATGAATATATAGTTCATCAAGCGAGAGAAGGTGGCGGGAGCATTCGTTAAGCCGAATGACATGATGGTGTACTCGTACGATCCATACCGAGTCACGAAGGCGGTCTTTGGGATATCCTCTTCACGAACACGGATCTAGTGGTAACCCAACCTCAAGTCGAGTTTGGAGAACACTGATGAACCAGCCAGTTGATCATAAAGATCATTGATCCGGGGAAGAGGGTATTTGTTTTGAATGGTAGCTTGGTTTATAGGACGGTAGTCTTGGACTAATCGGTTCTTCCCATCCTTCTTATTAACAAAGAGAGAAAGTGCTCCCCAAGGAGAGCAACTTGGGCGAATGAAACCTTTGCTAAGAGATTTGTCGATTTCCTCCTTAAGCTCAATGAGTTCATGTGGTGGCATCTTGTAGGGTCGTTTGGCTATAGGAGTGGTGCCTGGTTTCAAGTCGATGATGAATTCGACAACTCTAGTAGGGGGAATCCCTGGAAGTTCTTCCGGAAAGACGTCTTGGAATTCACGAACGATGGGAATGTTTTGAATGCCCTTGAGTGGTGCAGTGTTCAACGCATTCAAGGCATAAAGCCGTGCCTTGGTGTTCTGAACTAGATGAGCCTGGTAAGCAATTATTTCATCAGAAGGTGTAGCAGATGGACGGTCTTAGTGGCGCAAACTATAGAAGTAGTAAGCACTTTCAACCAATCCATTCCCAGAATGAGGCCGATGCTACAGGACTTCAGTACGATGGGAGAGACGAGGAATTCCAGTCCTTCGATTTCAACACGGACGTCATTGCAAATCATGGAGGTCCGACATTGGCCCGCGGGAGTGTTTACTAATAGCGAAGTGTTCATGTACTCGCTTTTAATGCCTTGCATGAATGCAAAATCCTCTGACATGAATGAATGTGATGCACCTGTATCAAATAAAACAGATGCAGGTACTGAATTTACGAGGAGTGTACCCATCACAGTAGCAGGCTGGTCCTGAGCTTCATTGAGATCAACGTGGTTGGCATGAAAATGACCATAAGACATGTCATTGTTGTAGCGAGGCTGGTTGCTTCCACGACCAGCTGCGGGAAGGGCCAGTTGATTCTGGTTCGGATTCTGATAGCAGTTCCTGGCAAGGTGACCTGGTTGGCCACACTTGTAGCACAGACCATTATTGGGAGTGGGAACAGGAGCTCGAGTGGTGGAGCTGGAAGTCTCGGCTGCCTAGTTGGTGGGGGAGGCAGACGCGGTGCAGCATAGGACTGCCTTGGAGCAGGTGCAGTAGGCTCGTACATGCTGTTGGGAATCCATATCCTACGCTTCTGCGAGGATGGACCCGAAGATGAGCCCTTGTCACGGTTGCGCCTGTGAGAGCTCTGGTGTTCCTGCAGACCAGTTTCGGCATTGATGGCCTTGTTCACCAAGGTGGCGAAATCAGCAAAGTCATGCACTAAAAGTGCGAGCTTGATGTTAGCTTGAAGGCCATCACGGAACTTATCCTGTCTATGTGCATTAGTTGCAATGTCTTCTTCAGCATAGCGGGACAGATCCAGAAACTCCCGCTGATAAGCTTCCACAGTTTTGTTACCTTGGGTGAGGCTGCGGAACTCGCGCTGCTTACGGTCGATGACTCCCTGAGGCGGGCATGGAAAGCAGCTTGGAAGTCTGGCTAGGTGATGATTGTTCCAACTGGCTGAGTACGCCTGTGGCTGTCCCACCATTGAGCAGAGGGTCCTTTCAGGAAGAAGGAAGCAAAGGTGACATAGCTGGCAGGGGCCACATCGGCAAACTCCATTTCATTGGTGATGTCACGGAGCCAGTCATCAGCATCCAGAGGCTGAGTTGAGCTGCGATACATAGTTGGCTTGAGGCACATGAAATCCTGCAGAGTCACTTGGGCTGGTGCTAACTCTTGAGCACTGCGTTAACTACTAGGAAAAGGCCTACTAATGGCGCACCAGTTTTGCCTACTAATGGCGCATCACTGGTGCGCCATTAGTATCACGCCACTAGTATTTATTACTAATGGCACACCACCCAGTGCGCCATTAGTATATAACACCATGCGGCATTAGTATGCCTCCCAGGGGCCATATTTAACCATGTGCTTTGGCACACTAATGGCGCACTGCGGATGGATGCGCCATTAGTATACTTGGCATACTAATGGCGCACTGTTCAGTGATGCGCCATTAGTATACTTTGGCATACTAATGGCGCACTCTGTAGTGAATATTAGGTTTTATTTTTTTTACTTTTCTGATTTTTGCACAGGTTAAAAAAATATATTATTTGACAGAATGTAGACAGTAGCACACAGCAACAACAGATTCATCGAATACAATAGAAGATTAGTCTCCGAATACAATTCATCATATTAGTCTCCGAATTCAAAAGACCGAACGAAGATAAAATATTACAAGTCTCGAGACCGCAAGTATCGAGTTTGTCTTCACATTACAAGTCGATATCGATCATCTAAACTACCATCACATAGAAGAGAGCTACGGTCATCATGATGAGCATCATCGCGATGAAACTGGTCTTCATCCAGTTCCTCCAACGCTCCCTCCTCTCTCCCGCTAGGACATCTTGATGGATGATGTCTGCAAACTCCGACTGGATGCGAAAGAATTCTTGTCTGATGTCCGCGTCCTGGATTGCCGTTAAGCTCGCGGCCCAATCTTTGAGATTATTTGGTAGCAGAAGGTGATGATGGTCCCTTACGATCGCCCGCATGTGATGGAGGGCATAGTAGGCATCCTTCTGACCGCCAGGCGGCTGCTTGACGCAGCAGAACATTGTATTGTGGGCGAACACATGCTTGTCATACTTATGAACTGCCCTAGTGAAGGTGCCTCCAGATTTGGCGTAGCCGGGGAGAACATCATCAAGAACTTTCTTGATATTTGTGTAGTTTATCTTGGAGTTACGGTTCGGGTCGAAATACGTGCCCATGGAATATTTCGGGCTTAAGAGGATGAGTGTGCAATGTGTGTCACTACATAGAACACGGAATGTTAGAAAAAAAAGAACGATCGAAATCTAAGAAATCATATGTTACGGGGCGGTTAAGGGATGACTTACTCAGGAAAGTAAGCCACAAGGAAGTTATCCTTATCTGGGTTTGCCAGAATGATGTCTTCGAGGTGTGAACTCGCGACTTGGCGGTCCCCAGAGCTGCTCAAGAGCTTGGCACGCATGTAGAAGGGGTCGACGATCACGATGTCCGGGGTCTTGTCTCTAATGATCCGCATCTGCATACTCAGTGAAAACAGCCGAACGAAGGTGTAGTGCAGCATATGAAGGTTGAACATAGCAAAGATGTCATCAAACTGCAGGATGATCGTACCCCCGATGGCGCCATCCACAAAGCCCTTGCCCTCTGGCACCTTGGCCACGAAAACTGGGTATGCCACATCATTCTCTCTGAATCGCCGCTTCTCCAAAGAAAGAACACTGCCGTGCAGACTCCGCATAGCACCGGTTGCAGCATTGAGCATATTTGTCGGTAGCATCGCCCTACCCGCCACATGCACCCTCCTCGAGATATCCTTAGGTGAAGGTGGCCCGTCCTGAGCACGGATCATACTCGGTGCCGGCTGGCTCGCACCGGCGCCCTTTTTAGTCTGCCGTTTCCGGCCCTTCTTCTTGATCTGCTGTAATGGGACCGAGTTTTGCTCACAGACCGCCTTCTTGAGCATGTTGGGGCTGATATTGGCACCTCCGCTATCTGACGCTCGGTGAAGGCGGCAGCTGGAGGCGTCTCCTGAGAACTGAACGCCAGACGACGCCTGTTGCAATTGGGTTTCTCTGCCGTACCAGCTAGATCGCGGTCGTCTTGTTTGGGTTCTTGAGAAGGAGGCCCGCAGAACTCGTCACCGTATCCATATTCGGCAAAGTACTTATCGACGTTGGTAAATGTACCATCGTCGTTGTCGTCGTCGTCCGGATCCTGTGCCATATGCATGTCCGGATCCTATGCCATAGGGATGTCCGGCATGTCCGGCAACGTTGCGGCGTTCTTGCCATGGCTTGGCGCCGACACGACTGGCGGTCTTGTTTGTGGGGTGGTGTCCCCCACCCCCAAACGAATCTGGCTCTTCGGCCAAAGCAGGGGCCAGCTTACGCAGGCGCTGAGGGTCATCTCATCTTCTTCATCGGCCCCAGCGGGTCGAATTGGAGGTAACAGCTCGTCGCAGCCTGGCAGCACCCGAACCACTTCAACCCTATACATTGTGGGTGGCATCATATTACCGTGGAACACGGGGTTGCCCGGTTGAACGATTCTGCCCTTGGCGACATCGACCAATTTGCCGCCCATGAAGTGCAGGAGAGTGCAAGGAACGTCAGCGGCGCCCTGTGAAAATATGTAGGGCGTCAGGGATGCCCGGTCAAAGGTAAGGAGATGAAGTCCTCGGCCGAGAGGCTTAGTTACCGTGATGCCGTCGAGCTCGGCTAATATCGAGGCACCGCCAACGGCGGGCGTGCAACTGACGGAGGTGCCGCTTGCTGGCGAGGTGCCGGCCGGCGTACAGCCGGGTGCATTAAGCTCCAATGCCGACGTCAGAGACACCAATACCGTCGCCGCCGGAGACACCAATGGCGCTGCCGCCGTAGACACCAATACCGCCGCCGCCGGAGACATCAATGGCGCCGCCTGCGCATTGTGCGAGTTGCTAGCCGTGAAGCTGGGAATCGGGGGCCGCCCCTGTTGGCCACCCGCAATCCACGTCATTATCCCATGAATCAAGGTAGGCATAATGCCGGTGAGCGTCGATCCCAGTTGTTGTTGCACTTGCTCTTGGACCATCTCCGGAATCCGCACCACTTGCGCCTTGAGTGCTTCAACCTCGCGCGACTGGCTTTCCAAGCTGGTCTTTTTCTCCTTTCGCCCACCAGTGGCATAGTATGATGACCATTTTGTGGACAAGCCTTTGCCGGCCACACGACCAGCTGACGTCGGCTTATTGAGCTTATCCCTGTTTTTCATTACGTTCAACGCCCTATTCAAAGGGGTGTCGAAAGGGGAGCTCTGAGACGATCCCGCGCTACTGCTTTCATTGTCCTGCGGAAGGAACTTGAACCATTTAGAAATATTGGGGATTAATTAGAATGCAACCATATGGAGCTAATTACACGGGGGTGTATTCCGTACCAGAACAAGCCCAAGCTCCTTGGTCTTCGGATCCGTGGTAAGCTCCTTTGTTACCGGGTCCTCCTTGTACCGGGCCCTGAGAAAGTTATTGGTCTGCTTGTCACTGTATTTCTCGAAGCGGGGCAGTAGGCCTTGCTCGGCACGCTCCGCATCTTCCTTGTCCCATACAGGCTCCGCCACTCTGTAACCGCCGGGACCGAGTTGGTGGACCCCTATGTTCAACTGCCGCATTTCTTTCCCCCACTGACTTGATTCGGAGGTTGTGGGACTCTTGCACTTGATCTAGAACTCCTTGTAGTCATCTTCGCTAATCAAAGGATATTTCGCCATGATCTTCTCATAACTATCACCTTTGTCAATCATTGCCTTCACCGTGCTTTTCCAAGTAGACAGGGCCATGCTCATCGTCGTGAGGGCAGCACCGTTCACTTTATTACCCGAGAGGCGTGTGTTTGCCAACTCAGCGGGGAACTTGTATCGTTCGTGCAGCTTCGTGAAGAGGAGGTTGCGCAAATTCCCTCGGTCCTTATGCCTTAGGTTCTCGGTGTTGATCGAGGCGGTGCTCCGGAGAATGCACCCGAGCTGAATTGAGTACCCCTTGACTACGTGTTTGGGCGCCGTCGGATGCCCGTCGGAGTTCACTTCAGTAAATTCCTCCCTGACGGTGCCGAGCACGTTCGGGCGCCAGTCCTTCCGTTGCCTCTTCGGTTGGCTGCCATCTGTGCGTGCGCCACCATCATCAGTGGTGGCATCTGCGGTGCCATCATCAGTGGTGTCATCCCCGACGCCACTAGGGGTTGTGTAGTCAGGATCGGTGTCTTCGGCGGTGTCCTCATAGCGGTGAGGATCTTCCTCCAACTCCTGGGACAGCTCCCAGAATTGCTTGCCGCCCGAACCGCCGGCCTCATTGTTGTGGGCCATGTTTCGCTCTAAATAGGAAAAAAATTTAGTCAAAAAGTTGGTTATTGTCAAGGAACAAGATCATGGTCTCATCATTTAGGGTTTGTCGACACCAAGGCATCCTAAAATCTAAGCTTTTATCATTTAGGGTTTGTCGACGCCGAGGCACCCTAAAAGCCTAAGCGTACATCATTTAGGTTCTTATCGACACCGAGGCACCCTATAGAAGCCAAGTTAAGTTTTCATCATTTAGGGTTTATCGATGCCGAGGCACCCTAGGTTGGGCCTAATCACTTGGCACTAATCACTTGGCTCTATTGCCACCTATGTTGGGTTTATCATCTACGGTTTATCGATGCTAAGGAGAATTCTAAGTTGGGCCTAATCACTTGGCTCTATTGCCACCTATGGTTTAATGCAGCAAGAATGGCGGGGCAGTTGATCCTACTTAACTAAGTACTAAGATACCCCGGCCCATGCATTAGTCGCAAGTACCCCATATGTCCTATTTTTAGCAAAGTCATGCTAAAATTCATGGAAAATTTCAGCATGACCTTCGCTGAAAATAGGACACATGGAGTACCCAAATTTGCCGGAACGGAAGCTAATCGACATTCCGGCAAACTCAAGGGCCTCTCGGGGTACCTGCAAATTCATCACGACACAATGGTCGGAGACAAAACCCAGCCACAGACCATATGGTCCTCTGCTTTCATATGGAAAAAAATCAGCTCAACTTATGTGAGCTTCCATTCCAGATATAATAGGTCACCCAACCAAAAAATCATCCAGATATAATGGTACTAGTAAGTCATCATCTTTGCAAGTCTTTCTCAATGTGATCACAAGTAATTCAGAGGCATCACAAGTAATTAAGAGCATCACAAGGCATTAGTAGTTCAGTACATGAACAAGTTTTACAAAGCACATCAATATGTACTGTATTTCATTGTGGAGTGATATACAGTATGTTACAACAAAGAAACAGCTTAATCCATGCCTCAGCTTATGAACAGTCATTACTTCAAATACAGAAGAAGGAACAATTTATTTGTGACATAGTTACAAATGATGACAGAATAAAGCAACACCCTGCACTAGCCTAAAAACAAGTGAAGTTTCACCCATATAACAGTTAACTGAAATTTTTGCCTCATAGCTTGGGTGGGTTAAGTACTAGGAGACTTTGTAATGTGCAGTACAGGTGCAGTAACAGGCTTCTGAGTTAAGAAAACATTTCTGTTTGACTTTCAGTGAAAAGGCTTAAGAACTCAAACATTGCAAGCACAAAATTACTCCAAGAAATTTACTCCTGCAAGCACAAAATACAATCAAGAAATCCAAGAAACACATGGTCTTGAGGATATTCTTTATGACTGATTATTTCAGTTTTACATGCAGATTTTGACCAAAAAACACATGGTCTTTTTAACAAGTTTTCAGTTTGGATAGAATACACTTTGGTCTTCTAGTTACAAAACAAAACTGACATAATTCTAGATGCCATAATCAGATCAAAATTTCAAACCACACACTTACTTTCAACTATAAACAAAACTGACTTGTTG
The DNA here is from genome assembly GCF_018294505.1 of Triticum aestivum. Taxonomy (NCBI): domain Eukaryota; kingdom Viridiplantae; phylum Streptophyta; class Magnoliopsida; order Poales; family Poaceae; genus Triticum; species Triticum aestivum. Next base: position 322,974,072 of record NC_057797.1, read on the forward strand.
TTAATGAAACTCATGGTGGAAGTAACTACTAGCAGCATGACATTATCATGGCAGTCCACTATATATTTTTATGACAAAATACATCATTATCAGGGCACATTATGGCCATTTTCTTACATGATGCTAACTGTACCTAACTGATTTTTTTGACAGTAGCTCAAGTTTTTGACAGTAGCTCCTACCTGTACCTAACTGAATTTTTTGACAGTAGCTCCTAATAGTAGTTCCTAACTAAATTTTCTGCTTAAAGGCAAGGCTGACTTAAGTGGCAAGATGATACAATTTGCGTAACATAACAATATATGCATCTTAATATAACACCATCTCCTAACAGAAATAGTATCCCAGGTTTCCATCTTAATACCACAAAGAATACCATAAAAAAATCCAGGATCATTTTTTCTAGAGAAAAGCATCATTATAAGGGGGGTTTCTTACTCAACCAGATCTAACAGGGGGCAAAGTAGAAATGATATTCTTTTGCTGACCTCTAGTACAAGGTATAGAAGAGGAGGTAAGAGAAGAAATAGTGACATTTCTCTTAGCAGGAGCCTTTTTCTTTCTTCTAGAAACTACAGTAAATTTCTCCTCTTCCACTATAGTATCATGCCAACTTAGACACAGAGAGGCGAGATTTCCATTCGAGTCATGAATATCTAAACAGTGTTCAGTTTTCTTACTAATTTGTTCCCTGGATGATTCCAATTCCTTGAGAACATGAATAAAATAAAAATTATCCAGAGGTATATTGACACACATCATTGATGCTCTAAACATAATCTCCTTAGCTACTTAATTCCCCAACCCTAGCTACTTAATTCTCCAACCCCTTTTCTTGTCCAAAATTATCCAAACCTAACCCTAGAACACATCAGAAGGAAATCAAGAGGGGGAAGAGGGGGAAGCGGCTCGGGTGCTCACTGGGAGGTCGAGGGCGACTCGGGGTAGCTGGAGCTAGTCGAGGTGGCGCGAATTCGGCGTCGAGCGGTGGCGATGGTGGCCGAGGCGGAGGAAATCGGCGAGCGTTGAAGGGATGGCTCGAGGGCGTCCGAGCTCGTCCGGGTCCTCGTAGTCGAAGAGGAAGACAACGGCGGTCCTCCTGGGCAGGCCGCGCGGTGTTGGACGGCGAGCACGAGGTTGACGCAGGTGGGGCCGCGGGGGGAGGGGGCGCTTGGGCGGGAGGACGTCAAGGGCGCGGGCGTGGGCAGAGGAGGAACGGCGAGGGAGGCGGCGCTCGACTCGAAGAGGGCGCGTTGGGGGCGGTGGTGGTCGGGTGCGGCAGGGGCAGGGAGCACGGCCGGGGACGGCGAGCACGGGGGCGGTGGTGGTCGGTGGTGGTCGGGTGCGGGTGAGATGAGGTAGGGGAGGGATTAGAGGGAAATCTGAGAAATTGGGGATTTAAGTGTGGGGGTAGGCTTAGCAATGGCGCACCACCTAGCGGTGCGCCATTAGAATGGTTTTTTAGATAGCAATGGCGCACCCCCGAGCGGTGCACCATTAGTAATCTTTTTTAGATAGCAATGGCGCACCACCCAGTGGTGCGCCATAAGTAACCTTTTTTCCATAGCAATGGCGCACCAGCCAGAGGTGCGCCATAAGTAAATTTTTTTTATTATTATTTTTTGTTGCATCTAATAATTTTTTAGAAAATGAATATGAATATGAAACAGTAATAATTTTTTATAAAAACAGTAATAATTTTTCAAAAAATATCATCAAATTTGTTATTTGAAAATAATTATGAATCAAAAAAATATCATCAAATTTATTATTTGAAAATATCATCAAATTTTTTATTTCAAAATATAATCAAATTTGTTTTTTTGGATTTTTTTGTTGCATTCATTTGTGACGGTGGAGCGGGGGAGGGTGCGGGGGGTCGGCGGCGGCGGTGGAGCGGGGGAGAGGGTGTAGGGGGTGCTCGGCGACGAGGGGGATCTGGCGAGGTGGGATAGCGATCGAGAAATATAAAAATATCATCAAATTTGAAAAAATGTTCATGAATTCAAAAAGTGCCCATGAAATTTAAAAATATTCATGATATAAAAAAGTGCCCATGAAATACAACCGAGAAATGAAGACTACGTTTTAAATACAGTCGATCTTAGCTAGCTATCTGTTCATAATCTTCTTGCCCTTCTTTTTCGCAAATGGAGTTCTTCTGTGGAACGAACGTCCTTTATGTAGTGTGGTCATGCTTCTTCTTGTGGTGTATGCTGCTACTTCATCATCGTCGTCATGTTCGATCTTCGGGTCGCCGTACTTGTCGAAGTCTTGCTCATTGGCTACTCCATCCATTCTGATGATCTTCCTTTTACCTCTCCTCACGACAACACGACTGGGCTTTGACGGGTCGGTAATGAAGAAGCATTGGTCCACTTGGGAAGCCAGTACCCATGGCTCATTTTTCGCGGTGACGTTTGCGCCCGCGGTCTTGGATTTGGCTTCGGGTATAACCATGGTGGTGAAATACCGGTCTTCTTTTAGGACGCTCTTGGCCCATCTGACACAGAACATCGGGACCTTCTCTCCAGCGTAGCTCAGCTCCCAGATCTCCTCGATCCTTCCGTAGTATCTGTCCTTGTCGTTACCGGTGTAGGATTCCATCGTTACCCCGGAGTTCTGATAACCATCGCTCTTCATGTCCTTGTCCTCGCTGTAGAATGTGTAGCCGTTGATATCGTACGCCTCATAGGTCATCAGGTTGTGCTCGGCGCCCTGTGACAAGGCGAATATGAGTTGTTCTTCCGCGGAAGAATCCTCATGTAAAGGGTACGACAGAAGTTTCTGCTTGAACCAACGCGTGAAACATGAATTGTGCTCTTTGATTATATCTCCGTTCGTCCTCTGTTGGCCTCGGTCATTGTACGTCTTCTCAATAAAGGTTTTGTGCTCTACCACCCAAGGATCGAGTACGTCTATGTGTTGTAGCGCGACTAGGTTTGCTCTTTCAAAGTCAGCGAGTCTACCCTCGAAGTCGACATGCATTTCGCGGTGACCCTCACGGTGACCCCATCCAGCGAGCCAGCCGAGGTGCCTGTTGACGGGCAGACCAACGGGGTTCTCGATGCCTAGATAATTCGTGCAGTAGGAGATGCACTCTTCGGTCAGAAAGCCCCTGGCTATACTTCCCTCTGGACGTGACATGTTGCGAACGTATCCTTTGATTACACCATTCATCCTTTCGAACGGCATCATGTTGTGTAGGAACGTCGGCCCAAGTTGGATGATATCCTCCATGATAAGGACCAGCAGATGCACCATAACGTCGAAGAATGTGGGCGGGAAGTACATCTCAAGCTCGCATAGTATCACCACGATCTCTTCATGTAGCCTTCTGAGTTGCCTCATGCCAACCGACTTCCGAGAGATGACGTCGAAAAAGTTGCATAGGCCAAATAGCATTTCACGGACGCGCGCGTCCATGATCCCACGGATTGCAACTGGAAGTATTTGCGTCATCAGCACATGACAGTCATGAGACTTCATCCCGCTGAACTTCTGCTTCGCTGGGTCTAGGTATCTGCTTATCTTCCCCGCGTAACCGCAAGGAAGTTTTACTCCTATGAGGCAGGTGAAAAACTGCTTGATCTCCTCCTGACTTAGAGTGAAGCATGCGGGAGGGTAGTCATTTCTGGTCTTCTTGGCCTTTTTGCCTTTGCGATGACTTTCTGTGTCCTGCTTCACCTCATCATCATCATCATCATCATCATCATCATCATCATTAGCGTGAAGCTCCCGCCTGATGCCCATTGATTTCAAGTCTGGCCTTGCTTTCGGCCCATCTTTGGTCCTCTCTGGCATGTTGAGCAGGGTACCAAGCAAACTCTCGCACACGTTCTTTGTGATATGCATGGCATCAAGGCTGTGAGGCACATGGTGGATCTTCCAGTACGGCAAGTCCCAGAAAATAGACCTCGTTTTCCATACCTTCAGCAGCGGCTCTGGCGCCTTTCGCTTCTTTCACGGCTCTGGCGCCTTTTTCTTCTTTCCCGGCAGTGGGCAATCTTTCCAATTTTTCAACAGCCCGTCTATTTCCTCGCCGCTCCTTGTACACGGGCGTCTTCGGAGTTCGGTTTCACCATCGAACAGATCCTTGCGTTTCCTCCATGGGTCATCGTCGCGAAGCCACCTTTGATGTCCCATGAACACCGTTTTCGAAGACCCGGGATCTCTATCTAGCTGGTGATACATTGTGTCATCCATGCACCTGACGCATCCAGAAAATCCGTGGACCACCTGCCCCGTGAGATATCCGTAACCGAGATAGTCATGCACCGTTGTGAGCAGTGCGGCTCTCATAGGGAAATATTCTTTCTCTACGGCATCCCATGTATTGGCTGGCGTTTTCCACAGCGTGTCTAGCTCCTCTTTCAGCAGCCCCAGATACAAATTGATGTCGTTCCCTGGTTGTTTCGGCCCTTCAATTAGCATACTCATGTGAATGTACTTCCTCTTCATGCACAACCAGGGGGGAAGGTTGTACATCCACACAAACACAGGCCAGGTGCTATGTGTGCTTCTCTGGCTGCCAAACGGATTGACTCCATCGGTGCTCGCGCCCAGCACGATGTTCCTTGGATCCTTCACAAATTCTGGGTGTTCGAAGTTCAACGCTTGCCACTGGCTCCCATCCTTAGGGTGACTCAGCATCTTGTCTTTTTTATTTATCTCCAGATCATTTGCATCATCTTCTCGCTTCTTCTCCTCCCTATCCGCGGGCCAACGCAGGAGCTTTGCTACCTTAGGGTCCATGAAATACCGCTACAGACGAGGAGTGATCGGAAAGTACCACACCACTTTTCGAGGAGCTTTCTTCCTCTTCTTGTATCGAGTGACGCCGCACACTAGACATATGGTAGACTCCGCGTGCTCGCCCCGATAAATGATGCAATTGTTCATGCACACATGGTATTTCACGTGTGGTAAATCCAGAGGACACATGACTTTCTTCGCCTCCTCGAAACTGGTCGGGCACTTGTTCCCCTTAGGAAGACGTTCGTGCCAGAATGACATGTTCTCGTCGAAGCATGCGTCGGTCATTTTGTGTTTTACCTTCATCTCCAAAGCCATGAGCGTTACTTTCAGGCGGGTATCCTCGGGTCTGCATCCTTCATACAATGGAGTGACCGCGTCTATCTCCAGTTGATCCAGCTTCGCTTTCTCTCGGGCGACAGCTATTGCGTTATCCGTCTGCTTGAGAAGCAGCTCTTGAATATGAGGGTCCTGCACCCAGCCCATCGATGGTCCATTGTCGTCTGCTCCTCCGGCATCTACATCTTCATGATCATGCCCTTCGTCTGCTCCGGCATCTTCCTCATCATCATGTCCGACATCTTCTACTTGTTGACTGTGTACAGCATCACCATCGTGATCATGTCCTAGAGATTCTTTGTCTTCTCGCCCGCCCGAGCCACGGTGGTTGTCTTGCTGCCCTTCCTCATTTCTTGCCCGGCCCCCATGGACGACTTCATAGTCATCTTCATCACCTTGCCACCGATAGCCATCCATGAAACCACGCAAGAGCAGGTGGTCCCGCACCTGCCCGGAATCCGGGTCCGCAATAAGGCTCTTCAGCTTGCATCTTCGACACGGACATCTTATCTCCATCTCGTTCTTTTGAAGCATCTCGGCCTTCGCGGAGCTCAAAAACCTATTCACGATCCTTCGGTCATTGTGCGGACCATGGTCGCCTGCAGAGTAGAGCAAAACGATATTTTAGAACCAAGAAAAATTTTGGCATGACTTTCCCTAAAAATAGGACCAAAAAGAATGCATAGTGCCAAAATTCTTGCCGAAACGGAAATGAATCAACATTCCGGCAAAATATTGGCAACTATCGCATTTCAAATACCGGTACCTGCAAACACAAACATATATGCAACACCACAAACATATGCAACACCACAAACATACATAGATCTAGCTAGGCCACAAAAAGTGCATGTGCAAGTTGTTGGAGCGAGCTAGGGAGAAAAAAAGTAGATCTGCAACATGAAGATAGCTTTCCCCTTACTTACCTATCAAAAAAAGGTAATTTCAACACTTAATTTTGATGAATCTATGGTGCAAATGAGGTGAGGAGGAGGAGGCAGCCGACAAGCTTAGAGAAGGAGGTGGGGGAATGAAGTGGGGAAAGTGAGTGTGTAGGTGTGGCTGTCCAAAAATATCTAGCTGGTCCCAGGTTACTAATGGCGCACCACACAGCCATGCGCCATTAGTAACCCAACATACTAATGGCGCACCACACAGACATGCGCCATTAGTAGTTTTGCAAAAAAAGTAAAAAAATATTTTTTATACTAATGGCGCACCATGGCACAGTGCGCCATTACTAGTTTAAACTAGTAATGGCGCACTATGCAACGGTGCGCCATTAGTAGTTTTGCAAAAAAGTAAAAAAAATACAGTAGTGGCGCACTCTATGGCTGGTGCGCCGTTAGTAGTTCTAACTACTAATGGCGCACTCTGCCCGGATGCGCCATTAGTATGTTTGAAAAAATGAAAAAAAAACATTTTGTTACTAGTGGCGCACCGTGTGCCTGGTGCGCCATTAGTGTCTTCCACACTAATGGCGCACCAACAGATGGTGCGCCATTAGTATATAGTAATGGTGCACCACATGTCTGGTGCGCCATTAGTGTCAACACTAATGGCGCACCAACAGAGGAAGGGATGATGCAGCAAAGTAGCGTAACTATTTCCCTCAGTTTTGAGGACCAAGGTATCAATCCAGTAGGAGGCTACGTGCGAGTCCTTCGCACCTGCACAAAACAAATAAATCCTCGCAACCAACGCAAATAGGGGTTGTCAATCCCTATAGGGCCACTTACGAGAGTGAGATCTGATAGATATGATAAGGTAATATTTTTGGTATTTTAATGATAAAGATGCAAAGTAAAATAAAGGAACAGTAAATAGCAAAGGAAATAACTAAGTAGTAGGAGATTAATGGAGGCGGATGCGGAAGAAAGCCTCGCACACGACGATAAATGCCGAGATGTTGAGGACGAAGTTCGGGGCCAGATCGTGGAAATCCATGCCATATTAGAACATGAGCCCCCGGACAAATGGGTGGAGTGGGAAACCCAGTACACGGAGGAAGTGGGGAAGGAATACTACCCTCTCATGGGGCCTTGGGGTGGGGAGAAGCTGCCCTTCCTCGGGAAGCCGGTGCACGATGTCCTTGGACAAGTATCCGGCCTTCCTTAGCTTTTTGACATGGCCCTCCGTGACGGAGGAGACCATCCACTTGCCTCCCGCTCCAGACATTGCTGGAGGAGGTTGAGGTAGGAAGCGCGGGCTTGGGCGCTGGAGCTCGAGTGCGCAGGAGATGGATAGGCAAAGTAGGAAGAAGGCGTAGGTAAAAAGGTGGATCCTTATCCCCTTATATGGGCGGATGCGGTTGTGCGTCCCCACCAGCCTAGTAAAACTTGCTTGCCTCCCAAGCGCCGTGATAAATGGCGCAGTTGGGTTACCCACGTCCGTATTGATGAGAATCCCGTAGAAGGGGGCACACGATCTCTGCTTTGACAAGACGTGCCAAGGAAACCGCCTCGCTAAACGTGCTGAGGTGGAAAAGTAAAAACGATTCGAGTAAAGGACTTGGCCGTAGTGTGATGTCACGCTGCGGAATACGTCAGCAGATTAGATTTGTGTTGATATTATTCTCTCTATGGCAATATGGGGAAACTTATTTTGCAGAGCCGGACACTATCCTTGGTGTTTAAAATCTTCTTGAAGGACTTGGAGGAGGAACCCGCCTTGCAATGCCGAAGACAATCTACACGCCGGACTCGTCGTCATTGAAGCCTGGTTCAGGGGCTACTGAGGGAGTCCTGGATTAGGGGGTGTTCGGGTAGCCGGACTATACCTTCAGCCGGACTCCAGGACTATGAAGATACAAGATTGAAGACTTCGTCCCGTGTCCGGATGGGACTTTCCTTGGCGTGGAAGGCAAGCTTGGCGATGCGGATATTCAAGATCTCCTACCATTGTAACCGACTGTGTGTAACCCTAACCCTATCCGGTGTCTATATAAACCGGAGGGTTCTAGTCCGTAGGACAACTTCATCATACAACAATCATACCATAGGCTAGCTTCTAGGGTTTAGCCTCCTTGATCTCGTGGTAGATCTACTCTTGTACTACCCATATCATCAATATTAATCAAGCAGGAGTAGGGTTTTACCTCCATCGAGAGGGCCCGAACCTGGGTAAAAACATCGTGTCCCTTGTCTCCTGTTACCATCCGCCTAGACGCATAGTTCGGGGCCCCCTACCCGAGATGCGCCGGTTTTGACACCGACAATAACCAATCATACATAAAAGAATTCAGAGAAGCTTCAAATGTTATTCATAGATAGACTTGATCATAAACCCACAATTCATCGGTCTCAACAAACACACCACAAAAAGAAGATTACATCGAATAGATCTCCACAAGAGAGGGGGAGAACATTGTATTGAGATCCAAAAAGAGAGAAGAAGCCATCTAGGTACTAACTATGGACCCGTAGGTCTGAGGTAAACTACTCACACTTCATCGGAGGGGCTATGGTGTTGATGTAGAAGCCCTCCGTGATCGATGCCCCCTCCGACGGAGCTCCGGAACAGGCCCCAAGATGGGATCTCGTGGATACAGAAAGTTACGGCGGTGGAATTACGGTTTTGGCTCCTGTTCTGATCGTTTGGGGGTATGTGGATATATATATATATAGGAGGAAGGAGTACATCGGTGGAGCAACAGGGGGCCCACGATGGTGGAGGGCGCACCTAGTGGGGGTGGGCGCGCCCCCTACCTCGTGGACTCCTCTTTTCTTTCTTGACGTAGGGTCCAAGTCTCCCGGGTCTTGTTCATTGAGAAAATCACGTTCCCGAAGGTTTCATTCCGTTTGGACTCCGTTTGATATTCATTTTCTTCGAAACCCTAAAACAGGCAAAAAACAACAATTCTGGGCTGGGCCTCCGGTTAATAGGTTAGTCCCAAAAATAATACAAAAGTGGATAATAAAGCCCAATAATGTCCAAAACAGTAGATAATATAGGATGGAGCAATCAAAAATTATATATACGTTGGAGACGTATCAAGCACCCCCAATCTTAATTGATGCTCGTCCTCGAGTAGGTAAATGATAAAAACAGAATTTTTGATGTGGAGTGCTACTTGGCATAATTTTAATGTAATTCTTCTTAATTGTGGTATTAATATTCAGATCCGAAAGATTCAAGAAAAAAGTTCATATTGACATAAAAATAATAATACTTCAAGCAAACTAACAAACCGATTATGTCTTCTCAAAATAACATGGCCAAAGAAAGTTCATCTCTACAAAATCATATGGTTTAGTCATGTTTCATTTTCATCACACAAGAATGCTCCCATCATGCGCAACCCCGATGACAAGCCAAGCAATTGTTTCATACTTTAGTAATCTCAAACCTATAAACTTTCACGCAATATATGAGCGCGAGCCATGGACATAGCACTATAGGTGGAATAGAATATAATGAGGGGGGTTATGTGGAGAAGACAAAAGAGGAGAAAGTCTCACATCAACGAGGCTAATCAATGGGCTATGGAGATGCCCACCGATTGATGTTAATGCAAGGAGTAGGGATGGCCATACAACGGATGCACTAGAGCTATAAATGTATGAAAGCTCAACAAAAGAAACTAGTGGGTGTGCATCCAACTTGCTTGCTCACGAAGACCTAGGGCACTTGAGGAGGCCCATTGTTGGAATATACAAGCCAAGTTCTATAATGAAAAATTCCCACTAGTATATGAAAGTGACAAAACAAGAGACTCTCTATCATGAAGATTATGGTGCTACTTTGAAGCACAAGTGTGGCAAAGGATAGTAACATTGTCCCTTCTCTCTTTTTCTCTCATTTTTTATGGCCTTTCTCTGTTTTATGGCCTTTCTCTTTTTTTGGGGCCTTCTCTTTTTTTATGGCCTTTCTCTTTTTTTATTCCTCACTTGGGACAATGCTCTAGAAAATGATGATCATCACACTTCTATTTATTTACAACTCAATGATTACAACTCGATACTAGAACAAAGTATGACTCTATATGAATGCCTCCGGTGGTGTACCCGGATATGCAATGGACCAAGAGTGACATGTATGAAAGAATTATGAATGGTGGATTTGCCACAAATACTATGTCAACTACATGATCATGCTAAGGAATATGACAATGATGAATGTATCATGATGAACGGAATGGTGGAAAGTAGGATGGCAATAAATCTTGGAATGGCTATGGAAATGCCATAATAGGAAGGTATGGTGGCTGTTTTGAGGAAGATATAAGGAGGTTTATGTGTGAAAGAGTGTATCATATCACGGGGTTTGGATGCACCGGCGAAGTTTGCGCCAACTCTCAATGTGAGAAAGGGCAATGCACGGTACCGAAGAGGCTAGCAAGGATGGAAGGGTGAGAGTGCGTATAATCCATGGACTCAACATTAGTCATAAAGAACTCACATACTTATTGCAAAAATCTACAAGTCATCAAAAACCTCGGTACTACGTGCATGCTCCTAGGGGGATAGATTGGTAGGAAAAGACCATCGCTCGTCCCCGACCGCCACTCATAAGGAAGACAATCAAATAACACCTCATGTTTCAAATTTGTTGCATAACGTTTACTATACGTGCATGCTACGGGACTTGCAAACTTCAACACAAGCGTTTCTCAATTTCACAACTACTCAACTAGCACGACTTTGATATTATTACCTCCATATCTCAAAACAATCATCAAGCATCAAACTTCTCTTAGTATTCAAAACACTCTTAAGAAAATTTTACTAATCTTGAATACCTAGCATATTAGGATTTTAAGCAAATTACCATGCTATTAAGACTCTCAAAATAATCTAAGTGAAGCATGAGAGATCAATAGTTTCTATAAAACAAATCCACCACCGTGCTCTAAAAGATATAAGTGAAGTACTAGAGCAAAATTATATGACTCAAAAGATATAAGCGAAGCACATAGAGTATTCTAACAAATTCCAAATCATGTATGGCTCTCTCAAAAGGTGTGTACAGCAAGGATGATTGTGGTAAACTAACAAGCAAAGACTCAAATCATACAAGACACTCCAAGGAAAACACATATCATGTGAAGAATAAAAATATAGCTCCAAGTAAAGTTACCGATAGATGTAGACGAAAGAGGGGATGCCTTCCGGGGCATCCCCAAGCATTGGATTTTAGGTGTCCTTATATTATCTTGCGGGTGCCATGGGCATCCCCAATATTAGGCTCTTGCCACTCCTTGTTCCATAATCCATCAAATCTTTACCCAACACTTGAAAACATCACAACACAAAACTTAAAGTAGAAAATCTTGTGAGCTCCGTTAGCGAAAGAGAATAAAAGATCACTTCAAGGTACTGTAATGAACTCATTCCTTATTTATATTGGTGTTATACCTACTGTATTCCAACTTCTCTATGGTTTATAAACTATTTTACTAGCCATAGATTCATCAAAATAAGCAAACAACACATGAAAAACAGAATCTCTCAAAAACAGAACAGTCTGTAGTAATGTGTAGCTAGCGCAACATCTGGAAACCGAAAAATTCTAAAATAAATTGCTGGACGTGAGGAATTTATATATTAATAATCTTCAAAAAGAATCAACTAAATATAACTCTCCAAATAAAAATGACAGTAGATCTTGTGAGCGCTAAAGTTTCTGTTTTTTACAGCAAGTTCAACAAGACTTTCCCCAAGTCTTCCCAACGGTTCTACTTGGCACAAACATTAATTAAACACAAAAAAACAACCAAAACAGAGGCTAGATAAATTATTTATTACTAAACAGGAGAAAAAAGCAAGGAATAAAAATAAAATTGTGTTGCCTCCCAACAAGCGCTATCATTTAACGCCCCTAGCTAGGCATAACAAGCAAGAATAGATCTAGGTATTGCCATCTTTGGTAGGCAATCCATAAGTGGCTCTCATAATAGATTCATAAGGTAATTTAATCGTCTTTCTAGGAAAGTGTTCCATGCCTTTCCTTAATGGAAATTGGAATCTAATATTTCCTTCCTTCATATCAATAATTGCACCAATTGTTCTAAGGAAAGGTCTACCAAGAATAATAGGACATGAAGGATTACAATCTATGTCAAAACAATAAAAATCTGCGGGCACATAATTCCTATTTGCAACAATAAGAACATCATTAATTCTTCCCATAGGTTTCTTAATAGGGGAATCCGCAAGGTGCAAGTTTAGAGAGCAATCATCAAAATCACGGAAACCTAGAAAATCACACAAAGTCTTTGGAATCGTGGAAACACTAGCACCCAAATCACATAAAGCACAACATTCATGATCTTTAATTTTAATTTTAGTAGTTGGTTCCCACTCATAATAAAGTTTTCTAGGGATAGGAACTTCCAATTCAAGTTTTTCTTCATAAGATTGCATCAAGGCATCAACGATATGTTTAGTAAACGCTTTATTTTGACTATAAGCATGAGGAGAATTTAGCATGGATTGCAACAAGGAAATATAATCAATCAAAGAGCAATGTTCATAGTTAAATTCCTTAAAATCCATAATAGTGGGTTTAGCAACATCTAGGGTTTTAAATTTTTCAATCCCACTTTTATCAATTTTAGCATCAAGATCAACAAATTCCGAATTCTTGGAACGCCTTCTAGGTAAAGGTGGATCATATTCAGTCCCATCATTATCAAGATTCATATTTAAAAACAAATATTTAATAGGGGACACATCAATAACTTTTAGATCTTCATCTTTATTTTCATAGCAACTAGAAGAACACGCTCATATAAAGGCATCTTTCTTAGCACGCATCCTAGCGGTTCTTTCTTTGCACTCATCAATGGAAATTCTCATGGCTTTGAGAGACTCATTGATATCATGCTTAGGTGGAATAGATCTAAGTTTCAAAGAATCAACATCAAAAGCAATTCTATCAACGTTCCTAGCCAAATCATCAATCTTAAGTAATTTTTCTTCAATCATAGCATTAAAATTCTTTTGCAAAGTAATAAATTCTTTAATATTAGATTCAAAATCAGAGGGCATCTTATTATAATTTCCATAAGAATTGTTGTAGGAATTACCATAATTATTAGAGGGATTACTAGGGTAAGGCCTAGGATTGAAATTTTCTCTATACGCGTTGTTACCAAAATTGTTCCTACCAACATAATTCACATCCATAGATTCATTATTATTCTCAATCAAAGTAGACAAGGGCATATCATTAGGATCAGAAGAAACACTCTTATTAGCAAATAATTTCATAAGTTCATCCATCTTTCCACTCAAAATATTAATTTCTTCTATCGCATGTACCTTTTTATCAGTAGATCTTTCAGTATGCCATTGAGAATAATTAACCATAATATTATCTAGGAGTTTACTAGCTTCTCCTAAAGTGATTTCCATAAAAGTGCCTCCCGCGGCCGAATCTAAAATATTTCTAGAAGAAAAATTCAACTCGGCATAAATTTTTTTGTATAATCATCCACAAATTTAAACCATGAGTAGGGCAATTACGTATCATTAATTTCATTCTCTCCCAAGCTTGTGCAACATGTTCATGATCAAGTTGCTTAACATTCATAATATCGTTTCTAAGAGAGATGATCTTAGCGAGAGGAAAATACTTAGAGATAAAAGCATCGTTGCACTTGTTCCATGAATCAATACTATTTTTAGGCAAAGACGAAAACCAAGCTTTAGCACGATCTCTAAGCGAGAAAGGAAATAGCTTCAATTTAACAATATCATTATCCACATCTTTCTTCTTTTGCATGTCACACAAATCAACCAAGCTATTTAGATGGGTAGCGGCATCTTCACTAGGAAGGCCGGAAAATGGATCTTTCATGGCAAGATTCAGCAAAGCAGTATTAATTTCACAAGATTCAGCATCGGTAAGAGGAGCAATCGGAGTGCTAATAAAATCATTGTTGTTGGTATTGGTGAAGTCACACAATTTAGTATTATCTTGAACCATCATGACAAGCAAGCAAACTAACACACAAGCAAACAAAAAGCAAGCGAACAAAAGAGGCAAATATAGAGGGAGGATAGAGAGAGAGGGCGAATAAAACGGCAAGGATGAAGTGGGGGAGAGGAAACCGAGAGGCAAAAGGCAAATAATGCAATGCGGGAGATAAGGGTATGTGATGGGTACTTAGTATGTTGACTTTTGCGTAGACCTCCCCGGCAACGGCGCCAGAAATCCTTCTTGCTACCTCTTGAGCATCGCGTTGGTTTTCCCCGAAGAGGAAGGGATGATGCAGCAAAGTAGCATAAGTATTTACATTAGTTTTTGAGAACCAAGGTATCAATCCAGGAGGAGGCTACGCGCGAGTCCCTCGCACCTGCACAAAACAAATAAATCCTCTCAACCAACGCAAAATAGGGGTTGTCAATCCCTATAGGGCCACTTACGAGAGTGAGATCTGATAGATATGATAAGGTAATATTTTTGGTATTTTTATGATAAAGATGCAAAGTAAAATAAAGGCAAAGTAAACAGCCAAGGAAATAACTAAGTAGTAGGAGATTAATATGATAAAGATAGACCCGGGGGCCATAGGTTTCACTAGTGGCTTCTCTCAAGAGCATAACTATTCTACGGTGGGTGAACAAATTACTATTGAGCAATTGACAGAATTGAGCATAGTTATGAGAATATCTAGGTATGATCATGTATATAGGCATCATGTCCGAGACAAGTAGACCGACTCCTTCCTGCATCTACTACTATTACTCCACTCATCGACCGCTATCCCGCATGCATCTAGAGTATTAAGTTAAAAATAGAGTAACGCCTTAAGCAAGACGACATGATGTAGAGGGGTATACTCATGCAATATGAAGAAAACCCCATCTTGTTATCCTCGATGGCAACAATACAATACGTGCCTTGCTGCCCTTACTGTCACCGGGAAAGGACACCGCAAGATTGAACCCAAAGCTAAGGACTTCTCCCATTGCAAGAAAGATCAATCTAGTAGGCCAAACCAAACTGATAATTCGAAGAGACTTGCAAAGATAACCAATCATACATAAAAGAATTCAGAGAAGATTCAAATAATATTCATAGATAGACTTGATCATAAACCCACAATTCATTGGTCTCAACAAACACACCGCAAAAAGAAGATTACATCGAATAGATCTCCACAACAGAGGGGGGGAACATTGTATTGAGATCCAAAAAGAGAGAAGAAGCCATCTAGCTACTAACTATGGACCCGTAGGTCTAAGGTAAACTACTCACACTTCATCGGAGGGGCTATGGTGTGGATGTAGAAGCCCTCCGTGATCTATGCCCCCTCCGGCGGAGCTCCGGAACAGGGCCCAAGATGGGATCTCGTGGATATAGAAGATTACGGCGGTGGAATTACGGTTTTGGCTCCTGTTCTGATCATTCGGGGGTACGTGGATACATATAGGAGGAAGGAGTACGTTGGTGGAGCAACAGGGGGCCCACGAGGGTGGAGGGCGTGCCTGGTGGGGGTGGGCGCGCCCCCCTACCTCGTGGCCTCCTCTTTTCTTTCTTGGCGTAGGGTCCAAGTCTCCCGGGTCTTGTTCATTGAGAAAATCTCGTCCCCGAAGGTTTCATTCCGTTTGGACTCCGTTTGATATTCCTTTTCTTCGAAACCCTAAAACAGGCAAAAACAGCAATTCTGGACTGGGCCTCCGGTTAATAGGTTAGTCCAAAAATAATATAAAAGTGGATAATAAAGCCCAATAATGTCCAAAACAGTAGATAATATAGCATGGAGCAATCAAAAATTATAGATACATTGGAGACGTATCAGCTGGCTGCTGGTTCATATTGGGGCGAGGAAACTGAGCCATCATATTTTCCATGAACGGGCGGTTCAGCTCGAACTGTTGTATCATACCAGCCATGTACTTAGGCGGTGATGGGGCATGGCCACCACGACCACCCGGTCTAACCATCCTGCTAATATATAACAGGGGCAGTTCAGCATTGAAAATTTGCAAGGACAAGAATCATTCATGATGAAACATGCATAATGAAAGGAACACGATAGATACTACATAGTAGTTGGCATATCTTACAAAAGAGATCATGCATAGAGTTCGATACACAGAGTTCAGTACATAGCCTAAGAACATCATAGGTGGCACGTAGGCTCGCGGTGACTGCATCTAACAATAACAAGCAAGCCTACGTCAGTCCCAGGAGGAACTATGGAGGTAGGTGTAGCCTGACAGCTGGTAGTGACGCGACGGGAAGTCCTCCACGTGAGTAGCCTGGGGTCCGCGGATACTCTGGTGCAGAACCCGACGCGGAGGTGGCAGAAGAGGACCAAGTGCGGGAGAGTAGCCTCCCACACCTGGCCAGCCGACACCCTAGGGCATCACGGTCCTGGCAGGGTAGATCACAGAACGTGACACATCACCAGATCGGACAGAGGGGTGCAACAACGTCAGAGCACGGTACAGGTGCTGACGGGTGGTGTATAACTCGTGCCGAAGAGCTCGGTTAGCTCTATCCAGCCCATCAGCATGCAGAACCAGGTTCTAATGGTAGAAGGGCTCTCGGGTGACAGTGGAGTAGGCAGCAGTGTAGTATCCCTCTGCACCAACATCGGATATGGTAGCAATGTTCCTGAAAGGGGATGTGTCCAACTCCTGATACTCTCCATGAAGACGTGTCAGAGCAGCATAAGCAGCATTGTGGACCGCCATGTCGATAGTTACTCCAACACCATGAGCAGTGTGTAGCATGGTAGTGGAGTCATACTCCCGCGAGTAGAGGTGGACGATGGCACGGTACTGCTCCTAGTTAAAGTCCTGGTACTCCTCGTAGATAGTGTACTCAGGGTGCCAGCGATAACCTAGATAGGTCATGATCTCAACCAACACAGCAGGTGATCCTGCGGCACCAATGGCCGTCGTGTGGCGCACGACCTGTCTCGTTGGTTCCATATGAAAACAAAGATGTTTTCAAAGGAGTCAAATGACAATGTGGATAATGTTCAAATACTACTCTAAAGAATAACTAGGGCTTACCCAACTTTGGGGTGAACGTGGTCACGGGATCCTAATGTTAGAGTTAGTAAAATCGTTTAACCCGAGTAGAAGAGAGTTCAGAGTCCCAGAGTAAGGATCGAGGAGTAAAAGATCCTAATACCACCCAGATGGCGACGTGCGCCCGTAAGGCACACATCCATGTTAGTAAAAAGTTTTGTAATGTCTAGACTCGACTTCGGCCAAGGAGTGTGGAAGGGGGATTCCTACAGGCAGTTGGCTCTGAAACCAACTTGTGATGCCCTTGATTTGACCATACAGTAATCATACACGCAAACGTGTACGATCAAGATCAAGGACTCACGGGAAAATATCATAACACAACACTACAAATAAAATAAGTCATACAAGCATCATATTACAAGCCAGGGGCCTCGAGGGCTCGAATACAAGAGCTCGATCATAGACGAGTCAGCGGAAGCAACATTATCTGAGTACAGACATAAGTAAACAAGTTTGCCTTAAGAAGGCTAGCACAAATTGGGATACAGATCGAAAGAGGCGCAGGCCTCCTCAATGGGATCCTCCTAAGCTACTCCTGGTCATCGTCAGCAGCCTGCACGTAGTAGTAGGCACCTCCAGTGTAGTAGTAGTCGTCATCGACAATGGCGTCTGGATCCTGGACTCCAACATCTGGTCGCAGCAAACGGGTATAGGAAAGGGGAA
Organism: Triticum aestivum; assembly: GCF_018294505.1. Classification (NCBI taxonomy): domain Eukaryota; kingdom Viridiplantae; phylum Streptophyta; class Magnoliopsida; order Poales; family Poaceae; genus Triticum; species Triticum aestivum. Next base: position 322,991,825 of record NC_057797.1, read on the forward strand.
AAGGGGGAGCAAAGCAACCGTGAGTACTCATCCAAAGTACTCACAAGCAAGGAGCTACACTACATATGTATGCATTGGTATCAAATGGAAAAGGGGGTATCATATGTGGACTAAACTGCAGAATGCCTGAATAAGAGGGGGATAGCTAGTCCTTTCGAAGACTACGCTTCTGGTAACCTCCATCTTGCAGAAGAAGAAGAGAGTAGATGGCAAGTTCACCAAGTAACATCGCATAGCATAATCCTAACCGATGATCCTCCCCTCGTGGCCCGGTGAGAGAGCGATCACCGGTTGTATCTGGCACTTGGAAGGGTGTATTTTATTAAGTATTCGCTTCTAGTTGTCATAAGGTCAAGGTACAACTCCAAGTCGTCCTGTTGCCGAAGATCACGGCTATTCGAATAGATTAACTTACCTGCAGGGGTGCACCACATTTCCCAACACGCTCGATCCCCTTTGTCCGGACACACTTTCCTGGGTCATTCCTGACCTCGGAAGATCAACACGTTGCATCCCTACCTAGGCACAACAGAGAGGTCAGCACGCCGGTCTAAATCCTATGGCGTAGGGGTCTGGGCCCATCGCCCATTGCACACCTGCATGTTGCGAGGGCGGTCGGAGAGCAGACCTAGCAACTTCCATTACAAAGGAAGTTGCGTTACACGGTCCAACCCGGTGCGCGCCGCTCAGTCACTGACGTCATGAAGGCTTCGGCTGATACCACGACTCGAGTGCCCATAACTGTTCCCGCATAGTTGGTTAGTGCGTATAGGCCAGTAGCCAGACTCAGATCAAATACCCAGATCTCGTTAAGCATGTTATTTTGAAGTAATCGCGAACGCCGACCAGGGCCAGGCCCACCGCTCACCGAGGTGGTCTCAACCTGCCCTGTCGCTCCGCCACAAAGTAACAGTCGGGGGCCGTCGGGAACCCAGGCCCACCACTACCGGGATGGAACCACCTATCCTTTCAGCCCCCACATCGGAATCACTCGCGGGTACTCTACGAGCCGACCCGACTTTACTCACCACATGTATCATATATCATTTATATACGTATATACCCGTGATCACCTCCCGAGTGATCACGGCCCGATAGTATAGCATGGCAGACGGACAAGAATGTAGCGCCACTGATGATAAACTAGCATCCTATACTAAGCATTAGGATTGTAGGTAAAGGTAACAACAGTAGTAGCAAGGACATGCTATGCATTAGGATAGGATTAACGGAAAGCAGTAACATGCTACACTACTCTAATGGAAGAAGTAGGGAGAATAGTGGGCGATAGCTGGTGATCAAAAGGGGGGCATGTGTGACGCCCGGATAATTAGGCTACAGTAACCCTCCGCTAATGATGCCACGTCACCTCGGTTACTCTTGCTAACCTCGTAATGATTCGAAACCGTTTTGAAATTTAAATTCTAAATATGTCAAACAACAAATGTTTTCAAAAGTTGAAACAAAAATGTTCGGTGGGTGCCGAATATTACAAGGGTAATTATAATAAAGAAAACATATTTTTAGAAAGTGTCTGAATATTTTAAAATGAATTAAAACAGAAAAGGAAAAATAAGAAAAGAAAAACAAACAAAATAAATAAAGGGGGGAAAACCCCCTGGCCAACTGGGGCAAACGGCCCAGCCGGCCGGCCCACTGACCCATCCGGCCAGCCCCCTGGCCCATCCGACCCCCTCACTCCCTTAACCCCCCCCCCACTCCCCACCGAACCCTAGCCCCATCCGCAGCACCTCCAACTCCCCCCGTCGCCCCCACGAGCTGGATCGGGCTCGCCCCCGATCCCATCGCCCCATCCCATGATCCCCACTCGCCCCTCCCCACTACGCTCTCCCCCCCCCCCGATCCGATCTGGACCGGGGCTTTTCTCGTCGCCCCTGACGCTGCTCGTCGCCGCACCGCCGGCGCCCGTCGCTCCGACTTGTCGGCCCGACCTCGCTTCCTCGTCCTCCTCCCCGACTCGCAGCACTGAGCCCCCACCGCGCTCGACGTCGCCGTCCTCTCCGCTGTCGCCTCGCCCCGTCACCAACCCCGAAGCCGCCAGATCGATCCGCGCCGCCCCTCGCCGATTGGACACCGCCGCCCGGAGCCCGCGCCACCACCGCCGACTTCGTCCTCATCCTCTCCCTCGTCGGACCTCCCCGACCTCCGCCGAGCCCGCTGCCCCGAACCCTACTCCGCGCCGTGAGCACCCCCTGGCCTCTCCCTCTCTCCCCGTTGTCGCGGTCGCCGTGCTCCGCACGCGCACATGCTCACTCGCCCTCGCCCCTCGCCCGTGCGTGGCCACGCGCCCGCGCTGCCCCCTGGCCGCACCCGCCTCTGCCTGACCTTGCTGGCGGCGGCCCGCATCTGCCCCGCGGCCAACCTGCCAGCCACCACGCCACCGCCCTGGCCGAGGCCCCCCTGCTACACGAGCGTGCCCAGCTGAGGCCACGGCCTCGCCCTCGCCCTCGATGGGCGCACGCACCCAGCGCCCAACGCTCGCCCGATAGCGCCCGAACCCGCTAGGCCCCCTGGGGCCTATGACAAAGGGGCCCCACCCCCTGAGAACGTTTTGTAAAAAATAATAATATAATTAATTAATTAATTAACTGAAGAATTAATTAACTTAATTAATTTTGATTAATTAAACTGAACAACTAATTAAACTAATTAACCTATCTATTTAGTCTTAGTCAATGACAGATGGGACTCACGTGTGAGTTTGACCCAGTCAACTCTGTTGACTGCTGACGTCAGCATGACATCATGCTGATGTCATTAATTCATTTTCGAATTAATTAAATAATTAATTAAATTCCAGAAATTAATAAAATCTTTAGAAAATCATATCTTTTAATCCGTAACTCGGATTAAAATATTTTCAACATAAAAGTTGCTCAGAACAACGAGACGAATCCGGATACGCAGCCCGTTCGTCCGTCACACACCCCTAACATATCAAACTCGCAACTTTCCCCCTCTGGCTCCTTTGCACGAAAACGCGAAACACCGGGAATACTTTCCTGGATGTTTCCCCCCTTTCACCGGTACCACCTAGTACCGTGTTAGGTCACTCTAGACCGTGTATTGCCACGTTTCGCTTTGTGATGCTTTGATTGCTCTATTATTTATTGTGTTCCCCCTCCGTTATTTCTTTTCGGTAGACCCCGAGGCTGCCAGAGCAACCAGGCAAGCCCCCTCCCCCCTTGATCACCAGATATCGCCTACTCTCCTCTATACTGCTTGCATTAGAGTAGTGTAGCATGTTACTGCTTTCCGTTAATCCTATCCTGATGCATAGCCTGTCCTTGTTGCTACTACTGTTGATACCTTACCTGCAATCCTACATGCTTAGTATAGGTTGCTAGTAATCCATCAGTGGCCATACATTCTTGTCCGTCTGCCATGCTATACTATCGGGCCGTGATCACTCGGGAGTTGATCACGGGTATATAACTATACTTTATACATGATACATGTGATGACTAAAGTCGGGTTGGCTCGAGGAGTACCCGCGAGTGATTCACGGATTGGGGGCTGAAAGGACCTTTTGTCCCAACGGCCCTCTTGGTGGATCTTTGTGGCAGAGCGACAGGGCAGGTTGAGACCACCTAGGAGAGAGGTGGGCCTGGCCCTAGTCGGCGTTCGCGGTGTCTTCAAGATAACACGTTTAACGATATCTTGGTATTTGACCTGAGTCTGGCTACTGGCCTATACGCACTAACCATCTACGCGGGGACAGTTATGGGCACTCGACGTTGTGGTATCAGCCGAAGCCTTCGTGACGTCAGCGACTGAGTGGCGCGCGCCGGATTGGACCGTAAGCCTGCTCTTGTATTAAGGGGGCTAGTTCTGCTTCCGGCCGCGTACACAACGTGCAGGTGTGCAATGGGCGATGGGCCCATACCCCTGCGCCATAGGATTTAGACCGACGTGCTGACCTCTCTGTTGTGCCTAGGTAGGGTTGCGACGTGTTGATCTTCCGAGGCTGGGCATGACCCAGGAAAGTGTGTCCGGCCAAATGGGATCGAGCGTGTTGGGATATGTGGTGCACCCCTGCAGGGAAGTTAATCTATTCGAATAGCCGTGATCTTCGGTAACAGGACGACTTGGAGTTGTACCTTGACCTTATGACAACTAGAACCGGATACTTAATAAAACACATCCTTCCAAGTGCCAGATACAACTCGGTGGTCGCTCTCTATCAGGGTTATGAGGAGGGGATCGCCGGGTAGGATTATTGCTATGTGATGCTACTTGGAGGACTTCAGTCTACTCTCTTCTACATGCTGCAAGATGGAGGTGGCCAGAAGCGTAGTCTTTGACAGGATTAGCTATCCCCCTCTTATTCTGGCTTTCTGCAGTTCAGTCCACCGATATGGCCTTTTACACATTTACCCATGCATATGTAGTGTAGCTCCTTGCTTGCGAGTACTTTGGATGAGTACTCACGGTTGCTTTCTCCTTCCTTTCCCTCTATCCCTTCTACCTGGTTGTCGCAACCAGATGTTGGAGCCCAGGAGCCAGACGCCACCGTCGACGACGACTCCTACTACACCGGAGGTGCCTACTACTACGTGCTGCCCGCTGATGACGACCAGGAGTAGTTAGGAGGATCCCAGGGAGGAGGCCTGCGCCTCTTTCGATCTGTATCCTAGTTTGTGCTAGCCTTCTTAAGGAAAACTTGTTTAACTTATGTCTGTACTCAGATATTGTTGCTTCCGCTGACTCGTCTATGATCAAGCTCTTGTATTCGAGCCCTCGAGGCCCCTGGCTTGTAATATGATGCTTGTATGACTTATTTTATTTATAGAGTTGTGTTATGATATCTTCCCATGAGTCCCTGATCTTGATCGTACACGTTTGCGTGTATGATTAGTGTATGGTCAAAACGAGGGAGTCACAGCATGCCTGGTTGCTCTGGCAAGAGAGAGGGGTCGTCAACACCGTAGTCGTACTGGGTAGCAGCGGCGTCGGTCTCGGTGTCTAGCAAGAGAAGAGGGGGAAGAAACAACAAATATTCAGCAAATATATGCATAGTGATGCATGACAAGACAAGTAGCGGTGGTAGGGGTGCCCTAATGCGGTATGAGGTGATACCGGTGAAGGGGTGAAACATCCGGGAAAATATCCCTGATGTTTCGTGTTTTCGGACAGATGAATCAGAGGGAGGAAGTTGCATGTTTGCTATGCTAGGGATGCGTGGCAGACGAACGGGCTGCGTTTCCGGGTTCGTCTGGTCGTTCTGAGCAACTTTCATGTACAAAGTTTTTTCATCCGAGCTACGGTTTCTTTTGTATTAATGTTAAAAGATTTAAATCATTTTTAGGATTTATTTAATTATTTAAAATCAACATTATCCAGAACAGTGCATGCCGACGTCAACATGATGTCAGCAGTCAACGTTGACCGTTGACCTGGTCAACCTGACGTGTGGGTCCAGTGGGACCCACCTGTCATTCTCTGTTTAGGTTAATTAGGGTTTAGGTTAATTAGTTAGGCTTAATTAGTTGTTTAGTTTTATTAAACAAAATTAATTCTTTTATTAATTAATTATTTATTTTTATTACTATTTATTTTAATTCTTCTTCTTCTTTTTAAATCATTCTGGGCTGGTGGGCCCCGTTTGGCAGTGGCCTAGAGGCCATAGCGGGCATGGGCGCTAGCCTGCAGGGGCGCACCCAACTTGGCAACGGGGGAGGGGGGCTGCTGGCGGGCGCCAGTGCGCCGGCGTGGAGCTCCGGCGGCTGCGACCGGGTGGAGCATGGGGAGGGCCGCGGCTGGCGGCAGCGGGATCGGGCTAGCGGAGCTGTGCGGAGGGGGCACCAGCGGAGTGTAGCGTTGGGGGCACGGGTGCGCGTGTTGGCATCGCCGTGCGCTCGCACAAGGTGTGACGAGGGCGTCCAGTGGCGCATGACGCGGTGAGCATGGGGCGCGGCCAGCAGCGGGGAAAGGAGCGACAGGGACGGAGAGCGCCGCGGGCGGCTCCAAGTGGCGCGACAAGGTAGTGGCCGGAGCAGGCGTGAGGCGCGAGGCGAGCACCAGCAGGGGCGCGGACGGCCATGGTCGGCGCGTGGCGAGCGCGAGCGCGCGCGGAGGAGGAGCGGGGGCGAGCGCTGGAGCAAGGGAGCGGTGCGTGTCGACGGGACGGTGCGGCCAGCGCGGGGACAGGGGAGGACGAGGCCTCACCGCGGGAGCGTGGGGTCAAGGCAGTGGGGCGCAGGGAGGAGACGATGCCGACGGCGACGTGGTGACGAGGTGCAGCGATGCGGTAGCTCCGGTGAGGTGTTGAGGAGGACGACGAGGTGGCCGTGGCGGTGGCATTCCGGGCGGCGACGGTGGTCGGCGACAAGCGTCGACGGAGCGGCTCCGGGTGGTGTCGGTGGCAGGGGCGGTTGGCGGCGGCGGCGCGGGGCAGCGGCCTGTTGCCGGTCGCCAGTGTCGGTGGGAGGCGGGGCACTCCAGGCGGTGGATATGGGCGCCCGATCCCGATTCGATCGGGGAAGAGGGAGAGTGGGGGCGCGAGTGGGTGGGAGTGGGTGCGTGGGTTAGGGTCTGCGGCGGGGGGGGGGGTGAGGGGATATGGGAGCGTCGGCTGGGCCGGCCGGTAGCTGGGCCGGTGGCCTACTGGGCCGAAGCCCACTGAAAGGGGGGGCTTTTACTCTCTTTTGTTTTTGTTTTGATTTTCCATTTGGGAAGGTTTGGGTATAAGCTTCTCACAAACTAGAGCTTCTCACAACAAGCCTGATGGTTTCGGTACAGAATGTGCTACCTTTGGGGATGAAACGATATCTATTGCCTCTTATAGCTTTCAAAAAATTTCAAGTGTCAACATAGAACAACGGGAGTGTTGTGTTAAGTTTTGGAATTTTTCGTGGTTCGTTTGGACATTTTGATACATTAACTGGTTTTCCAGGCATTTTATGTGCATAATTCAAATTTGAAATACATGCACATGCTCCAGTGCATATAAATTGGTTGAAAAATCAAATATGTGTCCTTGGGTGCATTGTAACGCCCCGAGACCGATGTGCCAGGTGTCGTGCAGTTATTCGCTGTTGTTGCGTTGTCATTGCTTGCGTGTCATGCATCTCATATCATGTCATCATGCGCATTTCATTTGCATACGTGTTCGTCTCATGCATCCGAGCATTTTCCCCGTTGTCCGTTTTGCAATCCGGCGTTCCGTTCTCCTCCGGTGGTCATTTCTACCTTTCTTTCTTGTGTGGGGATTAAACATTTCCGGATTGGACCGAGACTTGTCAAGCGGCCTTGGTTTACTACCGGTAGACCGCCTGTCAAGTTTCGTACCATTTGGACTTCGTTTGATACTCCAACGGTTAACCGAGGGACCGAGAAGGCCTCGTGTGTGTTGCAGCCTAACACCCTTCCAATTTGGCCCAAAACCCACCAAACTCTGCTCCCTGTCCTAGAGCGTTCGATCATGATCGTGTGGGCGAAAACCGCACCTCTTTTGGACTCTCCTAGCTCCACTTATGTCTATTTATAGACCCCCTCCTCCAAATCCCGGATCCCCTCGTCTCAAACCCTAGTTTTAAAAAAAACAGATCAAACCCCCACCGCCGACGGACGTGTCCGGATCGGACCGGACACTGTCCGCCCCGCCGCCGCCAGCCAACCGCGAGCCGCCAAGTGGCGCCGCGGGTCCCCAGTTCGCCGCCGACGCCCGGGGCCGCCAGGCCCACGAGGGGCCCTCCCGGCCCGCAGTTCCCCCGCCGCCTCCTCCTCCTTACGCCGCCGCCACCTCCGGCGCCAGTGGCCGCCGCCGCCACGGGCCGCCGCGCCCCGACCGGACCTGGTCGCCGGCAGCCGCCGTGGCTCCCCGGCCCCGCGCGCGCGCGCCGCCCTACGGCACCGCCGCCGTCTCGTCGCCAGCCGGCCGCCGCCGCGCCCTCCGGTCCCCTCGTCGCCGGCCGCTGCCTCCTTCCCCGTCGTCGCCGGTGAACAGTACCGCCGCCGCCTCGGTATCCGTGCCCGATCCAGATCTGGATCTGGGATATTTCGGTTGATTTTCTCCTCCCGAAACCCTAATTTTCGAGCAATGTTTGACCGCTTGCATCTCCACAACCGTAGCTCCGTTTTGGGCATATGATATATCAAAATCTTCGTCTCGTCATGTACATCATTTCATTCCATTGCATCATTTGCATTTGTGGTCATCTTGATGCCCAAAATGCTGTTAGAAGGAGGCTTCGTGAGTTAAATTGCAGATCCGTTAGTTCATCATGCACTTTTGTCATTTTTGCCATGTTTAATTCGTGCATGATATGCCTTTGCCCCTTTGGGATGAATTGTTAAGCATTTTGCCTTCTTTCCAGAGGTGCCACCCATGCATTTTTAGGATGTGTGTGTTGTCTTGTGCAAGCTTGCGAAGAGAGGTACCTGAGATTGCTGATTTCAGAGACTTAGTGATTTTCACCAAGTCTGGGATATTTTAGTTCATGATGCTATATGTCCAGCTTGTTTCCTAGTGATCCGTGCCTCTTTTGAGGATGATCAGTAAGGGAGTTTTGATATTTATGTTATGCTCTATCCATCCATGTCTTTGTTTACATATGTGGAGTGCTCTAGGTTGACTCAATCGAGCTCAACTTTTGCTTCGTTGTTAATCTGGGCAGATCGTCAACTTGTTTGCGATTTTGCCGATGCTACCGTTAGTGTTCCATGCATGTTATGCCTTCGTTCTTGCCATGTGTAGCTAGCACATTGTGCCTTCTTGCTGGTCATATGCTTTCCTTGCCATGACTTGCACCGTAGTGAGTGCATCGAGCTCGTTTACATGCCTTCGTGAGTTATATTTCAGCGTGTCTCAGTTTTCACTAAGTCTGAAAACTGATTGTGTTCGAGCTATGTTCGTGAGCTCGGTAGAGTATTTTGTGAACCCTTTTGGCCCCAGGTCACTTTGGGTGTTTTGTTAAGCTTGTTGAGTAGCTCCATGCCATGTTATTACTTGTCATGTTCAGGTTTTGTATCATGTTGTTTTGCTGCTCCGAAGAGGGCTTCGTGATCTGAAATTTCAGGCTAGTGTTAATTTCACTAAGTCTGAAATCTGTTTTGCATATTCATTTTTTCCATGCTTGTTTGAACCTCTTAATGGATGAATTTGCCTATGTCTCAGTGCTAGTGTTTTGTTAACCATCTTGTGTACATCACTGCCATGTATTTTGTTTTCATGTTTGGTGGTTGTAGCATATTCATTTCGTTGCATTTAGATGCCTACTTGCTGTAAATCGCAGACCGGTGTCATATCTTAAAACGCTTGCCATTTCCAAACCGTAGCTCCGATTCCAATGATCTTCATATCGTTTTCAAGCGATTTCATCCCCTCTATCCAGTGGCACACTTGGTTTTCCAAGTTGATGCCAGGTTCATGCATTTCCCGTCATATCTTGCATTTTGCATCCCGCATCGCATCCCGCATAGCATATCATCATTTCATCATATTGCTTGGTCTTGCACGTGGTTGATTGTATCCTTGTTGCTTGTTTGTCTTGTTGGGTAGAGCCGGGAGACGAGTTCACTACCGAGGAGCCCGTTGAGTTTGCTTGTGAGGATCCAGTCAACTCTAACAACTGTGCAGGCAAGATGATCATACCCTCGAAATCACTACTATCTTTGCTATGCTAGTTTGCTCGCTCTTTTGCTTTGCCACTGCTACGATGCCTACCTTTTGCTTGTCAGCCTCCCAATTGCCATGTTGAACCTCTAACCCACCATTGTCCTAGCAAACCATTGATTGGCTATGTTACCGCTTTGCTCAGCCCCTCTTATAGCGTTGCTAGTTGCAGGTGAAGATTGTAGGCCGTTCCCCGTTGGAACATTTATTTACTTGTTGGGATATCACAATATATCTTACTTAATTAATGCATCTATATACTTGGTAAAGGGTGGAAGGCTCGGCCTTATGCCTGGTGTTTTGTTCCACTCTTGCCGCCCTAGTTTCCGTCATATCGGTGTTATGTTCCCGGATTTTGCGTCCCTTACGCGGTTGGGCTATAATGGGAACCCCTTGACAGTTCGCCTTAAGTAAAGCTCTTCCAGCAATGCCCAACATTGGTTTTACCATTTGCACTAACAACCTACCACCTTCCATTGGGTTCTGCAGACTCAAGGGTCATCTTTATTCTAACCCCCCCCCCCCCGGGCCAGTGCTCCTCTGAGTGTTGGTCCGAACTAGAGCCCTGTGCAGCGCCCCCTCGGGGAAACTCGAGGTTTGGTTTTAGTTGTACGGATTGCTCATCTGAGTGTGCCCTGAGAAAGAGATATGTGCAGCTCCTATCGGGATTTGTCGGCACATTCGGGCGGTGTTGCTGGTTTAGTTTTACCCTGTCGAAATGTCTTGTTGTACCGGGATACCGAGTCTGATCGGAATGTCTCGGGAGGAGGTCTATTCCTTCGTTGACCGTGAGAGCTTGTGATGGGCTAAGTTGGGACACCCCTGCAGGGATTTGAACTTTCGAAAGCCGTGCCCGCGGTTATGGGCAGATGGGAATTTGTTAACGTCCGGTTGTAGAAAACCCGAAGTTGACCTTATTTAAAATACATCAACCGCGTGTGTAACCGTGATGGTCTCTTCTCGGCGGAGTCCGGGAAGTGAACACGGTGTTGGAGTTATGCTTGACGTAGGTTGCTATAGGATCACTTCTTGATCATACTTTTATCGACCGTGCTTTGCCCTCTCTTCTCGCTCTCTTTTGCGATTGTAGCCACCATATATGCTAGTCGCTTGCTGCAGCTCCACCTCATTACTCCATCCTTCCTATAAGCTTAAATAGTCTTGATCTCGCGGGTGCGAGATTGCTGAGTCCCCGTGGCTCACAGATACTTCCAAAACCAGTTTGCAGGTGCCTATGTTATCGAGTAGGTGACGCAACCAAGCTCAAGGAGGAGCTCGATGAAGATCTTGCCCTTTGTGTTGCTTCGTTCTAGTTGATCAGTAGTGGAGCCCAGTTGGGGTCGCTCAGGGACCTTTGTCGCATTTGGGGTTCTTCTTTTATTTTGGTTCCGTAGTCGGACCTTGATTGTATATGGATGATGTAATGCTTTATTCATGTAATTGTGTGAAGTGGCGATTGTAAGCCAACTATGTTTCTCTTTCCCTTATGTATTACATGGGTTGTGTGAAGATTACCTCACTTGCGACATTGCTTTCAATGCGGTTATGCCTCTAAGTCGTGCTTCGACACGTGGGAGATATAGCCGCATCGAGGGCGTTACATGCATGCTTAGGTCCCATGCAAGCAATGGGAATGAATTTCAAACACGAGGGCACTGTTGATTGCCGACAAAACGTTGAGATACCTGGCTTTTAAATTCTAGTAAATCCAAAACTCGTATGAAATTCATGAACTTGGCATGTTATCATGGAATTTTTCGTGGTTCGTTTGGACATTTTTATACATTAACTAGGTTTTCCAGGCATTTTATGTGCATAACTCAAATTTAAAATACATGCACATGCTCCAGTGCATATAAATTGGTTGAAAAATCAAATCTGTGTCCTTGGGTGCATGCTTAGATCCCATGCAAGAAATGGGAATGAATTTCAAACACCAGGGCACTGCTGATTGCCGGCAAAATGTTGAGATACCTGGTTTTTAAATTCTAGTAAATCCAAAACTCATCTAAAATTCATGAAACTTTGCATGGTATGGAGCGGCATCAACATGTCGTGGTAAAAAATTTGTCCCATTTGGGGCAGGTTTGGGTATAAGCTTCTCACAAACCAGAGCTTCTCACAACAAGCCTGACGATTTCGATATGGAACGTGCCACCTTTGGGGATGAAACAATATCCATTGCATCTTATTGCTTTTAAAAATTTTCTAGTGCCAAGATAGAACAACACGAGTGTTATGTTATGTTTTGGAATTTTTTCGGGGTTCGTTTGGACATTTTTATACATTAACTGGGTTTTGTAGCCATTTTATGTGCATAATTCAAATTTGAAATACATGCACATGCTCCAGTGCATATAAATTGGTTGAAAAATCAAATATGTTTCCTTGGGTGCATGCTTAGGTCCCATGCAAGAAATGGGAATTAATTTCAAACACCAGGGCACTATTGATTGCCGGCAAAATGTCCAAAGTTTCATGAATTTCAGACATGTTTTGGATTTACTAGAATTTAAAAACTAGATATCTCAACGTTTTGCCGGCAATCAACAGTGCCCTAGTGTTTGAAACTCATTCCTATTTCTTGCATGGAACCTAAGCATGCACCCAAGGACAGAGATTTGATTTTTTAACCAATTTATATGCACTGGAGCATGTGCATCTATTTCAAATTTGAATTATGCACATAAAATGCCTAGAAAACCAGTTAATGTGTAAAAATGTCCAAACGAACCACGAAAAATTCCAAAACTTAACACAACACTCCTATTGTTCTATGTTGACACTTGAAATTTTTTAAAAGCAATAAGAGGTAACGGATATCGTTTCGTCCCCAAAGGTGGCACGTTTTGTACCGAAACCAACAGGCTTGTTGTGAGAAGCTTTGGTTTGTGAGAAGCTTATACCCAAACATGCCCCAAATGGGACAAATTTTTTTACCAGGGCATGTTGATGCTGCTCCTTGATACCATGCCCAGTTTCATGAATTTCAGACGAGTGTTGGATTTAGTAGAATTTAAAAACCAGGTACATCAACGTTTTGCCGGCAATCAACAGCGCCCTGTTGTTTGAAATTCATTCCCATTTCTTGCATGGGACCTAAGCTGCACCCAAGGACACATGTTTGACTTCTCAACCAATTTATATGCACCGGAGCATGTGCATGTAGTTTAATTTTGAATTGTGTACCTGAAATGGCTAGAAAACCAGTTTAATGTATAAACTGTCCAAACGAACCCTGAATAATTCCAATATTTTTACCACACATATAGTTGCATGTTCACTTCAGATAAAAGGTCTAGCAATTCAAACACCGTCCATTGCCACTGTGACACAATTATGTAATTCAAATCAAGATGAAAAATCAAGTAGATCCCACATAGTTTATTATCACCAACCATATGAGATGTAGCACAAAATATCCTGGAGCACCATCGGTGTATAGTACGCCTATGGCTTATGCGAGAAGGTGCGTCAGCTACAGTCCACATCCGACATGTCAAGCACACTAGCTCGCTCCCCAAATACTCTCGCCTCTGCATCCCTCGCAATCTCAAAAATATCAATGCCTCATAATCTCGAAAATATCTACCGCCTAGAAGGTTTTAATGTTTGATAGCACACAATTAGTATGTGCGGATCGAGTGTGATGTCTGTTACTCCCGCTTTGCTTCAGTCCCTTGATTCAAATTTTTAGTAGCCCCGACATTTTACTCCCGCCTCTGCATCCCTCGCAATCTCAAAAATATCTTCCCGCCCTTGATCCAAATTTTTAGTAGCCCCGCCTTGTTACTCCCGCCTAATAAAATTTTCAGTTGCCGCAGTATTTCCTCAAACTCAACCTTGGCCCCCTCCACACACACCACACACTCTCCAAAACCTCCGCTCACATAGACACACACCACCCTCGAAAGCATTGGTAGATCGCCGCCATCGCCGGCGCCTCCATCCTCAACCTTTGCCTGTGTGTCGGGGAGCTCGAGGAGCCAATGGCCAAAAAGAGGTTTATCACGGCCTTTTCGCCCATCGCCGGCGAGGTGGCCGCTGAGGTGTCCCCGTCGTCCTCCGCGGGCTTGATCCGCCGTTGCCGGTCCCCTGATCTGCCCACTGCCGCGCCCCTATGCTGGTTTGAGGACTTCCCCATCCTCCCTCGGACCCGGTAGCCAATGAGGTCCTACCTCGGGGTCCGGTAGCAGTGGTGGGGGACATGGGTCACCGAGATTACAGATCGGGAGACCCACACCTGCCGGTGGCCCGGTAGCTTCCACACTGCCGAGCTCACGGCCATGGAGTACGACCGCTGGCTGGTCTGCTACCACGGCGCGCCAGCTAGGCTCAAATTCCCCTTCGGCTCACGTCCGGTCGACCTCGTTCCACCGGAGCCAGGGCTGGTGAGCTCGGCTATGGCGCGGGAGGACCGCAAGGCGTGGGAGCGCCTTGAGGCGGAGGCCGCCGACGAGGCCTACATGCAAGAGCTTCACCGACAGCCCTCAGAGCTCATGGAGGCGGAGAGGGCGATCTTTGTCAGCACAGAGGGCGGCGAGGTTATCGCGCTCTCCTTCAATGACGAGGTCGAAGGCGGCGAGGATGGCGGTGCGAAGGGTGGCGTGGTTATCGCGCTCTCCTCCGATGACGAGGTCGAAGGCGGTGGTGACAGAGGCACGGAGGGCGTTGAGGTGGGCCCCAAGGATGAGGAGATCGACATCGACGAGTGGAGGAGTGCCTTCCCCAATGACCCCGACGACGACACCGGCCCAAACCCAGCTCGCGGCACACCATACATGTAGAGGAAGGATTAGCTCGACCTCTACTTCGACTGAAAGTAGTTTAGCTTAGTTTAAACTTATGTTTTATGTTTGGTTATGTAAAACTATCTATGTTTATGTTTGAATGCATGCTACTTTCGGTTGAACCTGCTTTGAAGTTGATCAAATTGAAGTTTACTACCTTAATTTTAGGGGATCGACTAGAAAAGGCCAAATGCTGGAGTATATATATATATACATGCATTGAGGGTTTTAGTCCATTAACTTTTTAAGATTCGGCTAGAGATGGCCTTATGACTTGTTTATTTCAGTACTTCACAATGTGATACTCTATATATGCAACTATTTGCCGTGCAGTTCAATTTCATCAATAACAGTTTCAACAATACCACTATGAATTATGATATTTTGTTGCTATTAAGGATATTGCAGTTAACATGCCTTTTCTTTTTTTAACAATAACTAGTGTAATTTAGAACTGCACAATACCAGTTTGAATGACTATTTGCTTGTTTTTAAATGTTATGCCTAATGCAGTTAACACACCTTTCCACTTCTTGTTTTACTTAACTAGCGTGCTTAAGCCTGCACACTGAAGCTACCATTTGTAGATTATGTTGTCTACCATGGATATATTTGGTTGATGTTTAGCCTGTTGTGCTTAACATGCCTTTGTATGTACTCATGCAGGACAATATTGAGAACAGTGTTGTTTCCCATCGAGGTTCGTTTCATCACATTGCTTATATGTACTCACTGTTCAGGATATCAGTAGCTGGTACCATATAGCATGGGGCTGATAAGGGATTAATCATCGAATCGAACATTTCACTGAATATATCTATAACCCATTTATTAGTAGGTTAACTAGGGCCATATTTAATATATCTGAGGCTACATAGCAACATGCATTGTACTGAATGACTAAATATGCAATCCCAGGCTACATAGCATCAAGGAAGAGTGTTACCTTAATGTTCAGATGATGTCTAGATATACATGTAATAAAATCTTATATAATGGGATGGAGGGAGTGTTGTACTACATCATTTCTCAATTGTTATTTAGCTTCTAATATTAACTTGGGTGCTTTTAGGTACATATATCATTGCCAAAGATCCACACTTCGACGCTTTCTGCATATGGGGCAATGAGATATTCATGAACCAACATCAAGTGAGGAAATTGTTAAAGATTGTTATTAAAATGGGTCAAAAGATGTCAATCGAACTATTTGTTTACACTTTATGCTAGAATATAGTGAACTGCATGATGGTAAGTAATAACTCCGTAGCCTTTTTACTGCCCGTAATGAGTTGTGTTAGATGACAATGTCTGAATCTTTTTTCTTTTGCAGTGGATCCTGAAGTAGTTTACTCAAGATTACCTCTCAAACTACATGATTGGTGGCCGGCCATCACAAGGGGTTGGACTAGAGTCATGCATGCCTTCTGCATCAAGGAGAGCACAACAGGGCCATTCTGCTTCACCTTGTTCAGCAACCGGAATGTCTGTCGCTTCTTTCTTTACCATCTCTAATAGTACAAGTATAGAACCATGGTTCATCATTGTTTATTTGGTGCTTATGTAATTCTTAAACATATGTTCCTGTGAATCGAATAATGCATTGGTTGTTTGAACTTGATGGATATGAATAAACTTATAACCTACTTTCAAGTTTAAATTAGGTACAATTATAAATAGAAGCAATTAAATTAGGGTGAAATTATGGTGTGCAGGTCATTACGGCGCACAGGGTTAATAAAGCACACCGTGTGTGATATACATCATAATCCGACACGGTTCACAGAGAGGAGACGTGTGTAACAAGGCACATAGTTGTCGTTTGCAAAGCGTGTGTGATGTCAGACACTATCACATATGGTGTGGGAAAACTAAATGTGTGTGATTGTCTACCTATCATACACGGTTTATAATCATGAACTATTTGTGATGTGCTAGGCATTGTAAAACTCCCATGCCTGGAATCTGCCTGGAAAGCTCCCGTGCCTGGAATCTGCCTGGTTTTAGGTAAAACCACAAAACTCTGACTGCGATGGCAATGCGAGCACAAACGAGTAGCAAGGATGAAGCATTCGGGATATTCGAGATATCGAAAACGGCTATATTGGGACAACTGTATGCATCAAGGCTCCCTATCCCCGGCGGTTTCTGGGTCGTCTGGGAAGGACCCCCTATCACCGTCACTCACTAGGCGACTGTTCCAAATGTCGTCGCGAAAAGGGGTTTAAAACCGTTTGTATAGCACCAACGCGTACTAGTGTAGATCAAGATATAGCCGAAAAGATTGAACTAAGAAAAACGATAAAGGTAAAGGTAAAGGTGTGAGGGTTATACGATAACGAGGCACCACCCCCAAGCTTGGTAGTTTCCAAGGGAAGTGCCCATACCCATGTATTTATGTCTCTTTCTTTAGAGGTGGTGATGTGGTATTCTTGGCGATGATGCCCCTTAGGATGCGATTCTCCCCCTCGAGCTTATTATTTTGCTTCTTAAGATCCATTATTTCCTTGCAAAGTTTACCCGTAACAGCTAGAGCTCCAATCACCCATGGATGTTGTAACATCCCAAAATTTTCCAAATTTTGGAATGTTGAAAATAATATGTCATTGAGTGAATTGTTATGATTTTTAGGGGAAACTAAAATCTTTTTGAGTCTTGTTTGAAAATTTTCAAAAATATTTTCCTTTACTTTTTGACTCCTATGATATATTTTGAACCACCTTCAAATCTATGGAGTGAGAATAAAAGACAGTGGTGGAATATTTCACTTGAAGCTCTTTGAATTTTGGGAGTTCCATTTGAATTGGGTCTTATTTGGAGCTTTAATGCCATATAAATATTTCCAAATTACTCAAATAAAAATAAATGAGAGGTCCATTTGAATTGTGTTTAATGCTAATGTGACTTCTCCAAAAATATTTTGGAAATATTTAATACGGCACAACTATCATTTTTTTGAAATTGTAAAACCATAAATTTAATGTTTGCAAGTAATTTAATTAAGTCCATAAAGCATTTAAGAGATATATGCGCACAATACAAATTTATTTGGTGCTGAAACTATTTGTACCTAAGTAAAATAATATTCTCGTATTTATGAACATATTTCATATTTGTTAAAAAAAACTGCTACAGGCCAGGCCTAAGGTCCAGCCTTCCTCACGACCCAACCTGGGTCATCTTCAACCTCTGCCTCCTGTAATCGAGCAGGAAGCACGCACACACCCAGCACTCCCACCCAACGCCCCACCCCCTCCCCTCCTCTTCCTCGCCCCGAAACTCCTCTGAACAGAACCCCCTCGCCTCCCTCGACCATTTGCCCTCCTCAGTGCACCCTGGAGACTTCCAAAGTGGCCATTACAAGGCAGAGGAACAACCACCATTAAACACCACAATCTACTTGGATTCTGGCCTCGCCCTCTTCGATGAATAGTACCCAAAGGTGCACCTCATAGTGCTCACCCCCTCCCGAGAAAACCCCTCTGTTCCTCGCCCTCCTCTATGAGAAATTGCCCATCGGAGTTCGGCAGCTCCGGCGGCCGCTCCACGCCGCCACCGGAAGAGGCCAAGCCTGTGGCCTTGCCCAACGGGCTTCCCTTGTCGAGCTCTTCGCCGTTCTCCTGCTACTTGACATCACGGAGCTTCTTCCACAACTCCTGCGACCTTCATCCTCATTGCCGGCAACCAACACCGGCAAGCCTCCTCTAAATTTCTGAAGTCATTTTCAGAAAAAACATCTAAATTTCAGTAATTCGTATTTCCCAAACCATATGTCCGATTTCGACAATTAAGAGATCACCGGATTCGTTGGAACCTATAATTTTTTTATGAAATTATAAAATTTCACTTTTGAGCAATCTGAAATTTAGTTTTGATTTAAATGGTAAATTAAATATTTTTGCCATATCTATTAATCTATAATTCATATCAAAAAGCTTATTATATAAAAATTGGTCATTAGAACCATACTTATCTGTTAGGGCCCATAAATTAATTTTTCAACCATGCTTAGTTCATGTTTTAGCATCTATACCATATAATCGCTTTCTTTACTCATAATTTGACATCTTCGACCAATGAAATTTTGTGCTTAGATAAATCTCTTAGATTGATCCCTAGAAAATCTCTCTCGTCATATGTTACTGATACGTCCATTTTGCATCATGTTTTCTTACTGTTATTTATAATATTTTTATCCACAATAATGCTTTTTCGAGTAATTCTAATGCCTTTTCTCTCATAATTTGCAAGGAACACATCAAGAGGGAGAATTCCGGGAGCTAGAAATCTGGACCTGAAAAAGCTACGCCGGGCCACCTATTCTACACAACTCCAAATGAGCTGAAACTTTACGAAGAATTTTTATGGATTATTTAAAAAATACTAGAGCCAATAAACATTAGAGGGGGGACACCAGGTGGGCACAACCCACCTGGGCACACCAGGCCCCCCAGGCGCGCCCTGGTGGGTTGTGGCATCCTCGGGCCACCTCCGGTGCCCATCTCCTAGTATATAAGTCATTTTGACCTAGAAAAAAATCAGAGGAGGACTTTCAGGACGAAGCCCCGCCACCTCGAGGCAGAACTTGGGCATGAGAACTTTTTCCTCCGGCGGAGCGATTCTGCTGGGGGAACTTCCCTCCCAGAGGGGGAAATCATCGTCATCATCATCACCAACAACTCTCCCATCTTGGGGACGGCAATCTCCATCAACATCTTCAACAACACCATCTCCTCTCAAACTCTAGTTCATCTCTTGTGTTCAATTTTGTTACCGCAACTATAGATTGGTACTTGTGGGTGACTAGTAGTGTTGATTACATCTTGTAGTTGATTACTATATGGTTTATTTGGTGGAAGATTATATGTTCAGATCCATTATGCTATTTAATACTCCTCTGATCATGAACATGTTTATCATTTGTGAGTAGTTACTTTTGTTCTTGATGTCACGGGAGAAATGATGTTGCATGTATTCATGTGACTTGATATGTGTTTGAGATAGTATGTATGTTGTTATTCCCTTAGTGGTGTCATGTGAACGTCGACTACATGACACTTCAACATATTTGGTCCTAAGGGAATGCATTGTGGATTAGAAAATAGATGGTGGGTTGCGAGAGTGACAGAAGCTTAAAGCCCAGTTTATGCGCTATTTCGTAAGGGACCGACTAGATCCAAAAGATTAATGCTATGGTTAGAATTTATTCTTAATACTTTTCTCATAGTTCCGGATGCTTGCGGGAGGCTTAATCATAATTAGGAGGTTTGTTCAAGTAAGAACAAAACCTGAGCACCGGTCCACCCACATATCAAATTATCAAAATAGCAAACACAAATCAAACCAACATGATGAAAGTGACTACATGAAATTCCCTGTACTGTCAAGAACGCTTTGCTTATCATAAGAGACCGTTTTGGCTTGTCCTTTGTCTCAAAAGGATTTGGCTACCTTGCTGCACTTTTGTTACTATTATCGTTACTTGCTCATTACAAATTATCATGCTATGAAACTACTCCGCTACTTCCAATTTCAGCACTTGCAGACAATACCTACCGGAAATTACTTGTCATTTCCTTTTGCTCCTCGTTGGGTTCGACATTCTTACTTATCGAAAAGAGCTACAATTGACCCCCTATACTTGTGGGTCATCAAAGCTATTTTCTAGCGCCGTTGCCGGGGAGTGAAGCGCCTTTGGTAAGTGGAATTTGGTAAGGAAACATCTATATAGTGTGCTAAAATTTATTGTCACTTGTTACTATGGAGAACAATCCTTTGAGGAGTTTGTTCGGGGAATCTTCACCTCGTCCATAACCACAATTAGCTACCCCTCAACCTACTGCACCTACTGAAAATATTGAATATGAAATTCCTTCAGGTATGATAGAACAATTGCTAGCTAATCCTTATGCAGGAGATGGAACCGAACATCCTGATATGCACTTGATATATGTGGAACAAATTTGTGGATTGTTTAAGCTTGCAAGTTTACCCGGAGAGGAAGTTATGAGAAAGGTTTTCCCTTTATCTTTGAAGGGAAAAGCATTGGCATGGTATAGGCTATGTGGTGATATTGGATCATGGAATTGGAATCGTTTGAAATTGGACTTCCACCAAAAATTTATCCTATGCATCTAGTTCATCGTGATCGGAATTATATATATAATTTTTGGACTCGTGAAGGAGAAATTATCGCTCTAGCTTGGGCGAGCTTAAATTAATGTTATATTCATGCCCCAATCATGAGCTCTCAGGAGAAATTATTATGCAGAATTATTATGCTCAGCTTTCTCGTAATGATCAAACCGTGCTTGACACTTCTTGTGCTGATTCATTTATGAAGAAGACTATTGAATTCCGGTGGGATCTTTTGGAAAGAATTAAACACAACTCTGAAGATTGGTAACTCGACGAAGGTAAAGAGTCAGGTATTAAACTTAAGTATGATTGTGTTAAATCTTTTATGGATACCGATACTTTTCAAAAGTTTAGCACTAAATATGGACTTGACTCTGAGATAGTAGCCTCCTTTTGTGAATCATTTTCTACTCATGTTGAACTCCCTAAGGAGAAGTGATTTAAATATCACCCACCTATTAAAGAAGAAATTAAAGAACCAGTACCAGTTAAAGAAGAAACTATACTTTATAATGTTGATCTAGTTGTTCCTGCTACTTATATTGAGAAACCACCTTTCCCTGTTAGGATTAAGGAACATGCTAAAGTATCAGCTGTGCTTAACAAAAGTTATATTAGAACACCTAAACCTGATGAACAAATTAAAGTTGAACCTAGTATTGCCGTGGTTAAAGATCGCTTGGAAGAAGATATGGATGAGCATGTTATTTACTTCTGTAAAGAAGCTGCTAGAATTGTTAAACTAGATAAAAGAGATAAACATAGACCTGTTGTTGGCATGCATGTTATATCAGTTAAAATTGGAGATCACTGTTATCATGGTTTATGTGACATGGGTGATAGTGTGAGTGCTATTCCTTACACTTTATATGAAGAAATCATGAAAGAAATAGCACCTGTTGAGATAGAAGAAATAGATGTTACTATTAAACTTGCTAATAGAGACACCATATCACCAGTTGGGATTGTTAGAGATGTTGACGTCTAGTGCGGGAAAATAAAATACCTACTGATTTTCTTGTTCTTGGTTCCCCACAAGATGACTTTTGTCCCATTATCTTTGGTAGACCTTTCTTGAATACCGTTAATGCTAAGATAGGTTATAAGAAACAAACTGTTGGTGTTAGCTTTGGTAATGAGTCTCATGAGTTTAACTTTTCCAAGTTTAGTAGAAATCATCATGAAAAAGAATTGCCTTGTAAGAATGAATTGATTGGTCTTGCTTCTATTGCTGTTCCACCTACCAATCCTTTAGAACAATATTTGTTATACCATGAAAATGATTTACATATGCATGAAAGAAAATAAATAGATAAGCTTTTCTTTGAAAAATGTGCTCCTCTTAAGCAAAATTTACCTATTGAAACTCTAGGAGGTCCTCCTCCACCTAAAGGTGATCCCATGTTTGAATTAAAACAATTGCCAAACACTTTGAAACATGGTTATCTCGATGAAAAGAAGATATATCTTGTTATTATTAGTGCTAACCTTTCAGAACATGATGAACAAAGATTATTGAAAGTTATAAGGAAGCACCGGGCTGGTATTGGATATACTCTTGATTATCTAAAGGGCATTAGTCCCACTCTATGTCAGCACAAAATTAATATGGAACCTGATGCTAAACGCATTGTTGATCACCAATGTTGGTTGAATCCAAAAATGAAGGAACTGGTAAGAACGGAAATCTTAAAACTTCTGGAAGCAGGTATAATCTATACTATAGCTGATAGTAGATGGGTAAGTCCCATTCATTGTGTCCCTAAGAAAGGAGGTATTACTGTTGTTCCTAATGATAAAAATGAACTTATTCCACAAAGAATTGTTACAAGCTATAGAATGGTAATTGATTACAGAAAATTAAACAAAGCAACTAGAAAGATTATCTAAGCACACACACTTTTGCTTCCTAGATGGATACTATGGCTTTTCACAAATACCTGTCTCTCAACCTGATTAAGAAAAAACTACTTTTACTTGTCCCTTTGGAACTTATGCTTAGAGACGTATTCCTTTTGGTTTATGTAATGCACCTACTACCTTTCAAAGATGTATGACTGCTATATTCTCTGACTTTTCTTAAAATATTTTTGAGGTTTTCATGGATGACTTTTCTGTTTATGGGAAGTCTTTTGATGATTGTTTAAGCAATCTTGAGCGAGTTTTGCAGAGATGTGAACAAACAAATCTTGTCTTGAATTGGGAGAAGTGCCACTTTATGGTTAATGAAGGCATTGTCTTGGGTCATAAAATTTCTGAAAGAGGTATTGAAGTGGACCAAGCTAAGGTTGACGCAATTGAAAGGTTGACGCAATTGAGAAAATGCCATGTCCTAAGGACATCAAAGGTATTCGTAGTTTCCTAGGTCATGCTGGTTTCTGTAGGAGATTTATCAAAGACTTCTCTAAAATTTCTAGGCCTCTTACTAATCTTTTACAAAAGGATATTCCTTTTGTTTTTGATGATGACTGTTTAGAAGCCTTTGAAACACTCAAGAAAGCCTTAATATCTACACCTATTGTTCAGCCACCTGATTGGAACTTGCCTTTTGAAATTATGTGTGATGCTAGTGATTATGATGTTAGTGATGTTCTAGGATAAAGAGTTGATAAGAAACTAAATGTTATTCACTACGGTAGTAAAACTCTAGACAGTGCTCAAAGAAATTATGCTACTACTCAAAAGAATTCTTAGCAATAGTGTCTGCTTGTGATAAATTTAGACCTTATATTGTTGAGTCCAAAGTAACTATTCACACACACCATGCTGCTATTAGATATCTTATGGAAAAGAAAGATGCTAAACCTAGACTTATTCGTTGGATTCTCTTGTTATAAGAATTTGATTTACATATCATTGATAGAAAAGGAGCTGAGAACCCCGTAGCTGATAATTTGTCTAGGCTTGAAAATGTGCTTGATGACCCACTACCTATTGATGATAGTTTTCCTGATGAGCAGTTAGCTGCAATAAATGTTGCTAATGGTACTCCTTGGTATGCTGACTATGCTAATTACATTGTTGCTAAATATTTACCACCTAGCTTTACATACCAGCAAAAGAAAAAATTCTTCTATGATTTAAGACATTACTTTTGGGATGACCCACATCTTTATAAAGAAGAATTAGATGGTATTATTAGGCGTTGTGTACCTGAGCATGAAGGGCATCATGCTGGAGATAGAACTGCTCACAAGGTATTGCAATCTGGATTCTATTAGCCTACTCTCTTCAAGGATGCCCGTAAGTTTGTCTCTTCTTTTGATGAATGTCAAAGAATAGGTAATATCGGTAAGCGTCAAGAAATGCCTTTGAATTATTCACTTGCTATTGAACCATTTGATGTTTGGGGATTTGATTACATGGGACCTTTCCCTTCCTCTAATGGGTATACACATATTTTGGTTGATGTTGATTATGTTACTAAATGGGTAGAAGTTATTCCAACTAGTAGTGCAGATCACAACACCTGTATTAAAATGCTTAAGGAAGTTAGTTTCCCAAGGCTTGGAGTCCCTAGATATTTAATGACTGATGGTGGTTCACACTTTATTCATGGTGATTTTCGTAAAATGCTTGCTAAGTATGATGTTAATCATAGAATTGAATCAACCTATCATCCTCAGTCTAGTCGTCAAGTTGAACTTAGCAACAGATAAGTAAAATTAATTCTGCAAAAGACTGTTAATAGGTCCAAGAAGAATTGGTCTAAGAAATTAGATGATGCACTTTGGGCTTATAGAAAAGCATATAAAAATCCTATGGGTATGTCTCCTTATAAAATGGTTTAAGGAAACGCTTGTCATTTGCCTCTTGAATTAAAACATAAATCATATTGGGCAGTTAAAGAACTCAATTATATTTCAAACTTGCAGGTGAAAAGAGGTTATTTGATATCAGCTCCTTAGATGAATGGAGAACCCAAGCTTATGAAAATGCAAAGTTATTCAAAGAAAAAGTTAAAAGATGGCATGACAAAAGAATTCAAAAGCGTGAGTTTAAAGTTCGAGAATATGTTCTTTTGTACAACTCCCATTTTAGATTTTTTGTAGGAAAGCTCCTCTCGAAAAGGGAAGGCCCATACATCATTGAGGAGGTTTACTGGTCTGGAGCCATCAAAATAAATAACTCCGAGGCTTGTCAATGGGAAATGAATAAAACATTATATCTTAGGTACGCCTATTAACACTACTAGGGAAAAGCCTAGCAGCAGCGCGGGTTTTGGGCCTCTCAGTAGCACGGGGACCGACACTACTAATAAGGCGCTACAGCTAAAGTATAGCAATAGCGCCTGTTGTCCCACGCTACTGCTATACATGAATAGCTGTAGCGCTCTTTAGAAAAGGGCGCTGCTGATATTATCTGCAGCGCTGTTTACTGGGAAGCGCTACTGGTAAGGCGGCGCTACTGCTAAATTTTTCCCCCTCGCTACTACTAGTTTTATTAGTTGTTTTCCCTGCATATTTGTTTGTATTTGTTTTGTATTTGAATAGGCTTTATACAATAATCTTTAGCATATCATACACATACAAATGTAATCATAGCATATACATACAATTAGTCTCATCAAATCATGCCATCATCATAATCATCATCCAACACAAAGTGGTCTCTCGTCATCATCTCGAAAATAGCGATACAAGTCTCGATTACTAGAAAATACATCGTCATCCATCTAAACAATGATATACGTGAGAAGAGCTATCACTTTGAGTACATGAGTTCGTATCCCTCTCTCGCATTAGCGTGAACCTAAACTAACTACTGCCTGTCGCTCGGAAACCGGAAACCGGTACACCTGGGCCTGACACTCCGGCCACTTGTCGTATATATACTCCTGGCGTAGCACTTCTTCGCCATCTATGATCTATGCACCTGCATCGTCACATGAGTCGATGATATGCAACATATATAGTTGAGCAACAGAAAGAGACAGACTTGGCAAAAATAGAAACAACATATCATAAGCATAAATAACAAAGTTCATCGTACCCCAAAATGCCCTAACTAGAGTGATTTTCGCTAGTCGAGGAGGAGGACGGTTTAATTACATCACAAATAAAGTTTCACCGTGCATAACTCAAAGTTTTGTCATACAGAAAGTATGGACTAAACGGACACATTGTCATATATCGACAATCACTCCAACATGTCGTCCATCCATCCAAGTCAGGGAGATAGTCCTCGAGCTTAGTGAAAGGCTTCATGTCGAGACGCTGAGAGGCCATCCATGTTCGGATGTCTTCCCGCGACATTTGTCCTTCTCCGTAGAACATCCCTGTTTTTCCGGCGACCTTCTTCATGATGATTTGGGCAAGTTCGCGCTGGATGTTATAGAACTCAGCTCGATGTTGATGATCCTCGATATCTCCTATGTCCTTTGCCCATTGCAGAATATGCGCATCGCCGGATCTAGGTGACATGCGAAGATTCTGGTGATCCCGTCTGTACTCCAGCATATAGAATCCATCATTAAGAGAATCGTTCGGTTGCTGGATGCAGCAGAAGTCGGTCTTATGGCCGAAGGCGACCCTGCCGCCCCTTCTCTTCTTGTCCCTAACCTCTCCACCCCTTGCTTGGTAGTAAAACATAGCACTGTCGAGAACATCCTTGATGTGGGTGTAATCCTTTTTGTGAATGTTCTTCGATGAGTCCAAGTAAAGAGCATGGGAGAATCGGGGGTAGAGGATGATGAGGACGGCGCGCCCGCCGCTGCGCAAAATAAGTACACTTCAAATTAATTAGCCTCCACCGTGCAAATGAATGATTGAAATCGAAGGAAGGATAGCAACGCGGATGACTTACACGGGATGATAAGGCACGAGAATCACCTCCTTGTCCTTATTGGCGAGCATGAAACTGATGATGTAATCCCTCGCGTATTCACAGTGCTTTGCGCAGACTCCCAAGAAGCCCTCGTGCATGTAGTACGGGTCAGTGACATAGATACGAGATATATGCTCAACCCCGATGATGTAGTTCATGTGGAAGGCATAAAGGCGGACAAACGTAAAATCCAGCTTCTTCACGTGAAACATGTCGAATATGTAATTGAATCGGAGGAAGAACTTATCCGTGGGGAAGCTGTCGACATACAACATTTGCCGCGGAACGTTAACCATGTAGAGTGGGTATCCTGGATCTTTCGAGGCGATGAGGCCTTTCTCTACCCGCAACACATCATCATGAAGTCTCCTTAGATCGCCGAATCTGACCCGTAGCGCTGTTGCAGGTACGATTCGTTGACCGGGAATATGCCATTTATCCGCATCGGGGATATCTATACGGTACTGAAGCCGAGGCTGCTGAGGCAGCTGGATCATAAAATCAGCTTTTTTTGCCTTTCCTCGCTCTCTTCCTAGACTTCTTTACTACCGGAAGGTCGTCCATAATACGTTGAGACGGCAATTCAGGCACCAACTCATGACGCTCAAACCCCGAGGAGGCGCCAGTATAGACATACTGTTTAGCGCCATCGTCATCCTCATCCTCATCCATGCCGACGTCATCAGTGACTAATGGAGCCTCCTCCTTCCCCGTTCGCTATCATCCAACCCGACACCAGACGCTAATTGGGTAGGTAGGGTGTTGATGTTCATACCTTGCTGAGGCTGCGTGCTCGTGGGTGTGCTCCCGGCCGCCTCCAGACGAAGCAGACTCTTTGGCCACAACAGGACCCACCCATTGCAACAATCACCAAGCCGCCGCGGTGTCTCGTCGTCATCCCCCACTAGTATTGGAGGAGGCAAATTCTCGTGGCCCGGTTTGACACTGGCCATGGAAACCTTGAAGACGTTCGGGGGGATCGGCCGGCTGTGGAACAATGGTTCCTTCGGCTCCATTATCGTCGCCTTCCCCACGTCCACCTTCTGGTCGCCGATGGTGTACAATATGGTGCACGGGGTTTCGTCGCCCTGCAAAGAAAAGTCTGCGACGTGAGACATCCGAAAGGCAACGAAAACTAGAGATTATACATTTATATTGAAGGGGGCCAGTGTGACAGATACCGTGAGGGCGTCGAGCTCAGCCAAAGACGAAGCACCACCGAGCACGTCCGGTGCGGGAGCCGGTGCGGGAGCAGGTGCTGGTGCAACGCTAGTCGAGCTGCTCCCCAAGAAGTCAGCAAGGGGAAAGTCCTCTGCATTTTTTTCTGGATTTTGCCTTGTCCAAGTGAAAACGCCCGTCACCAAGGAAGTAGACAAATCTGCAACCACCTGTTTTGCGGCAGCTACCGCTGTTGCGACTGTCTGAGATGATTTCTTCTCAACCGCAATCTCAACCTTCTTGTCGATGTTTTCTTCTGTTAACTTCTGTCTTTCCTTTCTCTCCTCCGTGGTCTCATGGTAGTACTTCTTCCACGTGGCGCCGTCTCCGACACCGTGCACGCGTCCATACGACGGTCGAGTATCCACCGGTTGTCGTTTCAATATGTTCAACGCCCGGTTGAATGGAGTGTCCCACTTGGGCCTCGCCAATGCCTCAGACGGCGAGTCGCTTTCGGCCGCAATCCGGTGCTGCTCTCTCTGCAAAAGGCACAAGGATCGTTTACAAATATGACTAACATGTGTAGTCGAATTGATCAGAAACTAAAATTACCAGTAGTCTCATGAACTCCGTAATGATCGGTTTTGTCTTGTAAACCTTCTTCACTGGATCCCAACGGTGGCGGGCCCTGAGGACGTCACGCTCCTGCGGGACGGTGAAATCCGCCAAGGGGTCTGGGATGCCCAGACTCGCGGCTTCCGCGCACTCCTTGGCCCATTTGGACCTCTTTCCGCCGTAACCACGGATTCCGAGGTGGTGGCTCCCAATGTTCCTCTCTTGAAGCCCCTTCATGTACTTAGACTTTTTTGGCAGCTTCGGCCTCACAAGCCTCCTTTAATATTTGAAACCGCTCTTCCGTTATTGTCGGATTATTGTTTACAATCTCGGAGTAGGGTTCCTTCTTGTCGATGATCTTTGCTTTCACTCGATTTATCCAGGCGGCCAACGCGTCGCTAAACTTGGTCATGGCATGTTTGTTTATCTTCTTCATTGCCGGGTCCTCATCTGGATCTTCATAATCCTTCTCATTCCGGACCGGGAACAAGAATATCTGGTGAAGCTTCCTTAGGAGGGAGCTCCTCATATTTTCTATCTTTTGTAGTTTCTCATTGTTGATGGTGGCGGTTGTCCGTACGATGCAGCCTATTTGATTGCCGTAGCATCGACGCGCCTCCTCGGGCTCCTTTCGCTCAAAATTGCCGTCGTCCACCTCCGTGACCACCAGTCTACTAGTCCTGAGTTTGTTTGGAAGCCATTGCCTCTTTGCTTTCGGTTCTACACTGGCTCCGCTCCCCGAGGCAGCGCCGGTCTCAGTCTCAGCGCCGGTCTCGATGCCGGTCTGAGTCTCAGCACCGGTCTTAGTCTCAGCACCGGTCTGCGTGTCGGTCTCAGTCCCCGATGCCACTAGTGGGCCCAGCAACTACATCGGTTGATCGTCGGCAAGGCTAAAAAATTCGTCTGCCGCCCGGTAGACGTCGTCGCAATCACCAGAACCCTGTCCTTCATCGTTGCTAGCCATGTTTTGTATGATTAAATCTAGTCAATTAATTCGAGACCTAATAAAATGAATAATGACATAAAAAGGCCTATTGTTTTGCAGGAATGTTGACTCCTTCCTGGTGCAGCAAATCCCAGGCACACGATATGTCCTAGTTTGTAGCACAAGTCATGCCGAAATTCACGGAAAATTTTGGCATGACCTTTGCTAAAAAGTGGACAAATCGAGAAACTGAAATTTGCTGGAACAAAAATGAATCAACATTCCGGCAAAACATAGGCCACTCAGCATCATTCCTTGGAAACAACAAAGCCACTTGGGCACAATCGAACAACTTCTAAGAAAAGATATAACATGAGCAAACACTATTGAGGAATTTGCATATAACATGGCCACTTCAATGAAAAGATATAATCAACAATAATGGAATATGCAAATGAACATCAATGACATATATCATATAAAACAGTCTTGTTTTTTGTTTACATAGCAACAATTAGTTTGACCAAGTTCTTGAAAAGAAAAACAATTCTGTTTTTTGTTTATAGCTAAATGCCATTGCTACTGTTTTTTATTTATAGCTAAATACTTTTGTTTTTTGTCTAAAGCTAAAATTCTAGGAACTCCATTTTCTCTAACCCTTCTGACCTCACCAAAATTTCCATAGCAAGACCTTAGTACCTAAACCCAATTTCTTCAAAAATATTCAGGTCCATAGTCCAAATAATTCAAATTTCATTTGAATGAAATTTGTAACAAATTCAGGTTCGTAGTCCAAATATTTTTTTATAGCTAAGTGTTTTTTGTTTATAGCCTCTGTTAATTTAAATCTAAATGCTACTATTTTTATATACCCTCTATTAGTTTAAAGCTAAATGGAATTACTGTTTAGGCATTTTCATAAAAATTGCCCTAGCTAATTTCCTGAAAAAATGCTAATCATTTTTCCTAAATGCTATAAAATGCCTACTGCCCTAAAAAATCTAGGGTTCATATGAACACCTAGGGTTCATATGAACACAGTATGAACATATATATGAATTGCCCTAGCAGAGAGAGAGAGTAGGGTAGGGGACAGGAGAGGCAGAGCCTTACGGTCCGCAGCGAGGGCAGGCTCTGGCTCGGGCGGCGGCGGTGAGCTCAAGGGAGGCGACGGTGAGGTCGATGATGGCCTCGGGCGGCGGCTGTGTGGTCGAGGGCTGCCTCGGGCGGCGGTGGTGTCGTCGAAGGCGGCGGGCGGCGGCCGTGTGGTCGAAGGCGGCCTCGGGCGGTGGCGGTGTGGTTAAAGGCGGCAGGGCGATGGTGGCGATGGAGCAGTTGGGGGACAGGGGGGCCGGGAGTAGAGAGAGGGGAAAGGACTTAGCGAAAATTTGAGCCCGGGCTGCCCCGATTTGATTCAAACTAGCAGTAACGCGTTTTGCCGAAACGCGCTATAGCTAAGATAGCTATAGCGTGTTCCAGAGAAACGGGCTACTGCTATTCCTTTCTGTTTTCTTTTTCTTTTGTTTTCTTTACATTTTCTTATTTTCATTTCTCCTTTTTCTATTTCTTTCATTTTCATTTACTTTTCTACTTATTTTTCTATTTATTTTCTTTTTCATAGCAGTAGCGCTCTATAGCATAAACGCGCTGCTACAAAGTTTTTAGCAGTAGCGTGCTTCTGGGTGAACCGCTACTACTATTCCTAGCCTACCGGCATTAGTGAGGGAATTTTAGTAGTAGCGCTTTTCTGTGGAGACGCGCTACTGCTAAAACAATGGTTGTAGCGTGGTTTTGTAACAAGCTCTACTACTAAGTAGCGCTAGCGCCGAGTTTTGACCAACGCTACTGTTATACCTCTATGTATAAGGTTTTCCCTAGTAGTGTAATGTTGAAAGTAATATTATCCAAACCATGACAGTGGAAGAACACACAAAAGAGTCCTTTCGAAACACTCCAGACCACAAGGTAAGTATATGCATAACACTCATGTGCATGATGATCTCGTACTGATGTACATATTGTTTGCAAGAGGGATTCATAAACATTTTTTTGAAAAGAAGGCTTGCCCCCGGCCTCTACATTTGAGCGATGCATGAAACCATATTATTAAAAGTCTTGAAGTATCAAAAAGTCAAATAAATATCACAGCTCGCAAGCGGAGCAAAGAACTCATAAAAAATCAATACCACAATTGGTATGAACAAAATGACAAGATCCATAGATTCCTATCCTGTTATGTGACCACCATCCAAACCGGTTGAATATAGCCCATGCTACCATCTCCCACTGGTCGCACCCAGTAACCAACGGCTCCCTGGAGTCCATAGGAGTGAGTAAGGACCACATACGGATCCATGTCGTAGCTCTGAAGATGACCTGCAAGAAGTTTAAAATATGTTGTCTGTTAAAAAACATATCGTTCCCGCAATTCCATATAGCCCACACGAGCGCACATATTCCAATTCGAATACAAGACGCAGTAGTATGTTCTACTCTAGCTAACCACGTCCCAAATAACGATTCAATGCTAACTGGAGGAATAATGTTAAAGGCTATATGAATCGTTCGCCAAAGTAATTTTGTGAGAGGGCAATCTATGAAGAGGTGTTGTATTGTTTCATCATGATCACAAAAACAACATCGTGAACTGCCTACCCACCGTCGATTTAGTAAATTATATTTGGTGTGGATCACTTGCTTGTGGACAAACCACATAAAGATTTTAATACGCAAGGTAACCTTAACCTTCCAACATATAATGATCTCGGGATTGGGCCAGAGTTAATTAGATCCATATACATAGATTTTACCGTAAACAATCTGTTCCTAGCCAACTTCAAATGCAATGAATTAGGTTGGTTGCATAATTGAACCTCCATCAACCTCCATACCAAGTGCATCCACGATTTCCAATGCTCCCCAACTAAAGATCACCTAAACTGAATATTCAAGGGCACCGATTGCAATATTGTGCCTACGTACTCCTCCTTATGTTGTACAATATTATATAAGGTGGGGTATTGCATGGCTAGTGGCGTCTCTGATGCATATAGCCAAGATACATGTAACTCTCTGCCTTCTCTATCATGATTATGCATTCACATGTTAGTATATTCTATCGTCACATGATTTTATACATGTAGGGGGAGCTTATGCATGTTACATGTCCTTCCAAAGCTTTACTTGTTACTCTTCATATCATTTACCTAGAGCTTTGGTGTATGTTGTCATAAATTAGCAAAAAGGGGGAGATTGAAAGCACAAGTGCTCCCTGGGTGATTTTGGTAATTAATGTCAACATATCTCTTGTTGGGCTAATGGTTTTATCTAGTGCATTTATGACAAGTTCAACAATGGCGTGGAAAGTACAAGAGGATGTGGAAGCCCTTCTAGGTGTCAAGGACATGCATTGGCAAAAGCTCAAGACGTTTGATTTGTATTTTAGTGATCCAAGGTCACATTGAGTCCATAGGAAAGCCAATACTAGTAAAACGGGATGAGGTGTTGCTTAATGGTCTACTTGCTCAAAATGCTTAGTGATATTGCTCCAAAATACTCAACTACTTTATCATTCCAAATATGTCCAAAACCCAAAGTTAAACATGGCCTCATCGAAATCTTCTATCCAGCGCCACCGAGTTCATTTGACATAGCCACTTCCAAAAATCCTAATAGTTTGGTCACACCAATACGGATCTCGGTCTCACCGAGATGGCCTTGCCAATTCTCTGTTGCCTGTTGCAATTATTTCGGTCTCACCGAAATAGCGACCAATCTCACCGAGTTGGCTTGACATTTTGTCTGTTGTCTTATTACTTCACTTTGGTCTCACCGAGTTGATGTTTGCCCTAAGCCCTAGCACATCGGTCCCACTGAGATTCCCAACGTTCACATTTTGAACTGAATCGGTCTCACCAAGTTCTTCTATTTGGTCTCACTGAGTTCTTATATTTGGCCAACACTTCTAGCTTACATTTTCTGAGAGAGAATCACCTACTCATGTGTTGAGATCAACATATTCCAATCCAACCACAAGATTCTTGAGTTCTAGCCTTCCCCAAGTTGCTTTCCACTCAAATCATCTTTCCACCATATCCAAATATGTGTGAGAGAGAGTTGAGTGTTGGGGAGACTATCATTTGAAGCACAAGAGCAATGAGTTCATCATCAACACAACATCTATTACCTTTTGGAGAGTGGTTGTCGGTGTCAAAACCGACAGATCTCGGGTAGGGGGTCCCGAACTGTGCGTCTAAGGAGTGATGGTAACAAGAGATAAGGGACATGATATTTTACCCAAGTTCGGGCCCTCTCGATGGAGGTAATACCCTACGTCCTGCTTGATTGACTTTGGTGTGTATAGGGGTTACAAGAGTTCATCTACCATGAGATCGTAACGGCTAAACCCTAATTGTCTAGCATGTATGATTATGATTGCCCCTACGGACTAAAACCCTCCGGTTTATATAGACATTGGAGGGGGCTAGGATTGTACAGAATCGGTTTATAGAGAAAGTAATATCCATATCCGCACGCTAAGCTTGCCTTCCACGCCAAAGAGAGTCCCATCCGGACACAGGAGGAAGTCTTCTATCTTGCATCTTCACGGCCCATTAGTCCGGCCCATGTCATATAGTCTAGACGCCCGAGCTTCCATCCTTTCCGACTGCAAAAAGCACTCCGACCATGTCCAGATCCGTAACGCAAGGCAAGTGGATGGCCTCCTCCATCATGGAGGGGAACATCACGGAGCTCCGGGAAGCGGGGTACTTGGCCGAAGGAATCGCCCAACAGCTTCTGGCCAAGGGGCAGATCGTCCCCACCCCGGAGCCCAATGAGAGGGTGGTATTCATCCCCCACTTCATCCGCGGGTTAGGATTTCCCCTCCACCCCTTCGTCCGTGGACTCATGTTCTAGTACGGGCTAGATTTCCACGATCTAGCCCCGAACTCTTTCCTCAACATCTCGACATTCATTTTTGTGTGTGAGGCCTTCCTTCGCATCCCACCCCACTTTGGATTATGGCTGAAGATCTTCAATGTGAAGCCGAAAGTGGTGGATGGTCAACATGTGGAGTGCAGAGGTGCCATTGTGAGCAAACTATCCAATGTCACATGGCCCGCTGGCACCTTTGTGGAAACCGTCAAGGGGTGGCAGAAGCAGTGGTTCTATGTCACTGAGCCTCGCGACACCACCTGGGCCGCGGCTCCCGTATTCAAGTCTAGGCCTCCAATGCGGCTTA
Organism: Triticum aestivum; assembly: GCF_018294505.1. Taxonomy (NCBI): domain Eukaryota; kingdom Viridiplantae; phylum Streptophyta; class Magnoliopsida; order Poales; family Poaceae; genus Triticum; species Triticum aestivum. The sequence continues at coordinate 323,026,156 of NC_057797.1, forward strand.
CTTCCTGGTAAAAAAGGGGTTGTACTGGTCGTCATCGGACGAGATATGGGCGCTGCAGGCGCGCGTCAAGAGCATGCTGGACAAGAAAATCAAGCTCGTCAATGTGATACAGGTGATGCTTTTTTGCCGGATCCTTCCCTGCCAAAGCCAGACTTGCCATCTATGGGAGTTTGATCCGGCCAAGCACCAGACCTTGTGACAGTTCTTTGGCTCCACGCACAAAGATATATGGAAGGTGCTTTTCAAGGCCAATCAGATGTGGCCGCAGACGTCCGAGGACCGCGGATACGACCTGACCCATCTAGCTCGTCCGGGGAGTTCTTCATACTTCAAGGTGTATTTCTTCCTACGCATTCACGGAAGATGTCTAAGTTTCTCCATTTGTCTTTTCAGAGATGGATAAAGAAGGCGGAGCGGATCCAGTGTCTGGCTCCGTTGCCCAAAAACCCAGCCATCCCGCTCCTGACGAAGATGCTGGTTCCGGCACCCTACCACGCGCCGGAGGAGAAGGCCAAGAAGGAGGGCCAGGAGACAAGAAGCGGCCTCCGCTATAGAGGCACTTCAGACACAATATCCGAAGACGCCGAAACCCACTCCTCCCCTGCCGAGAACGATGAGGAGGAGGAGGAAAGCAATTCTCCCCCCGAGGGTGAAGGAAGAAAAGGGCGGCCTCCACAGATCTGGAGGTAGAGGCGTCCAAGAAAGGAAGGGTCTCCCCAGTGGACGACTCCGAATCCTACACCGATAGTAGCGCTGAGTGGCGTCCCAGGAAGAAGCCCCTGGCCGGATCGTAAGTACTCAAAGGCACTTACACACATATATATCCATCTTTTTACTTCATGGTTTTAATATGTTGAATCATGTGCTGCAGTCCGGCTCTCGCTCACCTCCAGCGATCCTCATCTTCGGGGAACTCGCTGGATCCAAAGGTGATTTACAGAAGGTCGCTTCCGCTGTCCTCCTCCCCCAAGAATACGGACGATGCCGAAGTGTTGTCCCGAAGGACCCTCCCAGGCCAGGGAGAGGTATAGGAGGCCAGCGAGGTGGTGCCAGAGGGTGAAACCTCGGCCGCCGAACACACGGGGGAGCAGACCCCTCGTGAGAGTGGCGACGGGAGCCATACCCAATTCGGTCCCCAGCCGAATACTATTCTGGAGGCACGTACGGTTCCGGAATAAGGTAAGCAGCCTCCTTCCACACGAGGTGCGCCTATTCCACAGGTGGCCTATGTCCATCCAGAGGCACCAAATACTCTACTAGAAGCGCTCCAAGTTGCTTCCATTGTAGAAGAATATTGTATCCTTATGGGTATGGTGGTTGAGAGGGTTCGGTCCGCTAAGAGCAGACTGACCGAAGCCTGTGCCAGCCTTATAACAGGCTTTGAGGTACATGACGCAATTATGCAAAAAAAAAACACCATAGTACAGACAGTAGCCCCTGAGACTCTTATCGGATTTCGTGTTCCGACAAAACCCTTGAGGTTCGAACTCTAGGGTGTGCACGAAGATCTCTCCTCCCTCTAGCTCACGCTCTCACCGTGATCTCGAAGCTCAACACGTCGAACTCGCAGAACAAAGGATATAGGGTTTATACTAGTTTGGGCCTTGATGTGGTGTAATACCCTACTCCAGTGTGGTGTGGTGGATTGCCTCTTGGGCTGAGGATGAACGAGTACAAGGGAAGAACATCCTCCTAAGGATAGGTGTCCTTCAGCTCGGTGAGCTTGTCTGGTGGCCTTGGTAGAATGGATCCAGTCCAAGATGAGATGCCTCCCTACAGTGGTGGCTTGTCCTATTTATAAGGCCCTGGTCCTCTTCCCAAATATTAGGCAGGAAGGGATCCCACAACGACCAGTTTGAAGGGGGACAACTAGTAAAAGCTATCCAAACAAAAGGTGGTCTTCTCCTGTCAAAGGCTCTGGTGGTGAAGCCATCCTGGGCTCCATGGTGACCTCCATCATGCCGTCCTGCTGGTCTTGGTCTTGTTGCATCGATATGGAAACCTTTGTCTGATGCCTCGGGACTCCTCACCTACGCCTGCCTCTTTAACACCAAAGAGGAAACGAGGACACTGTGCGCACTGGTGCCCGCATGGCCTTGGTCGTCATGGCTTGTGTCGTAGGAACCTCGCGAGGTGCACCTCGCCTTGATCTCTCCTCTACTCGCGAGCTAGCGTGGTGAAGCCACCCCTGAGGAGGTCTTGCGTCATCCGCCTCGCGAGGCTTGGCCCCTCGCGAGGGTCTTGAGTGTTTCCTGATGAAGATGGGCCATACAGGGCCGCTGGTGGAGCCATGACGTGGGCCGCAGGCAGGCAAGTCTAGGGACCCCCGTTCCCAAGACGCCGACAGTAGCCCCCGGGCCCAAGGCACGCTCGGACTTGGCTTCGAGGCAAAGCCAAGGGGCAAGTGCGGAGTGCCGTGGGCCCCAACAGCCTGCGACCTTAGTTGACGTGTGGCGATTGATGGGACGTGGGCGTCTCCACTTCCCCATGCTACCTCGGCAACTGCCTGACTGACAAAATGCTGGAGCGGGTTGCATTTGCCTTCATTGCTTCCCATCGCCTTGCTCCAGATCCCCTTTCTTGCTCCTTGCTTCCAGAGACTCCAGATCCGCCCGGATCCTCCTTCAAGCCTGCCTCCAATGGCGCCCAAGAAAGCTCAGGCCACTCCCTTGTCATCTTGGTACGAGCCGACGCTCTATGTGCCGAGCATTTCGGAGAAGAACCTTGCCATCGTGCTCCTGATAATGGCGGAGGGTGACGAGAAGAGGAAGATTGTGCTCTGGGCTGGCTTCGCCGAGCCGGAGGCCTCAGGCAGCACATTCTACCCCTTCTTTATGAGCAACATCGTCGCTAGGCTGGTTCCCCCTTTCTCCGACTTCTTCTACTCCGTCCTTAGCCATTACAAGATCCACGCTCTCCATCTTCACCCCAACTTCGTCCTCCTCCTGTCGATCTTCGCTTTCTACTGCGAGGCGTATGTTGGAGTGATGTCGTCCATGGCGCTGCTGTGCCATTTCTTCTTCCTTCGGCTCAAGGAGGGCCACTATTCTGGGTGTGTTGGCTTTGTCGCGGCCAACAAGACCAACGCCATCTCGAAGGCCAGGAAGAAGGCCAAGGGCTTCAGGGGCAAGTGGGTCTTGATGGATGCCAAGCGCGCCCACCCCCGGCTCGTACTGCCGACGGAGATGCCTGTGTCCCAAGAGGGGTGGCTTCGTGCGAAGCTCACCGACTCCCGGGCGGCGCAGGTGTTGGAGAGGATGACCACCGACCTAAGGCCTGGTGATTCAAGGGCGGCGAAGCTGACGGGGGCCATGATCGTCAAAGAATTCATGAAGCAATGCGTGGCTCCCCTCCAGTCGCGCCCACTCCCCTTGTGGAGGCTCGGGACGGGGGCGACGACCTCCGCCTGCGCCCGGAGGCCCTTGCTGACGAGGAGCTACGCTCTGTCCTCTGCTCCTTGGTTGGGGACGACCAAGGGTACCCGCTGGACTCCTTCGTTCCTTTGTACCGCCGCTCGGATGGGGCGAAGGTTGCGGCTTCTTTGCCTGTGTTCGACAGGTGTGGGCTTGTGCCGCCTACGCCCTCAAACACCCCGGTGACGACGACTCCGATGGACGTGTCTTCCGATGAGTCCCGCGAGGAAGAAGAGGAGGAAGAAGAGGAGGAGGAGGAGCGCAACTTGGAGGCGACCCACGAAGGAGCGGGGGAGACCTCCCCTTTGAGCAAGCCCGACATCCTCCGCACCCTGCCTGATGACGATGACGAGGCTGATGTCCCCCTAGGAAGGGGGAGCTGCACATGGCTGGGGGCTCCACGAGTTCCAAGGTCAGTCCCCGGAGGAGGTCAATGGTGGAGGTTCTGACGAGGGGAAGGTCAGCGCTGGTCTCCCGAGACGACGCCCCCGTACTGACGCTGCCTGGAGCTACTCCCGGTCTATCTGTTGCCCCCTCTTCAATGCCTAAAGGCCGCGCGCCCGCGCCTCAGGCTGCAAAGCTCTCAGGTTTCAAGCATAGGAAGCGGAGAGACTATGCCACGGTGGACTAGTAAGTATTCTCGTCATGCCTTGTTGTTGCTTCTGCTGCTAATTCTTGATGCTTCTCCGTTGCGCCATTAGGCCGACGCCCGCAGTGAAGAAGAGGAAGGAGGAAGGAGCGGTACTGCTCGGGACCAAATCACCTATAGCGGCCGCACCCTCCTCCACGGGGAAGGGCAGTGAGAGTGCTCGCGCTTCCCCGGCCCAATCGTCCTCGCGAGACTTGGGGGAGCGTCCTCCGGAGGAGGCAGCCCCCGTAGTCCTGCTGGCTCCGGAGGTGCCGATGTCCGACTCGGTTGCTGGGGCCCCCCAAGCTCAGGAGCTCCTAGCCTCTCAGGCTGTGGTGACGGCGTTGTTTCCTCCTCCTTCCGCCGCACTCCTGACCTCGGATCCTTCCGTCTCCCCTGACGTCCTGGAGCGCGCTCTCTCCACGCTGACCCTGCTGCGAGAGGATCTTCAAGGCACCGACCATCACTTGGTGGCCGGGCGCCTGGAGCTAATTTCTGGTTGCCTTTACTCTGATGCATCCGTTCGGGCGGCATTGAGCCAGGCTGCGGCAGCCTCTGAGACGGACAGGCAGGCCGTCACCCAAGCCGTGGTTGCTCGTGAGGTGGCGCCGAAGGACGCCGGGGCCGCCCAGGATCATTGTGGGTCGCTGGAGGCCAAGCTGGAGACCGTGCACAACAAGCGTGCGACCGAAGCTCGAGACCGCAAGACGGAGGAGGAGAAGATGAAGGCTCGGAAGGACGCCTTCAGGGGTCACGACACCAAGCTGGAGCAGCTGGCAAAGGCGCAGGCCGCGGAGCATAGCCGGCTGGAGAAGCTGGAGAAGAAGATGAAGGCGGAGAAGGCCGAGCTGAAAGTCAAGGAAAAGGTCCTAGCTAAGGACAGCGTGGCCTTCAAGTCCCTTGAGGAGAGGTCCCGCGTGGCACTACAGGCACTCTACGAGAAGGGCATGGAGGATCCGCTGGAGACAGCCGACGAGGGCCCCACCCAGCTGCTTCCTCATCTGGTCGTGGGGCTTGAAGACGTCATGGACGGGATCCGACTCTTGGTGGAGGTGGAAGCGCACACGCTTTTCTTGGCCGTGCTGACGCGCGTCTTCATCCATCTCCATCTTCATGACCCTGACGCCAACGTTGACGAGATTCTGGAGCCTGTGGATGACGAGCGCTGTGCAACTGCTGCTAAAGCCATGAAGGGCCGGGTGGAGGCTTTGCTAAAGAAGTTCTGCGCCTTCAACCCTGTGCCCTCAACTGGTGGTGCTGCTGAACCTGCAACTCCAGCAGGCGGCTCAGGTGAGGGTAACATCACCGTCGAAGGGGCACCTTCTGTGAGTGACGGTGGCGTCGAGGGATGACGAGATGGCTTGCTGGTGGCTCCTTTTCCTGCTTTGCTCCTACAACATGAACTATGCCTCGTGGAGGCGTCTAAACTTGCGTTTGGTATTCGGGAAATAGTATGTCTTGCAATATTTGTTTGAAATTCTGCGATTTCCTTTCCGTTTGCTTTGGTGTTCTGCGTCGACAGGGCCCGACCCCGCGCATACCTCAGCCGCCATTGGACCGTCCGGATCACCAGGACGGACCAAGGAGTGAGGGGCTATGTGGCCAGTTAGGCTCCTGAGTCGCGATGCTCAGGAGTCCCCCTTGACGTGCAAATAACTCACAGAAAGGAGATGCAGGAGTAGGCCTAGTGTTCTACGTCGGCAGGGCCTGACCCCGTGCATACCTCAGCCACCATTGGACCGTCCGGATCACCAAGTCGGACCAAGGAGTGAGGGGCTATGTGGCCAGTTAGGCTCCTTAGTCGCGATGCTCAGGAGTCCCCCTTGACGTCCAAACAACCTTCATACCTTGGCTCCGCTTGGGAGGGCACGCGACGACCAGGTCTGAGGGACCTGGCAGGGTGGCGTACGCTCGGGAGTGACCCGAGCGCAGCCCCCGTGCCCAGCCCCCTCGCGTGACTCTCCCGAGGGGAGGTGTTGCGATTAGGCCAAACACTGAGCTCGGAGGCTCCCTGATGTTGACACGGCCAGGAGGCTGCCCTTAGTTGTTTATCACCAGCGCGGAGCATAGAGCTTTCTCACTTGCATGGGCATAGCCGCTCCACGGCAGTGTCGACTGCCAGCATGGAGCATGGTGCTTCCACTGGTGCGTGGGTGAGGGCTCCCTTTGAGTGAAGCCCACGGGGCGTGTACAACCCCGCCCTGACACGTGGCTTGCACGACAGGGCTAGACGAGGTGTGTCTGGGCACTGGTGAGCCAGCGCAGGACACACGAGGCCCTACCTCAAGGCGGGTTGCGCCTGGTCTTTGCTCTTGATGACTATGGTGGTCCTGCGAGATGGTTATGCAACCTGCGCCGAGCGAATCTCCTGAGGCTATCGCATGAGAAGGCCAAGCACCAACAACCCCAGGAGGTGACATGAATGGGGCTGACCCGCCAGATAGAGCTTAGCCGTTGGGTTGATCGACGCTCCAGGGACAGACCCGAGCACAGCCGCCGTGCCTAATCTTCTCATGCGAAGGATCCTAGAGAAAAACTATCGGCATGCGGCTCCTGTGGTGGGTGACAATAAAGCAGGTGATGACTCTAAATAACTCATGCATGGGAAGCAGCTAGCTTAGATAGATGTGAGAATGATACATACCACCGGGATGGACCCAAGCGGACTGGGGATGATGCAGCCTGAGGGGCGGCCCAGTAGATTAAGCTAAAGATGCAAAGGGATACATGCCACAAGGTCAGGCCCATGCGACCTGGGAATAATGCAGCCTGAGGGACGCTCCCAGCTGAATAAACTTGGAAAATGTTGCTTGGTTTCATTTTCGAAGGAGTGTTGGGGTAGCTGAAGGCACGCGCTGAAGAAGTCGCTCCTCATGTGATGCCAAGACCCTGAGCCTTGGGAGGCTCTGGGGACTCAGGTGGCTCCTTGAGGGCCATCTCCATCTCTGCCAGGATCGCGTGATGCCTGGCCTCCTGAGTTGCCAGGATGCTCTGTAGGTTGCCCTGGGAGGCGGCTGCCATGCTCGACAGGCCAAACGGCATGCGAACATAGCTGTGAGGTGGACCCTCGCACTGCCCAACGCGTGAAGGCCAGAAGAGTTCCTAAGATGCGGCCCTATTGAGCCCTAGGATGTCGATGCAGATGTGCAGCTCGCCACCCTCGCTTGGATGGGGAGGTACACTAGGTGGGCGGCGGTCACCGCGCATAGCCCTTGCTTCTTGAAGCTCCTGGGTGGCCTTGATGATGAACTCCTGAGTGTTGGGCGCTCCTCGCCCGGTGCCCTCCTAAGGGAGACGTGTCGCAAAGCACGCCTCCACGTGGTGCCCAAGCGCCTCCCTCATGATGTTGGCCAGGACTGAGGCCCTCCAAAAGAGAGCCCCCGAGCCTCTCCCGAGGAGGGCGCCGGGCGCGCCTTCCTATGCAAGGGAAGGAGGCGCCCCAGGTGCGGGTGCTGATCCTAAGGCGGCACCGCTAGAGACACCGCTCTACTGAGTCCCTGAGCAGAGTAGTTGCTTCTTCTTCTTGGGGATGGCCTCAGGAGGGTACTGCGTGCCCTCGCTGTTAGGGTCTACGATTGTTGTGGCTTGGAAGGCGCGCTAGAGGCAGCACACCGCGTGTCTTTCCTCATAGGGGACTGTGATGATTCCACCGCTTCCTAGCATCTTGAGGATGTTGTAGCCATGGTGGGTCACTGCCATGAACTTGTCTAATGCTGGGTAACCAAGGATGGCGTTGTACGGCAGATGGATGTGGGCGACGTCGAAGTCGGCAAGCTCGGTGTGGTAGTTGTAGCGCTGGCCGAAGGTGACAGGGCGACAAACTTGCCCTATCGGGGTGGTGGAGCCGTCGGTCACTCCTGAGAAGGGCTTGGTAGGCTGTAGCTGATTATAGGGAACTTGGAGGCTGTCGAATGTCTCGACGGATAGGACACTGAGCCCTGCACCATCGTCGATGAGGGTCTTGGTGACATGGACATTGCTGATGACGGGTGAACAGAGCATCGGGAGGACGCCGGCAGTTGCCGCGCATTTGAGTTGGTCCGCCGAGCTGAAGGTGATGGCGTACTTGGACCACCTGACTGGGCGCGTGGCCTCGAGCCTTGGGAGTGCTGCATTCACCTTGTGAGAGAACTGCTTGAAGATGTGTTGGGAAGCCAGGGCATGAGCACCGCCCAAGATGCAAGCGATGGCGCGTGGCTCCTGGAAGCCCCCAGCCCCCTCATCCTGATGATGGTCGTCATTCCTTCTTGGTGGTGGCGGAAGTGGAAGGAGGACAGGATTGCCCTGAGGACGGTCCTCACGAGGCTGGTCGCACCAGGCGCCCTCACGAGGCTGCTCCTACCAGTGGTCCTCATGAGGCCGGTCGCGCCACTCCTGACGGGGGGCACGGTCGTCCCAGCGTCCTCCACCTCATCATTCTCCTTGGCCATAGCCCCGGTCGCTGTGCTCGGGGCGTCGACTGAAGCGTCCATCTCGGATGGCCCTTAGCTCTTGACAATCGTTGGTGTTGTGGTTGTGTATGTTGTGGAAGGCGCAGAACGGACGGCTGCACTTGGACGACTCGGGGTGGTCCCGGACGCACTTCGTGTCTGGCTCCGCCGCCAACAGGGCCACTCCCTTGCGCTTCACGTCCTTGGCCTTGGCTTTCTTCTCCTCTGGGTCGGCAGCAGGGAGCTCAAGGAGGGAGAGACGCCCTTCCTCAGCTCTTGCGCACCTGGTCACCAGGTTGAACATCTCCAGAGTCGTGCATAGCTCCTCGTGGATGGCGAGCTCCTCCTTCATCTTGATGTCTCGGACGCCATCGGAGAACGCTGAGATGATGTCCTCGTCCGTCACCTTGGGGATCTTGAGGCGAACGCTATTGAAGCACTGGATGTACTTTTGCAGGGTCTCTCCCGGCTGATGCTTGATGCGGTGCAGGTCACCCATGGCCGGAGGGCGGTCGTGAGTGCCCTGGAAGTTGGCGATGAAGTGGTCGCGCATGTCACCCCAGGAGGAGCTCGATCCCACGGGCAGGTTCAGGAGCCACGAGCGAGCTCCATCCTTGAGAGCCATGGGAAACCAGTTCGCCATGACTCTTTCGTCGCCACTGGCTGCCTCGATGCTTAGCTCGTAGAGATGCTGGAACTCCACGGGGCCGGGGGTGTCGTCATAGCACGGAGGCAGATCCCTCTTGAACCTGCCTGGCCAAATGAAGGTGCGCAACTCAGGAGTGAAGGCGCGGCAGCCTGCTGTCACCGCTGGGGCCCTCTACAGGGGCAGATCCTTCCCTTGATGCCTGGGCACCGTCGCCACAGGCGGCACGCGGCCTTGTCGTCATGGCGCCGGGAGAGCAGGAGCATTTTCTCATGGCTAGGTAACCTCTTAGCAGCTTCCTTCTTCATGCGCGGGCACACAGCGAGGCGATTCACGCCGCGGGACCGCGCATCTTGGGACGAGGACACCATCTTGGTGCGGAGGAGGGGGCGGCGCTCCGAGCTACGCGTCTTGGCATGAGGGCGCCGTCTTGGTGCGGAGGTGCTCCGTGAGCTATGTCGCCTGCGGTTGGAGGTGGGTGAGGTAGCGAGAGGGACGACGCAGGAGAGCCCCCAGCGGCGCTGACGAGCTTGGCGATGCGGTCCAGCCTGTCCTCGTAGAGGTCGTCGACTGGGCGGTAGCGCAGGAGCTTGTGTGCCATGAGCAGCGCGCCCTGCACACCGGTGGGCGCGCGATGAGCGTGGGACGATGAGTCGGCCGGAGTCAGCGACGGGGTGGCGGTGCGGCCGTCCCGCCGCACAGAGGGGTGAAGTGATGATGCTTGCTGCTCGTTTGCAGCCGGGCCGGTAGCGGCGTTGGCAACAGGGGATGGAGAAACAACGGGGAGGCCCGCCAACAGGGGTCTTCTGAGCGACGCGAGCAGCCAGGGAGGCCCGACACTTGGCGCGGGCTCGGCGAGCGTTTGACATGGATGCGGTGGAGCAGTGGAATGCAGATCAACGGAAGAAAAGCTTTAGCGCGCCCCTACCTGGCGCGCCAAATGTCGGATTTCGGGTTCCAGCAAAACCCTTGAGGTTCGAACTCTGGGTGCGCATGAAGATCTCTCCTCCCTCTAGCTCACTCTCTCACCGCGATCTCGAAGCTCAACACTTCGAACTCGCAGAACAAAGGACACGGGGTTTATACTGGTTCGGGCCACCGATGTAGTGTAATACCCTACTCTAGTGTGGTGCGGTGGATTGCCTCTTGGGCTGAGGATGAATGGGTACAAGGGAAGAACATCCTCCTGAGGAGAGGTGTCCTTGAGCTCAGTGAGCTTGTCTGTTGGCCTTGGTAGAATGGATACAGTCCAAGAAGAGATGCCTCCCTATGGTGGTGGCTAGTCCTATTTATAAGGCCCTGGTTCTCTTCCCAAATATTAGGCGGGAAGTGATCCCACAAAAGCCAGTTTGAAGGGGGACAACTAGTACAAGCTATCCTGACAAAAGGTGGTCTTCGCCTACCAAAGGCTCTGGTGGTGACGCCGTCCTGGGCTCCATGGTGACCTCCGGCTTGCCGTCCTGCTAGTCTTGGTCTTGTTGCACCGATATGGAAACCTTTGCCTGTTGCCTCGGGAATCCTCGCATGCACCTGCCTCTTTAACACCAAAGAGGAAACAAGGACACTGTGCACGCTGGCGCCCGCCTGGCCTTGGTCGCCATGGCTTGCATCACAGGGACCTCGCGAGGTGCCCCTCGCCTTGATCTCTCTGCTCCTCGTGAGCCAGCCTAGTGAGGCAACCCCCGAGGAGGCCTTGCGTCGTACGCCTCGCGAGGCTTCGCCCCTCGCGAGGGTCTTGAGTGTTCGCCGATGAAGATGGGTCGTACAGGGCCGCTGGTGGAGCCACACCGTGGGCCGCAGGCAGGCAAGTCTGGGGACCCCCGTCCCCAGGATGCCGACAACTCTGTTCGGTGTTTGAAAAGAAATGCCAGACAAAGGATCGAATAATTTTTGCAGGAGACTAATCGTATATGTCTATATGAATAAGCAGGTGTCGATGCTGGCTGCGACCTCCCATTCTACCGAAGTGGCCGAATTGAAGCAAAGGCTGGAGCATGCCGATGAAGAGCTCGGCCGCGACAAGAAACAGCTTGAGGACAAGAAAGGTATGTAATTTCCTATTCGGATCATTAAATGAGGAGAATTGTTTGTGTTGATCACGTTAATATGATGCTTCATAGGAGCTGCGGCCAAGGTGGAGTCCCTCCAGAAGGCTCTGAGCGAGGCCCAAAAGAGGGCGGAGAAGGAACAATCCGCCCGCAAAAAACAAGAATCAAGGGTCGGGGAGGTTCAGCAGGAGCTCGAGGATGCCATAAAGAAATGTGAGTCCTTGGAGCACAAGGTTGTGGATCAAGAGTCTGAAGTTGCTAAGGCCCGCCAAAGCACGCAAGAGGCCCTGGTTGAAGCCTAGGGCGCCTTCCGGGAGGTCCGGGTGGCCAAGCAAATTGCGGCATGTAAGACCTTTATTATGCAGAGAAAATTTGTACAGAAGAGGTACCTTTTACTAACCCGGATTTGGAGTTCTCCAGGAGCGTTTGCGGATCTGCATTGCAGTGTGGCTGATGCTGTGGAGTTTTTTCGAGCCAAGGAGGGGAGCTCATCGGAGAAACTGGTTTGGTCGCAATTCCTTGCGCCAGAGCATCCGGTGGCCCTCAGCGATCAGCTCAAACAGCTGTCTGCATAGGGTGGCCGGATTGGCTATGAGGCATTTAGTAATCCGTCTATGGCCTGCCGAAGCCGTACCCAACAGCCATTTAGGGCTCGTGAAGCGGCTGGTCGATGCCTGTCCTCGGCTTGATTTCATAAAGCGATCGGTCTGCATCAAAGGTGCGTGGATGGCCTTCGCCTGCGTTAAGGTGCAGTGGGCGAAGATGAACGTCGTCAAGCTTGCGACCGAGGAGCCGCCTTAGGGCAAGGAGCAGTGCACGCCCGAGCGCTATTTTGATGACGTACTGGAAGGTTCCCGCATTGTAGCGGGCCAGTGTGCGAAGGACATTATCTTTGAATGAATATATTTGTGTTTATGGAACAAAGCTATATGTAATATATTGCTTATTGTTTTTCGAAAATATTTCCTCCTGTGCGGCCGTTTATTTAAATATGAGAGTTGTCCAGTCATCGGCTTCAGCCCCCACGCAGATAGTGCGGGGGTGTTCGGATTGGAACCTAAACACACTTGATCCAAAAGTTTGGTCCTTGAAGGAGGTGTTTAGTGCATCGAACCAGGCAATCGGACTATGTGGCTTTATCACCCTCACTTAGCCTTAGGAGTTTGACAAAATGGGAGTATAGGTGCAGCCCCTAGTTTGTTTATCTGGACTAGGGGATGTAAACACCTGATCGGGTGGAAGCCGATCCTTCGCGTAATGCGGAAAAAATCGCAAGAGATTTTAGCCACCGAATAGATGACCAGATCTCGCCGCATCATGACAGTCAGTTTTCGGCTTTCTCTACTAAGGTGTTTATCCGGGTGAACCAGAAACACAATCGCAGTAGTTCTCCCTTTACTATCCTAGCCGATAAAATGGACTATAAGGTAGCAAGCACAGGAACCGAGCAACCCAACTATTGAACAAAGACATGATTCGGAGCCGATGCATATAATGCAATATTCAGGGCACCGAATTGTACTGTAAAAAGTGTTCGGACTTGTTGCCAACATATGGAGCTCAAAGGAGCCCCTGATGGGTTAAGTCATACCAAAGTGTATGGGTGCAATTGATAAAAATAGTTTAATTATAATAAAGGAGTAAGCAAATACCACAAATGTTGGGCCACAAACTGTTTCCATTGTAATCTTATTGATACATCAAAGCGTATTTGTCCAAATAATGCAATAAGCAACCAGGCTATTTAACTTCCGAGGCCAAGGGGAAGCTGCGTGCGGAACCTTCAAACAAGCAAAGTGATCGTCAAAAAGGTCATCTAGATGTTTCTGCCGCACGTCTATGATGCTTTCCTCATTGGTGTGTTGATCCTTCGAAAGGATAAGTGACGAGGCCGTTGTAAGGGGCATGTGGAAAAGAAACCTGAAAAAGGGAAAGTATGAGTGCCCGGATACGGTCGACCCGTATTGTGGACCATGATCGAGTTATGCCTCCGTCTTTGCCCATGGTATTTCTAGTGTGTAATTATGTATGCGCGGTATGTACACCGCAGTGCAGTCGGGACTGAGATGGAGGCCGAATTGCTAGTATGACTCCTGACGGGCCGGACTGTCATTCTGCGGAGTAATACAGACTCGTTTGATAGTGTCCGGGGTCTTGGCCGTCGAATTGATGTTCTTCTTGATAAGGCCGCCCACTTCCGCTGCCAGGGCCGCGGTGTGCTCCTTGGTACGGAGGGAGCGTTCCATGTTTCTGTTGATAGTTATGACACCGCGTGGCCCGGGCATCTTAAGCTTGAGATAGGCATAATGTGGCACCGCATTGAAGCGAGCGAATGTGGTTCGTCCGAGCAGTGCGTGATAGCCACTTCGGAAGGGGACGATGTCGAAGATCAAGTCTTCGCTTCAGAAGTTGTCCGGCGATCCGAAGACGACTTCCAATGTGATTGAGCCCATGCAGCGGGCCTCTACACCTGGTATTACTCCTTTAAAGGTAGTTTTGGTGGGCTTGATCCTTGTCGGATCGATGCCCATCTTGTGGATTGTGTCCTGATAGAGCAGGTTGAGGCTCCTGTCACCGTCCATGAGGACCCGCGTGAGGTCAAATCCATCAATGATTGGGTCGAGGACCAGTGCGGCTGAGCCGTTGTGACGAGCCGCCGTGATGAATACTGGCCGGATGGTCCCTGCGATCGAAAGTGATTGGGCAAGATGACCATGGATTCAATTTTGGGGCGACTAGCTCTATCGCATAGACGTCCCTGAGTGCGCGTTTGCGCTCCCTCTTGGGGATGTGAGTAACATATATCATGTTCACCATTTTGACTTAGGGGGGGATTTCTTCTGTCCCCCTATGTTTGGTGGACAGGGCTCCTCGTCATCGTCCTCACTTGGCGACCCCTTCTATTTGTCCTCGGTATGTAACTTACCGGCCTGTTTAAAGACCCAACAACTTTTGTTGGTATGATTGGCAGGTTTATCAGGGGTGTCATGGATCTGACATGGTCGATCAAGGATTAGGTCCAAGCTGGATGAGCCTAAATTGGTTCTTTTGAATGGATTCTTCCGTTGGCCGGGCTTGGACCCGCTGAATCTGGTGTTAACCACCGTGTCGTCAGTATTATCACTGTTGTTACGACGCTTGTGCCTGTTGTGTCGGGGCTTGCCGTTGCTATTTCTGGCTTCAGAAGTGCCAGGTTCGCTTGCATTGTTGCTGCTACGGGCTAGCCAACTATCTTCGCCCGTGCAAAAGCGGGTCATAAGTGCCGTGAGGGCTGCCATGGACTTTAGCTTTTCTTGGCCAAGGTGTCGGGCGAGCCATTCATCGCGAATGATGTGCTTAAAGGCCGCTAGGGCTTCGGCATTTGGACAATCGATGATCTGGTTTTTTTAACTAGGAACCTAGTCCAGAATTTCCTGGCTGACTCTCCGGGCTGTTGGACTATGTGACATAAGTCATCGGCGTCCGGAGGTCGGACGTATGTACCCTAGAAGTTGTCGCGAAGGTGTCTTCTAGGTCCTCCCAGCTGCCAATGGAGTTTTCTAGTAGGCTGTTTAACCAGTGCCGAGCTGGTCCCTTTAGCTTTAGCGGGAGGTATTTGATGGCGTGAAGATCATCATTGCGAGCCATATGAATATGGAGGAGAAAGTCCTCAATCCATACTGCGGGATCCGTTGTTTCATCATATAATTTGATGTTCACGGGTTTAAACCCTTCTCGGAATTCATCTTCCATTACTTTGTCAGTGAAGCAAATGGATTGCTCGAATGGAGTCCGTCTGCGGTTTTCGTCCCGGGCGTGGTTATAGTGCCCGGCTAGATAGTCGTCCTTGTGCGTTGGAGCATGCCCCTGTGATCCGTAGATTGATCTGGTCTGGCCCGTTTTGTTTTCCAAATCCCGCCGCAGGTCATACGTATGTCCCCGAGCTATTGTGTCTCTAATTTTTTGGTTAGGTAGCACGGGCTGGTGTTCGGCTTTAGTTGCCATTTTGTCACGGCCATGTGGTGGCCGATCAGCTGCATTACGAGCTAATGGTACGGGCTCTAGCACCTCGTCGTTGAATTGAGGTAGCAGCTTACACTTTGGGTAACTCTTGGTTGGGCGCTCGAGGCCGTATTCCTCGGCTGCCAGGACGTTAGTCCACCTATCGTTGAACAGATCTTGGTCATCTTGGAGCTGCCGCTGCTTCTTTTTCAGGCTCCTTGCAGTGGCTATTAGCCTGCGCCTAAAGCACTCCTGCTCAAGGGGTTCCTCCGGCACGGTAAAGTTTTCGTCGCCGAGGCTCACCTCCTCCTCGGAGGGTGGAATGTAATTACTATCCTCCGAGTCTTCATTTATAGCCTGGTCATTAGGGCTAATTTGCCCATCTTCCCGATCGTCCTATTCGGAGGTTGGCTCGACGGGGTCTTCTTGTTCTTCGGCATCGTCCGGAGTGTTGTTCTCTCCGCTGCCAGTATTGCTATCTTTTCCACAGCGTGATTTAGAGTGGCGCCACTGACGTTGGCGCTTTGGTTGAGTCTTAGGAGGTATATCCTCAACTGGCTTTTTCTCGTTATCGTCATTACTCTCTTTGGGTGTATCCACCATATACACGTCGTACGAAGAGGTGGTCGTCCATCGTCCGGTAAACAGCATGTTTTGGGCTTGCTCTTCTTCGGCATCATTGTCTATACCGTCGATGTCTTCGGAGCCATAATCGAGCATGTCGGTTAAGTCCTCGACAGTGGCTATGAAGTGGGTGGTCGGTGGGACGTAAAATTCCCTGCTCTCAGCCCCTAGTGCGGGCTGGGCGTAGTTCGGACGTTGCTCCTCTACAATGACGAGGATCGCATTAAGTCCAGAGCCTCGCTTAAAGGCGAGGTTCGTTCAGGGAGAAGGGAGTCGTGGATTACGGTGGGGAGGGAACTCCTTGGCCGAGCTCACACGATGTTGACTCCGAGGACTCGGCGTTAGTGTTCGGAGAAGGTTCTGCTTCATAAAGACCGCCGGTGACACTGTTTCCTCTGATTCTCCCATACTAAGCTTAATAGCTGCAGAGAGTCCAGCGGGCTCTGGAATCCCGTCTTCGGACCTGAGGACACGCTCCGGATCTATGGCCAGAGCGTAGGTTGGGGTCGTGAACCCTTGGAAAATCAAATCTCCTCGGATATCAGCAACATAATCCAGATTTCCAAAACTAATCTGGTGACCTGGGGCGTGGCTGTCGATCTGCTCTAGAAGGCCAATCGAGTTGGCCCGCAGGGCGAAGCTGCCGAACTCGAAGATCTAGACAGGGAAAAAGACCTCCCTCTGGGCAGCATTGTTGTAGCTGATTGATGGGGCCATCGAACCTACTGGCGATGACAAAGTGGAACTCTCAATGAAAGCACCAATGTCGGTGTCAAAACCGGCAGATCTCGGGTAGGGGGTCCCGAACTGTGCGTCGAAGGATTGATGGTAACAGGAGACAAGGGACATGATGTTTTACCCAGGTTTGGGCCCTCTCGATGGAGGTAATACCCTACGTCCTTCTTGATTGACTTTGATGAGCATAGGGGTTACAAGAGTTGATCTACCACGAGATCAGAACGGCTAAACCCTAATTGTCTAGCATGTATGATTATGATTGACCCTACATACTAAAACCCTCCAGTTTATATATACACCGGAGGGGGGCTAGGGTTGTACAGAGTCAGTTTACAGAGAAAGGAATATCCATATCAGCATGCTAAGCTTGCCTTCCATTCTAAGGAGAGTCCCATCCGGACACGGGATGAAGTCTTCTGTCTTGCATCTTCACAGCCCATTAGTCCGGCCCATGTCATATAGTCCGGACGCTCGAGGACCCCTTAATCCAGGACTCCCTCAGTGGTGTCTCCTAGATTGGTTAGGTATCGCAACGGAGCCTCCGACAAGATTGTGGAGTTGAACCAAGAAGTTTGTAAGGGAAAGGAGATCACCTACTTCGTGAAGATATATCAGTGAGGCAAGTCCTTCGTGATAAATGGCCATGGTGCGATAGACAAGGTTGCTTCTTCATGGACCATTCATGGGTGGAGCCCTCTGTGGACTCGCGCAACCGTTACCCTTTGTGGGTTGAAGTCTCCATCAACGTGGATGTACGATAGCACCACCTATCGGAACCACGCCAAAAATCTCTGTGTCTTAATTGCGTTTGCACACTCCAAACCCATCCCTTTACTTTCTTGCAATTAGGATGCTTACTCTTTCTGCTGCTCATATTCTTGCCATGCTTGCTTGAAATGTATTGTGAATGCTTAAACTTGTGCTAAAACTATACCTCAACTTGAAGAACTTAAAAATTGCCACTTTTACTGTTTGAGGGTCTAATCACCCCCTCTAGACGCCTCTTCTCGATCCTTTCCACACTAAGAGATAAGTTTACTTCGTTTGTAACTCCCCAATACTCCATGTAATACTTATGTATGAGAAACTTGCACATGAGGAAACCTTGCTGCATCTAGCATTTGCGCTCCTATCCTTGATTTGAGTGCACTCGACGAGGTTGTTCGTAGCTACGTGTGGGGAGATTGGCAGGGCACCAGCCTTTAGTCGTGCTCCCAACCCATTTTTGAGCTCACTATATGAGGTTTGATAGCAGTTGCGTTATAGGATGGCAAGAGGCTTTGCCGAAAATTTTGCTCACAAAAGAGTATTGAGGGCTCGTCCTTCAGTATGTCTAAGTACATGTACAAGTATCCGGCAAGCGCTTTTCTCAAAATTGTGTGGACAAACAAGTATAAATCATGCGAGTATCAACATGGATGAAGGATTACATAAATTTGATTCAAATTTGGCAAAGTGCCTACATTTTTTATTTAAAAAAGATAAGTGCTCTCTAATGCCTTTCGTGTCCCTCTTCTCCTAGGAGTTACATTGAGAAGGAAAGAGGGCAAAAGGAGCGCCTGGCAGAAGCCCAGCCTCACCCCGTCAGGACCAGCGGGATGCAACCTGACAATATTAGGAGGGAGCCTCCCCGACAAGGAAGAAGAGCCCAGAGACGGAGAGAGAGGCTAGGTGATGCCCTAGTCACCCCAGCCAGGACCAGAGGGACACGAGTCAATAGGGACACCGGCAGGGAAGACGAAGCCGGAGTCCATGAGCCTGGCAGGGTCCAGCTGGAGGAAGCAGTGATGTCCAGGCCAAGCGCCCCCAGCAAATCACTCTGCCAGGGTCCAGGTGCAGATGATGGTGCCACCGGCGCCTAGCTAATGTTGATGGTGTGGCCGACGTTTAGCCGGAGTCCGAGTCGTCGTCTTCATGCTTGACAACCTGGGGAACGTCGTAGCTGTCTTCAGCGTCAGTGTCCTCCTCTTCGCCATTGCTCGAGGAGGAACTTTCGTCGTCGCTCGAGCTTTCCATGCAACACCCAAGGAGATCACATGAGCGCCCGAAGACCTTGATGGACAAAATATCGAACTCCACCAACTTGAAGCAGAGGACATGCCTATCGGTGTCAAAACCGGCAAATCTCGGGTAGGGGGCCCAAGCTCTGAATCTAAGGATCAATGGTAACGAGGGACAATGGGGACACGATGTTTACCTAGGTTCGGGCCGTCTTAACGGAGGTAAAACCCTACGTCCTGCTTGATTGTATTTGATGGGTATAAGGGTTACAAGAGTTGATGTACCTCGAGATTGTAATGGCTAAACCCTTGTTGTTTGGCCTATGATTCTTCTAATGGCCTCTACGGACTACCCCTCCGGTTTATATACACACCGGAGGGGCCTAGGGTTGTACAAAGCCAGTTCATAGAGGAAAGGAGTATTACACCCGGACATCAATATTGTCATTCTACGTACATAGGAGTCCTACCCGGACACGGGAGGTGGTCTTCTGCTTTGCCTTCACGGCCCGTCAGTCCGGCCCATACTGAATAGACCAGACACCTAAGGAACCCTTAATCCAGGACTCCCTCAATGCCCTTCCGCATAGTAGTGGGCACGGGCAAGTCTTCCAACCACGCCTGAGAAGCATGACTCGAGGCGCAGGGAACTCGACGTTCACCCACACAATGCAATTACAGCAGCCGCAGCCTAAGCGACTCGTCGACCTCCATCACCCTGGAAATAGGGTGGGGGAGCCGCAGGCGGCTGCGCGAAGGATCGTGCAGCTTAACGAGGAACTCTAGCGCCGTGTCCCCCGCGTGGCTTTCTATCGGTGTTGGAGCAGTTAGGGAAGGAACATCGAGCGCACTTCTCCGTCCACCTAGACCGCAGGTGCTTCCACCCCGTCGGCGCCCTGCAGCACCACCTCGTGTGCTGGATCCCGCCTCTACAACTGCAGTGGAGGCAGGAGCAGGGTGTCGAAGAGAATCTCTCATTGCTATGGTCGAAGCACGAGCGCGACCTCGTCCTCTCACCATGGTGGAGGTGGTAGTAAGGTTGGAGAAGGGAGGAATGGTGGATGAGCATAGCCACCCACCCTCATGCATCCTTTTATAGCGAGAGCGAGGAGGGGCTGGCTCTCCACAATTCTGGGGCAACTGCCCCACTCTCCCAATCCACCCCTCTACGCCCCTGGATGGCATCCAGATTCATCGGCCACCCCTCTACAACAATCCGAAGCGCTGCGTATTCTGCCAAGGCACACGTTCCCGTGCGCTGCGCGTCCACCACGAACCCTACGTAATGCATGCGACACACATGGTGGAAACGACAGGCATAGTGGGTGAGGTAAAGATAAAATGACAGTTACCCCGGTTCACGCGTGGGCGCTCTAATGGATTCCTCTGGACGTGGGCGCCCTTGGTTTAGAACATGAACGACGCATGTCGTCCGAGTGTTGAATATACCATGGGACCCCTGGGAGCAGACACAAGTTCAGGTTAATGATGAAGCAAAGAAGATCTAAAAAATGCAGCACCAAACTGATGCAGAGCATCCTTCCATCATCCCCATGGATTGTACACCAACACATCAAGCCCCACGTGGACCCATGACAAGAGCTAGAGCTCATGCAATGGAAGCTGAGGTGGACTCCTTCCGACTTGACATGCATATTGACACAAACGGAACTTGGTTGCTACCTCACCAAGATACTCTATGCCTCATTAGGTAAGAAGAGGAACACCACCAAGCACCTAAGGAGCATCACCAAGTCCAAGGAGAAGCGCCCCACGTCGCCAAGAAGGAAGGAGTCCCCAATAATCTGGGCAGAAGGTCCCAGGCAACCCCGTGCGCAGGGGCCTGATACGTCTCCATCGTATCTACTTTTCCAAACACTTTTGCCCTTGTTTTGGACTCTAACTTGCATGATTTGAATGGAACTAACCCGGACTGACGCTGTTTTCAGCAGAATTTCCATGGTGTTATTTTTGTGCAGAAATAAAAGTTCTCAAAATGACATGAAAATCAACGGAGAATTATTTTGGAATATATAAAAAATACTGGAAGAAGAATCCACGTCAGGGGGGCCTCCACATGTCCACGAGGGTGGGGGCGCGCCTGCCCCCCTGGGCGCGCCCCTGCCTCGTGGGCCCCCTGACACTCCACCGACCTCAACCTTGACTCCATATATTCACTTTCGGGGAGGAAAAAATTAGAGAGAAGGATTCATCATGTTTTATGATACTGAGCCACCTCCAAGCCCTAAACTCTCTCAGGAGGGCTGATCTGGAGTCCGTTCGGGGCTCCGGAGAAGGGAATCCGTCGCCATCGTCATCATCAACCTTCCTCCATCACCAATTTCATGATGCTCACCGCCGTGCGTGTGTAATTCCATCGTAGGCTTGCTGGACGGTGATGGGTTGGATGAGATTTATCATGTAATTGAGTTAGTTTTGTTAGGGTTTGATCCCTAGTATCCACTATGTTCTGAGATTGATGTTGCTATGACTTTGCTATGCTTAATGCTTGTCACTAGGGCCCGAGTGCCATGATTTCAGATCCGAACATATTATGTTTTCATCAATATATTAGAGTTCTTGATCCGATCTTGCAAGTCTATAGTCACCTACTATGTGTTATGATCCGGCAACCTCGAAGTGACAATAATCGAGACCACTCCCGGTGATGACCGTAGTTTGAGGAGTTCATGTATTCACTATGTGTTAATGCTTTGTTCCGGTACTATATTAAAAGGAGGCCTTAATATCCCTTAGTTTCCAGTAGGAACCCGCTACCATGGGAGGGTAGGACAAAAGATGTCATGCAAGTTCTTTTCCATAAGCATGTATGACTATATTCGGAATGCATGCCTACATTACATTGATGAACTGGAGCTAGTTCTATGTCACCATAGGTTATGACTGTTACATGATCGATTGCATCGGGCATAATTCTCCATCACCGATCCATTGCATACGAGCTTTTACTATATTGTTCTTTGCTTATTTACTTTTTCACTTCTACTGTTACCATCACTATAAAACCCAAAAATATTACTTTTGCTACCCTTACTTTTGCTATCATTACCACTACTATCATATTACTTTTCTACTAAATACCTTGCTGCAGATATTAAGTTTCCAGGTGTGGTTGAATTGACAACTCAGCTGCTAATACTTGAGAATATTCTTTGGCTCCCCTTGTGTCGAATCAATAATTTTGGGTTGAATAATCTACCCTTGAAAACTGTTGCGACCCCCTATACTTGTGGGTTATCAAGACTATTTTTTGGCCCCGTTGCCGGGGAGCATAGCTCTATTCTTTGAGTCACTTGGGATTTATATCTGCTTATCATTATGAAGAACTTGAAAGATCAAGGAACCAAGATTTTTCCCTCAACTACGAGGGGAGGTAAGGAACTGACATCTAGCTCTGCACTTGATTCACCTTCTGTTTTGAGTAAACTTGCGACACCTAAACCTGCTTCTGCTATTAATTTTGATATGTCGCATGTTATTGATGATGCCACTTCTGCTATGCATGATACTTTTCTGGGTTCATTTGCCATATTTAGGGGATTATGTGCATTTCCTAGGCATTACTGCACATTATTCAAGTTCAACCAACCGGTGCATGAAATGGTCCACAAGAACGGCCTAGAAAACCATGCTCGTGCCATTTAGTAAATCATCATGCCTTTTAAAAGGAATGGACAGATATTTCAATGAAATGTGTGGCAATAGTCAACCACAAATGTTTGTTTGTTGTGTTTTCAACTATAGAAAAAATGAAATAAATGCTTAAAAAACATGACGCCTGGCATGGTGCCATGGTATGACCTCACCATGCCCTGGTAAAAATTTGAGAAGGTTTGGCTTATGTTGTCATGCACGCCTGAGGGAGTCCTGGACTAAGGGGTCCTCGGGTGTCCGGCCTATTATCCATGGGCCGGACTGATGGGCTGTGAAGGCATGAAGGCTGACGACTGTACCTGTGTCCGGATTGGACTCTTCTTAGCGTAGAAGGAAAGCTTGGCGACCAACTATGAAGATTCCTTCGTATGTAACCGACTCTATGTAAACCCTAGATCCCCCTGGTATCTATATAAACCGGAGAGGTTAGTCCGGAAAGGATATATGCATTACCATAGTCATGCAGGCTAGGCTTCTAGGGTTTAGCCATTACGATCTCGTGGTAGATCAACTCTTGTAACACCCATATTCATCAATATCAATCAAGCAGGATGTAGAGTATTACCTCTATAGAGAGGGCCCGAACCTGGGTAAACATTGTGTCCCCTATCTGCTGTTACCATCGATCCTAGACGCACAGTTTGGGACACCCTACCCGAGATCCGCTGGTTTTGACACTGACATTGGTGCTTTCATTGAGAGTCAAACTGTGCCGTCGACAAAAGGCTTGATGGCTCGCCTAGTCCTTAAAGACAACATCACCTCCGTGGGAGCTCTGGCACTGGGCCAAACCCTCCGGTTGGGCGGCTTTACTATGATCGCCCGTTCGGCTGTTGAGCCGACGATGACCTCTCGGGCCATCAAAAACCCCCTTCGCATCAACTCCCGAGCACTCCAAGCAGATGGATCCAACAGAGCTTTCGTCTTTAAACGAACTCCTAGATCACATCACCTCTTTGGGAATAGCCACAGACTACGATCGGATCGGGACTAAAACCGATCAAGGAGAAATCGAGACCCTACTGGTCACCCACCAGATTGCGGTAGTCGTGGAGCAGGACGGCGAGTCTTCGCCTGTAGCGAAGACGGACTATGATCGGACCGCCAATCAGGAAGAGCCGGATACCCACCCGTGAAAGGACGTGACCAGCCCTCCGAACATAGCATCGAACGGCGGTCCTAAACAATCAGAAGATATTCCTAAACCCAGACTGTTAATCCCGGAAGGTCGTTAGACTCCGAATAATTGGCCAGGTCGGGGTTCAGATTCAATTCCACCCACCCACCTGGATATAGACTCTCTCATGAGCATAAAACAGCACTCTAAGGAAAAGGTCCACGACTTCTGGGCCAGATTCCTCCTTGTCAAGGACAAGATAAAAGATTGCCGTGACGAGGACGCAATATCGGTGTTCTGCAACAATTGCGCAGACGAAGGAATCCTCAACGCCATCAATCGCCGCCGCATACTGAAATTCGCTGACTTAGCAACCATCGTACAAAAGTACAGCGTGATGGAGAGCACCTGGAAAACTCAGGCAGTTCGCTGGGAACCATCAATCCCAACTCAACTCCCCATACAAGCGAAAAGGGCGCACCCTCGCGGCACCCCCAGTCTAACAGACAAGAAACACAAAACCGCTATGCGGCACGGCACCGTTCTGGTGGGATGGCTCGATGGCCCATGCAAAATACATACAACGCTAGATACCGTGGCAACCCACAACCCTCAGAGCATGTTGGATACTACGACAGGTAGCCAAGAGCGGCGAGGACATCCTTATCAAGGACGACCCAGAACGGCATCCCCCAGGGGATGATAACTCAAGAGTATTGACGGTCTTTGAGAAATTCGCTTCACACAACAAGCGCAAAAGGGCGCTTCGCGAGCTCGCCGAAGTCTGCCAAATTGCTGTGATAAACCCCTGGAACGACACGGTTATAACATTCGATGCCGGTGACGAACCAAAGTATAGAATAGTACGGGCGCCAGCCGCGCTAATCCTCAGTCCCATCGTGGACGGGTTTCGACTTACCAAGGTCCTTATGGACGGCGGCAGCGGACTAAACCTCATTTATGAGGACACACTCAATAAAATGGAAATAGACAGGAGCCGCATCATGCAAAGTAACACAACCTTTCGAGGAATTATTCCAAGTCGGGAAGCGCGGTGCGCAGGAAAAATCACACTTGATGTAGTATTCGGCACTCCGGAGAACTATCGGTCCGAAGAAATAACTTTCCAAGTGGCCCCTTTCAGGAGTGGATATCACGCCCTGTTGGGGCGGGATGCTTTTACACGCTTTCAGGACATAACACATTACGGGTATATGAAGCTCAAAATGCCTGGACCAAATGGTATAATCACTCTCGTCAGTGACCCGGACATAGCACTCCACGCTGAAAACAAAACCGCATCCCTGGCCCTGGAGGAGCTATCTGAAGCCCTCGCGGCCGACGAATTAACTGCACTACGCTCCATGGTGGACAGGGACGACGTGATCCTCGACAAATGCCCTAAATCCACATTCTTTAAACCAACAAAAGAAATAGTCAAATTCCAGGTCCACCCAACGGACCCCAAGAAGACAGCATCTATAGGAGCTCAACTGAATCCAACAGTCGACACCGCACTACGAGAATTCCTGCATGAAAATTGGGACATATTCGCCTGGCACCCTTCAGATATGCCAGGGATCCCACGGAAGCTGGCTGAACATAGCCTCAATATATTAAAAGGGTTCAAGCTGGTCAAGCAATCACTGCGGCGCTTTTTCGAACCCAAGCGACAAGCCATGGGAGAGGAGCTGGCCAAACTTATCGAGGCCGGATTCATTAGAGAAATCAAACACTCGGACTGGCTGGCAAACCTGATGATGGTACCAAAGAAGGACAAATCATGGCGCCTGTGCGTCGATTTCAAAGACCTCAACAAGGCTTGCCCTAAGGATCCCTTACCCCTCCCCCGCATTGATCAAATCATCGACGCCACCGCAGGACACGGCTCACTGTGTTTCCTCGATCCATATTCTGGATACCATCAAATAAAAATGAAGCAGTCGGATCAAGCTGCAACAAAATTTATCACCCCATATGGGCCATTCTGCTTCAACACCATGCCCTTTGGGCTCAAGAACGCCGGCGCCACATACCAACGCATGATTCAAACATGCCTGGAGAAACAGATCGGCAAAATAGTAGAAGCTTACGTCGATGACGTCGTCATCAAAACCAAGCACGTGGAAACACTAATAGACGACTTACGCCTTACATTCGACAACCTCCGGGCGTATGACATTATGCTCAACCCAGAAAAGTGTGTCTTCGGTGTCCCCGCAGGAAAACTGCTGGGTTTCATTATTTCCAATAGAGGAATTGAAGCAAACCCAGCCAAAATCCGAGCTTTGTCACAATTGGCTATGCCAACAAACTTTAAACAAGTCCAAAAACTTGTGGGTTGCGTAGCAGCTCAAAGCCGCTTTATCTCCAGATTGGGAGAAAAGGCACTACCACTCTACTGCCTTCTACGATGAACCGACCACTTCAAGTGGACGGACGCAGCAACAGCCGGACTAGAGGAAATAAAAACCCTTCTTGCGGGCAATCCAATTCTGGCCGCACCAAATGCCGGTCAACCGATGTTATTATACATCTCGGCAACACACCACGTGGTGAGCATCGTACTCGTCATCGAACGAGAACAGGACGGACATAAATTCCCGCTTCAGAAACCAGTATACTACGTATCTACTTCAAAGTGCTAGTGATCGACTAGAGGGGGGTGAATAGGCGATTTTTATGTAAGTCTTCAAAACATGGAAGTTTCGAAGACAAACGATAGAAATAAACCTATTACCATGCAGCGGAAGGTAGACTACACTAAGCTAGCCATAGTCAAGTATTCAATGAAATGAAAGCACAAAGACTAATAGCAGCTAGGCGGTATAGATCAGGATGGAAGATAGTATGAAGCCAATCAGAAGAAGCAGTCACACAGTGAAGAGAAATAACTAATGCAAACAGGCAATGACTTCACAAGGACCAATCAGCACATAAAGAGATGGGAAGGATGGAACCAGTGGCTCGTTGAAGACAATGATTTGTTGGGCCAGTTCTAATTGCTGTGACAACTGTATGTCTGGTTAGCGAGGCTGATATTCAACTCAGAAGACCGTGTCTTCACCTTATTCCCCTTGATCTAAGGACACCCAGTCCTCGCCCAATCACTCTGGTAAGTCTTCAAGGTAGACTTCCAAACCATCACAAACTTTGTTCACTGGCGATCCACAATGACTCTTGGATGCTCAGAACGCGACGCCTAACCGGCTGGAGGATTCACAGTCCTCAAGTGTAATAAGTCTTCAGATCACACAGACAGGCAGACTTAAGTGATGCCTAACACTCTTTGGCTCTGGGTGTTTAGGGCTTTATCCTTGCAAGGAATTCTCTCTCAAAGGCTTCGAGGTGGGTTGATCTCAAACAACAAAAGCCATACACTAACTCTAAGCAGCCAACCGTTTATGGTTGTAGGGGGTGGACTATTTATAGCCACTAGGCAACCCGACCTGATTTGTCCGAAATGACCCTGGGTCACTAAGGAACTTACACGTGTTCCAACGGTCAGATTTCAAACACACACGGCATCTTTACTTGGGCTACAAGCAAAGCTGACTTATCTAGCTATGGATAACATTTGCTCTCATTGTCTTCGCTCGAAGACATAGGATTTTGGTTAAGCATCACTTCAGTCATTCTGACTGGTTCACTTGGATCCCACTTAATAGTACAGTGGTTCCCATGACTCAACAAAGAAGAAAAAGAACGACAAAACATCTAAGTCTTCGCGCTCCATAGTCTTCACGCAATGTCTTCTCTTGTCATAGTCTTCAATGTGAATGTCTTCACATACCGCCTTTGACTTTAATGTCTTCATACATTTTTAGGGGTCATCTCTGGTAGGAAAACTGAATCAATGAGTGCTTCTACCTGTGTTATCCTGCAATTCTCACAAACACATTAGTCCCTCAACCAGGTTTGTCATCAATACTCCAAAACCAACTAGGGGTGGCACTAGATGCACTTACAATCTCCCCCTTTTTGGTGATTGATGACAAACTGGTTGAAGTTTTCAAGTGGGAATAAAATATGTGAAATTGTAAAGGGGTATTATCTTCATAAGTGGCAAAGGCTCCCCTGAAGATGTGCATATAAGTAACTTGCTCTTGGAATGCAAATGCACATGGCAGGTTGTACTTGTGGAGATCCTCTTTAACTTATGATGACAATTCATCATGCATGATTTGATGTAAGGAAGATAATGACATGCATAATGAAAAATGGACGTCTGCAAAATGACCTAAGTGCGGAAGTTATCATCGCACATGCGGAATTTATCATCGCATCACAGAATAGCAAATAAGTACCAGACGACCATCGAGATTAAGTGTTACAACTCAATGAACCAAATGTATCGAAAAGCAAGAGTTGTAAGCACTTGGCAAAAGTAGCAAAGGTAAAGAAACCACCCATATGGACTCGCTTGAAGACTATCAACTCATATGCGTCTCCCCCTTTTGTCAGTAAGGACAAAAAAGGTTTGAAGACGCGCCTACTCGTTCCCATGAGGTGCAGGCAAGGCAGCAGGGTCATCGTTGAGGTCCGGTGGTGCAGAAGAACTTGGTGCAGTGTCGACACGCGCTGAAGTTGGAGGAGGTGAAGTTGCATCATCTTGGTCATCAATGACTTTGGCATTCACTATCGCAGCTAAGGACGAATAATCAGAGTCTTCAAGTGAGGGAGTCCGATGCAAGTGAGCATTCTATGGAGGAGTTGAGTCAAAATTGAGTCTTTCGGTGAAGCCATCGTCCTGCAGATCAGCTTCAACACTAAGAAAAGTCAAACTCTTCCACGACCTCCGACAGGTTTCATGAGTGACAAAGGCATTCTTGGTGGCAAGATTGCGTATGCGGTTGACATCCACTAAGAGGCTTTGCATCTGACGCTTAAGCCAGTTGTGATGCTTGTCCTGTTTCTGGTGTAGCGCGACGAGAAGCTCTCGGTCATTGAGAACACGAGATCGCCTTCGAGGCCTTTGTGCAATAGTGCTACCAGTGGCGTCAGTTTGAGTGCGAGGGGCACGTGTGTTGCCAGGCAAGGGATAAACACGCGAGACTGCCTGAACTCCTTCAATGGGTTGGGTGAAGCTTTGCTCATCAACATTGTGAAGATCAATGGGATCCTTAGCAGGCTCTGGGTAAATAGCTTCAACAGACAGATCAACCTCTGGCAAGAAGACAAGATGATTACGCGCAAGACGACTGATAGTTGATGGCAGAGTGAAGCTTGATAAGGCGCATTACCCATGGAGCATAGAACTTCAGACCAAAAATGTCGGAGCCAGATGCAGCCAACTGCCTAATGAAGAAGTCTCGAGCATGGAAGCTGATGCCATTGAAGATGTAGAAAACCAAAGTCTTCATTGCTCCTTCAAGCTTCGCTGCAGATGAATGTCATTTTATGGGCCATAGAGTTTTTCTGATGATATGATAAATGGTGTGAGGCAGATACTCTAGGTCTTCAACAAAGAATTCAGATGGGTAGTAAGCATCGTGTGGCAAAGGCTTCATCATGCTAAACATTTGGCTTATGTTGGGTTCTGGCTTTTGAAAAATGCTCTCCAAAGCATTCTGGTGTTGTTGACAACCTGGCTCATAGTATTCACCAGGAGTGGGCAGGCATGTGAGCTCAATGATATCAAGAGCTTTGGCTTCATGATGGACATTGCCTGTCATCCACTCAAGGACCCAAGTCTCGAATGTGAAGAGTTGCATAGAACTGTAGTAGAAGCTCTTCATTCCAGTGTTCCTTATCTATGACAAACTACAGGAGTCCAGCATCTCTGAAGCAATCCAACGCTTCTTCAAGGCAGGGCAGGCCAGCTATAGCTTCAGTGTTGAGACGCATATGTGGAAATATGCGCCCCTGATTGTATAAGATGCAGGAATAGTAGTTGCGCTGATGATAGCTCCACAACCGATCTGATGAAATGCGAGGTTTGGTGTAAGGGTTCTTGGCGCTGTTAAAGAAGCTATTATGTGCCATGAAGCCATTCACATTGAAGACCCCAGGTGAAGTTGCAGTGCCTGGGAATCGTGGAAGTCTTGGCTTGGGCTTCTGGACGGGAGGTCTGTGCTCGACATGATAGTCAAATTGTGGAACCGCAGCAGGTGGAGGAACCAGAATGGGCCATCGGACCATAACAGGCTGACCACGATCAAATGCCAGCTCAATTGTATGAGGTCTTGGAGGGGGTACAGGAGCATTGACATTGTCGTTGATATGGGCTTCAGGGGCCACATTGGCTTTAGGTGCTCCATCATTAGCTTCGGGCGCTATAGTGGCTTCAGGTGCATGCACTTCTGGCACCGCAGTAGCTTCAGGCGCCACATTAGCTTCAGCCATGACAACGTCTGTCGGTGTCAAAACCGGCGGATCTCGGGTAGGGGGTCCCGAACTGTGCGTCTAGGCGGATGGTAACAGGAGACAAGGGACACGATGTTTTTACCCAGGTTCGGGCCCTCTCGATGGAGGTAAAACCCTACTCCTGCTTGATTAATATTGATGATATGGGTAGTACAAGAGTAGATCTACCACGAGATCAAGGAGGCTAAACCCTAGAAGCTAGCCTATGGTATGATTGTTGTATAATGAAGTTGTCCTACGGACTAGAACCCTCCGGTTTATATAGACACCGGATAGGGTTAGGGTTACACAGAGTCAGTTACAATGGTAGGAGATCTTGAATATCCGCATCGCCAAGCTTGCCTTCCACGCCAAGGAAAGTCCCATACGAACACGGGACGAAGTCTTCAATCTTGTATCTTCATATTCCTGGAGTCCGGCTGAAGGTATAGTCCGGCTATCCGAACACCCCCTAATCCAGGACTCCCTCAGTAGCCCCAGAACCAGGCTTCAATGACGACGAGTCCGGCGCGCAGATTGTCTTCGGCATTGCAAGGCGGGTTCCTCCTCCAAGTCCTTCAAGAAGATTTTAAACACCAAGGATAGTGTCCGGCTCTACAAAATAAGTTTCCACATATTGCCATAGAGAGAATAATATCAACACAAATCTAATCTCCTGACGCATTCCGCAGCGTGACATCACACTACGGCCAAGTCCTTTACTCGAATCGTTTTTACTTTTCCACCTCAGCACGTTTAGCGAGGCGGTTTCCTTGGCATGTCTTGTCAAAGCAGAGATCGTGTGCCCCCTTTTACGGGATTCTCATCAATACGGACGTGGGTAACCTAACTGCGCCATTTAACATGGCGCTTGGGAGGCAAGCGAGTTTTACTAGGCTGGTGGGGACGCACAAATGCATCCGCCCATATAAGGGGATAAGGATCCACCTTTTTACCTACGCCTTCTTCCTCCTTTGCCTATCCATCACCTGCGCACTCGAGCTCCAGCGCCCAAGCCCGCGCTTCCTACCTCAACCTCCTCCAGCAATGTTCGGAGCGGGAGGCAAGTGGATGGTCTCCTCCGTCACGGAGGGCCATGTCAAAAAGCTAAGGAAGGCCGGATACTTGTCCAACGACATCGCGCACCAGCTTCCCGAGGAAGGGCAGCTTCTCCCCACCCCAAGGCCCCATGAGAGGGTAGTATTCCTTCCCCATTTCCTCCGCGGACTGGGTTTCCCACTCCACCCATTTGTCCGGGGGCCCATGTTCTACTATGCCCTGGATTTCCATGACCTGGCCCCGAACTTCGTCCTCAACATCTTGGCGTTTATCATCGTGTGCGAGGCTTTCCTCCGCATCCGCCCCCATTTCGGCCTCCGGCTCAAGACCTTCAACGTCAAGCCCAAGGTGGTGCGCGGTAGCCAAGCGGAATGCGGAGGCGCCATGGCGGGCAAGATGGCCAACGTTCTATGGCTCGAGGGCTCCTTCATGGAGACCCTGAAGGGGTGGCAATCATGGTGGTTTTACATCACCGAGCCGCGTGATCCGAAATGGATCGCAGCCCCCGAGTTCCGATCCGGACCCCGCACACAACTTATGTCCTGGAAAGAGACGGGCCTGTCGTGGGGCGACGAAAAAGAGGTGACCGGATTGCAGACATGCATCCAATCCCTGGTGAGCAAGCCGATCAAGCTTGTCAATGTAGTCCAGGTTATGCTCGTCCGCCGGATCCTCCCATGTCAACAACGGGGCTTTAATCTGTGGGAGTTCGACCCGGCACAGCACCAAACCCTTAACCGGCTCTTCGACACGACATATGAAGATGTCTGGAAGGTCCTAACCAAAGGCGCCGAGGCTCCCACATCCGCTTCCGAGGACCGCGGATACAGCTCGCAGCGTCACGCTAGCGAGGTAAGCTATTTTCACCTTTTATAGGATGTTATGTTTTTTCATAGTTTGACTCTATGCGGGATCTAAACTCCCTCACCTTTGACAGGCTTGGCAGGCGCAATCCCGATCGATTAACTGTCCGGCTCCCTTGCCCGAAGACCCAGCCCCTACTCTCCTAGTGAAGCTGGTGGTTCCGGCGCCTTATGTGGTGCCGGAGAAGAAGGCCAAGAAGAAGAAGGCCACGGGGACTCGAAAGAGTACCCGTAATGTGGTGGTGTTGGACTCGTCATCCGACGTGTCCGAGACGCTCTCCTCCCATGAGAACGAGGAGGAGGAAGAAGAACACTCTCCCCCTCCAGCGGGGGGAGGAAAGAAAAGCAAGGCCGCCCCAATGGGGGAGGCCGAAGGGTCCAGGAAGAGGAAGACCCCTCCGCCGAACTACTCCCCCGACGCCGAAGAGGACGAAGAGGAGTGGCCAGATAGGGCCAAGCGTCCGGCGAAATTGTAAGTATTCGGATATCAGAGTAACTCATGACGTTCCTTTGTTGCATAGCCTTCCCTAATGTCAAACATAATTATGCAGCCCGCCCCGGGCCGAACTCAACGAGTCGTCGAGCGGCTCCCTGGATTCATCGGACGTGAACTCAGTTCCGCCCGCTGTCTCCCCCGCACTGCGGATGACGCTGAAGTGGCGTTGCAACGAGCTGCGGGGCAGGAGGAGGTGGTCCTGGAGGAGCCGCAAGGCGACCTCCCGGACTCCAGGAGTAAAGGGGACAAGACCCCCCAGGGCTCCAAGTCCGGCTTTGTGCCGGACACTATGCCGGAATCTTCAACAGTTCCAGACCACGGTAGGCGAACTCCTTCTGAGCCGGCGGCCTCCGTCCAACCGGAGGTGCCGGACAATCTGCTGGAGGTGCTTGACGGCGCCTCCATCGACGAGGAGCACCGTACTTTTATGAGTACGGTGATCCAGAAGGTTCAGTCCGCCAAGAGCGGACTGAGTGAAGCTTGCGCTAGCCTTCTAATAGGCTTCGAGGTAAGTAAAAAATATGTAAGAATATAACCGCATAGACAGTAGCCCCTGATGCTCTGTTTGGCATTCGGAAAGAAAAGCCGAATAGAGGATCTATTAAATTTCGCAGGAGTCTAACAACAAAGAGTCAATATGTGTATGTAGGCTTCACTTCTAGCCACCGCCGCACTGACTGCGGAGGTGGGTGCCCTGAAACAAGGACTCGAACGGACCGAGCAAGAGCTCGGCCTTGCCAAGTGGCAGCTCGAGGAGAAAGAAGGTAAGAAATACCTTACAGAAAAAAGTGCCTATAAAAAGACGTGATTGCAAAAAATAACATGATTGTACTGCTTATTGTAGGGGCCACGACTGAGGTGGCGACCCTCAAGCAGGCGCTGTCCGAGGCCGAAAAGAAAGCGGCCGCGGAGCGCACCGAGCGAGAGAAACTTGAGGCCCGGGTCGGCGAGGTGCAGCAAGAGCTTCAGGCTCTCATGAAAAAACATGAGAGTTTGGAGCTTGAGTCAAAGACACAAGCGTCCGAGCTCGCGGCGGCCCTTGAGACTGCCAAGTCTACCAAGGCCAAAGCCCAAAAGGCCCTCCAAGAGTTGGAGGAGATGAAAAAGATAGCAGCGGGTAAGGCATTCTTTATGCAAAGCAGAAATATAAAAGTAAACTACTTGTTACTTACCCGAATCCGGAGCTCTCCAGGGGCATTCACAGATCTTCCCCGCAGCGTATCCGACGCCGCCGCATTCTACCGAGCTGAAGAGGGCAGCTCAACGGAGAAGGTGTTCTGGTCTCAGTATACTGAGGCCGGACACCCTGTGCCCTTGAGCGACCAGCTGAAACAGCTGGTCGAGCTCCACAAGGCGGCCGAACAGGCCATGAAGGGCTTCATAGTTCGGCTGTGGCCCGGAGAGGCCCTGCCTGGGAGCTACTTCAGGCTGATGCGGCGGCTGGTGGAGGCCTATCCAAGGCTCGAGGTCATCAAGCGCTCCGTCTGCATCGAAGGTGCCCGTAGGGCCCTTGCCCGTGCAAAGGTGCACTGGGGTAAGCTAGACAGTGAGAAGCTTGTGAGGGACGGGCCGCCGCCGGGGAAGGAGCATCGCAAGCCCGAGAACTATTATAAGGATGTTCTTGCGGGTGCCCGCCTTGTGGCGGATGAGTGTACCAAGGATGTCATTTTTGAATGAACTCACTCGTATTTATCCTGTGCGTTGAAAACTTGTTCATATGCGCTAAGCAATGCTTGTTGAATTTAAAATATTACTTTCTGTGCGGCCGTTTATCAAAAAATTGAGAGATGGCTAGTCGTCGGCTTCTGCCCCCATGCCACTAGTGCTGGGGTGTTCGGGATAAACCTGAGCGCTCTTTTTCCCATAGTTGGGTCCTTCGAGGGAGGCGCTCAGCACAACGAACCAGGCAATCGGACTATAATGCTTGAACACTCTCACTTAGCCATAGAACTCTATAATTTTAAATTTCGGCGAAGCTTCAGAAGACCGAGTTCGGGGCGCTATCCATGCCTTGGCCGGACAAAGCCGGCTCCTCGCTCGAAGCGGCATAAGTCTTTAGGGACTGGAAAAACCTCTCGAACAGCGACCGGTCTCTCGCCTCATCATGACAGTCAGTTTTAGCTTTCTCCACTGAGGTGCTTAACCCAGCTCAATTGGGGCACAATCGCAGTGGTTCTCCTAGTGCTACCTTAGCCGATATAGCGGAACTTAAGGCACCAAAACATGGGAGCCGGGCAAACCCAACTATTGACCCAAATCATGATTCGGAGCTAATGCATATAGTGCTATAAGTTCGGGGTGCCGCACTTGTGAAAGTGTACGGGCTTCTCACACCATATTGAGGGGTACTGAATCCCTTGGTATGTTTGCTGTGCCATGGTGTACGGGTGCAACATGTCATTTAATAAACATATATATGAAAGGAGGATAATGCAAAAAAAGCTATGCATTGTTAATAGAAAGGCTGCTATCAAAGCAGAACGATACAAGTAGTGCGATAAGCAAAAGATATTGGGCTATTTAACATGTCCTGGCCAGGAGTAGGCCGCAGAATTGTATGCCAAAACAGGTATACTGCTCGTAACAGAGACCACCTGGGAGTTCCATAATGCGGCATGGCTTGTCTGCTTCCCTGGATCTTGCATTGTTTGTGCGGCAGTTGAATTGCCGAACAGGTCGTCCGAAGTATGGAGTCCTGAAAGTAAGAGAAAATTAAAAAAAGAATTCAGCAGCCCCTATTACGTTTTAAGACGTATTTTGGGTTTGCCGTTATTGTGCCCCTTCCCCTGCGCCCATGGTATTTCAAGAGCGTAGTTATGTATGCGAGGCACTGGTTTCGCTATGTCGCGAGGGCTGGGGTTGGGGCCGCATTGCTACGCCTGCTCAGAACGTGCCAGGCGGTCTTGTTGTAGGTTACTCCGGGCGCGCTTGGTAGTGTCTGGCTTTTTAACGGCCGGACTGGAGAATTGCCTAAGAAGGCTGCTTTGTACTTCCGCTGCGAGGGCCACCGTGTGCTCCTCCGTACGGAGGGAGCGTTCGGTGTTTCCGTTGACTGTGATTACTCCTCGAGGGCCTGGCATCTTGAGCTTGAGATATGCGTAGTGTGGTACCACATTGAACTTTGCAAATGCGGTTCGCCCGAGCAGGGTGTGATAGCCACTGCGAAACGGGACTATATCGAAGATTAACTCTTCGCTTCGGAAATTGTCCGGGGACCCAAAGACCACTTCAAGTGTTACTGAGCCTGTATAGTTGGCCTCTACACCTGGTATAACGCCTTTAAAGGTTTTTTTGTGGGCTTAATCCTCGAGGGATCTATGCCCATTTTCCGCACTGTATCCTGGTAAAGCAGGTTCAGGCTACTTCCGCCATCCATGAGGACTCTTGTGAGATGAAATCCGTCGATAATTGGGTCGAGAACCAATGCGGCGAAGCCGCCGTGACGGATGCTAGTGGGGTGGTCCCTTCGATCAAAAGTGATCGGGCAGGAGGACCATCGGTTGAACTTTGGGGCGATTGGCTCCATCGCGTATACGTCCCGTAGCGCACGCTTCCGCTCCCTCTTGGGAATGTGGGTTGCGTATATCATGTTCACCGTCCGCACTTGTGGGGGAAAACCCTTCTGTCCACTATTGTTCGGCGGCCTGGGCTCCTCCTCGTCATCGCTATGCAGCCCCTTGTCTTTATTTTCGGCTCTTAGCTTGCCTGCCTGCTTGAACACCCAACAATCCCTGTTGGTGTGATTGGCTGGCCTTTCGGGGGTGCCATGTATCTGGCACAAGCGGTCGAGTATTCGGTCCAAACTGGACGGGCCCTGAGTATTCTTTTTGAATGGCTTTTTCCGCTGACCGGATTTATAGCCTCTAAATCTGGCATTAACTGTCGTGTCTTCGTTGCTGTCGCTGCTAACATGGCACTTTTGCTTATTCCGACGTGTACTGCCACTTTTGTCCTTGGTATCCGAATTACCAGGGTTCTTTGCTAAGTTGTTACTGCGAGCTAGCTAGCTGTCTTCTCCCGCGCAAAAGCGGGTCATGAGTGTCGTGGGGGCTGCCATGGACTTCGGCTTTTCCTGTCCCAGGTGTCGGGCAAGCCACTCATCGCGGATATTATGCTTGAAGGCTGCTAGGGCCTCTGCGTCCGGACAGTCGACTATCTGGTTTTCTTTGTTAGGAACCGTGTCCAGAATTGCCTGGCCGATTCCTCTGGCTGCTGAATTATGTGGCTTAAGTCATCGGCATCCGGTGGTCGCACATAAGTGCCCTGGAAGTTGTCGAGGAATGCGGCTTCTAGGTCCTCCCAAGAACCGATTGAGTCTGCTGGCAAGCTGTTAAGCCAATGCCGGGCCGGTCCCTTAAGTTTGAGCGGGAGGTATTTGATGGCGTGTAGATCATCGCCGTGGGCCATGTGGATATGGAGGAGATAATCCTCAATCCATACCGCAGGATCTGTTGTTCCATCATATGATTCGATGTTTATGGGTTTGAATCCCTCTGGGATTTTATGATCCATTACTTTGTCTGTGAAGCATAATGGGTGTGCGGCGCCTCTATACTGGGCTATATCACGACGCAGCTCGAAGGAGCTATGTCTGTTGTGTTTGGCCCGGCCGGATTTGTTGTATCCGGAATGAAGATCACCGTCACGTGCCGTGGGGCGCCTGCTCGATCCGTAGATCGATCTTTTTTGTCTTGCCTTGTCCTCCAGTACGTCTTGCAGGTCTGGCGCATTTTCCCGTGCCTTGGTTGAACGGCGCCGGGGCATGGCTTGGGTGGAGGGCCGAGAGGCCTCTCTGTCGCAGCCACGAGGTGGCCGGTCGGCCATGTCGTGCACTGGTGATGTAGGTGCTTCCTCCTCTAATCGGGGTAGCGGCCTGCGCTTTGGGTAACTCTTGGAGGGGCGTTCGAGTTCATACTCTTCGGCTGCAAGGACTTCGGTCCATCTGTCAGCTAGCAAATCTTGATCAGCTCTAAGCTTTTGCTGCTTTTTCTTGAGGCTACTTGCCATGGCTAAAAGCCTGCGTTTGAAACGCTCTTGTTCGGCGGGGTCCGATGGTACGACGAATTCGTCGTCGTCGAGGCTTGCCTCGTCTTCAGAGGGAGGCATATAGTTATCATCCTCAACCTCTCGGTCTGCCGCTCTCTCATGAGGGCTAGCTTCTCCATCTTCCTCTGCCCGAATCTTGCTGTAGGGGGTGTTCTTCGGCGCTATTCGGGGTAGTATTATCTCCCGTGCCGGAATCACCGTTTTTGCTTTGGCGGGATTTAGAGCGGCGCCGCTGACGCCGGCGCTTTGGCTGTCATAGGTAGAGAGTTGGTTCCAGATTTGTACGAATCCATGAATAAGTACAAGCGAGGAATCTAACTACTTTTGGTTGAAAAGGGTGAATCTATCGGATCAAAAGGACTGTAAAAAGAAGGTTTTATTTACCACATGAGGAACTGCTAGACGGAGTGGGAGAGGAGGCCGAGCAGTTCGATCTTCCGTGCCCTAACTTGGCGACGGAGGACACCTACGGCGACGGCCGAGAAGACAATGTCCGCGGCCGGCGTGAGGACAGCATCGGTGAGGTCGCAGCAGCTAAGCGCTTCATCGCCGGCGTCATCGAGGGCTAGTGGTGGAGCTACTGTTTGTGCGAGGGTGGAAAAAGAGATAATCACTGGGGTGAGGCGTGTATTTATAGGGACAGGGACGGCACAGTGTTATTACACAGGTACCCCTGGCGGTTCACATCTGAAGGACATGTGGCAATCATGCAACACATTGGAGGTTGTTCCACGTTTCCATGCACGCATGGATTGTCTGGTGGTCGTTCCCACTTCTCCGGGTTTCAGGTTGAAGGATTTAGCATTGAAACAGATTAATGTTTGTCTTTGTGTCTTCTGCTGACAAGGACGCAGAGAAGACATTTTGACAGTGTCAATAGAATGCATATGATTTGGATAGATAGACTTAAGATATAAGCATAGAGGGGTTAGGGTCCGATCACATTCACTTAGTTCAAAAGATTCAACAAGAAGCCATAGCTATAAGTGAATGCTGTAGAGGACAGAAACCAAATCAGTACATTGAAGATAAACATGAAGCCATGTTAACATTGAAGACAAACAGAAAGCGAAGACTTTGCAAATGTAACACCATGTGAAAAACACTTCTAAGGGAAGAATTTGGTTGTGGTGTTACCCACTGTATAGGAAGTAATAGACCTAGACACGACGCACAATTATCGTGGCGCTCCGAAGTCAAATTCCATGTTAATGTATTCACACTCAGAATGCAAGTCTTCATTGATTGAAGACATACGTTACTTCGTGTGTTTCACATCTAAGTCATCAACATGCATAAGAGTTAGGATGTGTGCCTGATCACAGGACATTTGAGGATTCCAAGATATTTAGCTCACATCGTAACTTGCAAAACCTCTTCTCATCCAAGGGCTTTGTGAAGATATCTGCCAGTTGCTCTTTAGTGTTGACGTGTATGATATCAATATCTTCCTTCATGACATGATCTCTAAGAAAGTGATGACATCTTTCAATGTGCTTTGTCTTCGAGTGTTGAACAGGGTTGTTAGCAATCTTGATGGCACTCTCGTTGTCGCAGTAGAGTGGTACTTGCTTCAGATGAATGCCATAGTCTTTGAGTGTTTGCTTCATCCATAGAAGCTGCGCGCAGCAAGATCCAGCAGCAATGTATTCAGATTCAGCAGTGGAGAGAGATACACAGTTCTGCTTCTTTGAAGACCAACATACAAGTGATCTTCCCAGAAAGTGACATGTGCCTGATGTAGACTTGCGATCCACTTTGTCACCAGCATAATCAGTATCCGAGAATCCAACTAGATCAAACTCTGAGCCCTTTGGATACCATAATCCTAGAGTTGGGGTGTGAGCCAAATATCGAAGAATTCGCTTCACAGCTAAGTGATGCGATTCCTTTGGTGCCGCTTGAAACCGAGCACACATGCAAACACTAAGCATGATATCTGGCCTAGATGCACATAAGTAAAGCAAAGAACCAATCATGGGGCGGTATACCTTTTGATCGAACTCTTTACCATTGTCGTCGGGACCCAGATGGTGTTTAGCTGGCATTGGCGTCGTGTAGCCATTGCAGTCTTGCATTCCAAACTTCTTCAGGCAATCTTTGAGGTACTTCTCTTGAGATATGAAGATGTCGTTGCGTTGCTGTCATATTTGGAGACCAAGGAAGAATTTCAACTCTCCCATCATGGACATCTGATATTGCTCTTGCATCATGTATCCAAACTCATCACTGATTAGTGCAGCCGAACATAATGTCATCCACATATATTTGGCAGAGAGAGTGGGATCCAGGGAACTAGGTTTGAAGCCTTTGCTCTTTAGGAAGTCTTTGAGTGTGTCATACCAAGCTCGAGGGGCTTGTTTAAGGCCATACAGTGCCTTGTTGAGCTTGTAAACCATGTCAGGATGTTTTGGATCTTCAAAGCCAGGCGGTTGTGCAACATACACTTCTTCTTCAATCTTGCCATTGGGAAAAGTGCTCTTCACATCCATTTGATATAGAAGAATGTTATGATGATTTTCATAGGCCAGCAGTATGTGTATAGCTTCAAGCCTAGCCACAGGAGCAAATGTTTCATCAACGTCAATTCCTTCAACTTGAGTGTATCCTTGAGCAACGAGACAAGCTTTGTTTCTGACAACTTGACCATGCTCATCTTGCTTGTTGCGATATATCCATTTAGTGCCTATAATATTGTGCTTACGAGGATCAGGACGCTTGACCAGTTCCCATACATTATTCAACTCAAATTGTTGAAGCTCTTCCTTGCATAGCTTGAATCCATTCAGGTTCCATAAAGGCTTCATCAACTGTCTTGGGTTCAGATATTAAGACAAATGCGAAGTGTCCACAAAAATTTGCTAGTTGTGTTGCCCTTGAACGAGTGAGTGGACCAGGTGCATTGATGCTGTCAATTATTCTCTCAATCTGTACTTCATTTGCAACACGAGGATGAACAGGACAAAGATTTTGCTCTTGCTGATCATTGTCATCGTTAGAAGGATTGTCTTCAGGCTGAGCATTGTCTTCAGGTTGATCAGGCGCAGAGATGATGAGTTCCTCTTCAGGCTGAGCTTCAGACGGTATGATTTCTCCAGTTCCCATAAGCTTGATGGTTTCACTGGATGGAACCTCATCTAGCACATTTGGCAGGTGCTCTCTTTGCGAGCCGTTAGTCTCATCAAACCGCACATCCATAGTTTCAACCACTTTATAGTGAAAGAGGTTGAAGACTCTGAAGGAGTGCGAATCCTTTCCGTATCCAAGCATAAAACCTGCATGTGCTTTCGGTGCAAATTTTGAAGTGTGATGTGGATCCATGATCCAGCACTTGGCACCAAATACTTTGAAGTAACTGATATTTGGCTTCTTACCAGTGAGGAGCTCATAGGCTGTTTTGTTCAGAAGCTTGTGAAGATAAACACGGTTGATGATATGGCATGCAGTATCAATGGCTTCAGGCCTGAACTTTCTTGGAGTCTTATATTCATCGAGCATCGTCCGGGCCATCTCAATAAGTGTTCTGTTCTTGCATTCCACGACGCCATTCTGCTGCGGCGTGTACGGAGCTGAGAATTCATGAGTGATGCCCAAAGTATCAAGATAAGTGTCAAGGCCGGTGTTTTTGAATTCAGTGACATTGTCACTTCTGATGTGCTTGATCTTGACGCCATAGTTTTTCATGGCTCGATTGGCGAAGCGTCTGAAGACATCCTGCACTTCAGTCTTGTAGAGGATTATATGCACCCATGTATATCTTGAATAATCATCAACAATGACGAAGCCATAGAGAAAAGCAGTAGTAGTAAGAGTTGAGTAGTGAGTGGGACCGAAGAGGTCCATGTGTAGCAGTTCGAAGGGTTGAGTCGTTGTCATGATTGTCTTCGAGGGATGCTTGGCCCTCGTCATCTTTCCAGCTTCACAGGCACCGCATAGGTGATCCTTCTTGAACTTGACGCTCTCGATGCCTATGACATGCTTCTTGTTTGCAAGAGTGTGCAAGTTCCTCATGCCAGCATGCCCTAGCCTCCGATGCCAGAGCCAGCATTCTCAAGCTTTTGCTAGAAGACATACGGCAAGTTGTGGTCCTGCTAAGAAATCTACCACGTACAAATCATCTTTTCGATACCCTTCAAAGACTAGAGACTTGTCAGATTCCATTAGAACAAGGCAACAATATTATCCAAATATCACAATCATGTTTAAATCGCAAAGCATTGAGACAGACATTAAGTTGAAACCAAGGGATTCAACAAGCATCACTTTATCCATGTGTTGATCCCTTGAGATTGCAACTCTACCTAGACCCAATACCTTGCTTTTACCAGTATCAGCAAATGTGATGTGACTCTTGTCAGATGGACGTAAAGTTGAGTCCATGAGAAGACTTCACTTGCCAGTCATGTGATTAGTACACCCACTATCAGTAATCCATTCTGAAGCAGCTGGTGTCATACCCTACATTGCAGTTAGGGGGAAAGGCTTCACGAAGAGAATTGTGAAACATAAACATTTGACGAGCAAGTGGATTATGAAAGCTTAGATCGAGGTTAGGACTGATAGGGCAAGTAGCAAGCAACTCAGGAACAAAATACATAATAAGACCATTTGGGAATTTGATCTTGCGCCCTACAAGATGTTTAAGGTCCCCAGCAACAGCTTCAAACGCATTTGATTTTTGGCTAGAGACCTTTCCCTGCAAAAGAGAGTTAAGCTTTCTTAGCCACCCACATCTTCAAGGTTGGCTTCGAAGCAATAAGTCTAAGTGCAGCATCTGATAACTTTGGCTTTGGAGCCCTAGCAAATAGTCTTGCAGGAGGACAATAGTACTCGTAAGAATAAGCGAGTAGTTCTTGGTCTTATGAACATGGCGGTTTGATGAAAC
This sequence comes from Triticum aestivum, assembly GCF_018294505.1. Classification (NCBI taxonomy): domain Eukaryota; kingdom Viridiplantae; phylum Streptophyta; class Magnoliopsida; order Poales; family Poaceae; genus Triticum; species Triticum aestivum. The sequence goes on from NC_057797.1 coordinate 323,068,150, forward strand.
GCGCTCATATTCATAGGCCTGAGTATGGTTTCCCTGCAAAACATTTGCGTTAGTGCGACTCAGGTGAGTCCTTTGTCTGTATGAAGCCTTTCGACCTTATGAAGCATGTGGTCTGGGATTTGTCTTCTTCACTTGTGGTGTCATGACGACATTCACAGGAAGATTCTCCAAACACTTTTTCAGCACCCAAACTTTCTTCATAGGTGGCCCATTCCTGCAGTTAGTACCAATATACCTGGCAAACACTTCACCATTCTGATTCTTAAACAGTTTATAGTTTGCATCAAAGGATTCATCAATAACAATGGGATTAGCACAAGTGAAGCCAGATAGGGTGGATGGATCCACTAAAGGTTCCTTTGCAGCAAGCCATGTGGTTTTGGGGTACTACTCAAGTTTCTAGTAAGAGCCATCAGCATTCATTTTCCTTTCGAACCCAACACCCTCTTTCCTAGGGTTTCGGTTCAGGATCTGCCTTTTGAGGACATCACATAGTGTCTGATGCCCCTTGATACTTTTGTACATCCCTGTTCCAAGCAATGTCTTCAACCTAGCATTTTCATCAGCAATAGCAGTGGTATCCTCGGCAGAGGGGTTAGTTACCACATCAACAGTTGAAGATATTGCAATAGTAGCAGCAGTAGAACATCCAGCAACAAAAGTGGCATCGTCACGCTCAGTGCATTTAAGACATGGTGGTTCAAATCCTTCCTGAGCGAAACTGATCTGTTTGGCGTGAAGTGACTCATTTTCCTTTTGAAGATCTTCATGAGCCGCTCTCAATTTCTCAAGATCTTGCTTCCTTTGAAGATAATCATAGGAAAGCTTTTCATGAGTTGTTGAGAGCGTTTCATGACGACTTTCAAGTTCCTCATACTTAGCATGCAGATTTTTTATGTCTTCAATTAAGGACTGAGATCGAGTCATTTCAGCGTCTACCAGGTCATCACTTTTGTCTAACAGTTTTTGAATATGTTCCATAGATTTCTGTTGTTCAGTTGCAATTTTAGCAAGTGTTTTGTAGCTGGGTTTGGAACCACAATCAGAGTCATCTTCACTGGATGTTTGATAGTGAGTAGTGTGTGTGTTTACCTTGGCACCACGTGCCATGAAGTAGTAGGTGGGAGCGGAGTAGTCCTTGTCATTTGCATCGGCGTCGATGATGAAGTCATTGTCTTCAGTGTTGAAGATGGACTTGGCAACGTATGCTGTAGCCAGACTTGCAACGCTAGAGTCGGACTCCTCCTCAGACTCCACCTCCACCTCCTCATAAGCGGACTCCTCCTCTGAATCCATTTCCTTGCCAACAAATGCACGAGCCTTGCCAAATGAGGTCTTCTTGTGTGATGAAGACTTTGAGGAAGACTTGGAAGAAGACTTTGAGTATTTCTTCTTCTTCTTGTCGTCAGAATCATACTCCTTGCTCTTCTTCTTCTTCTTCTTATTGTTCTCATTGTCCCACTGCGGACACTCGGAGATGTAGTGGCCAGGTTTCTTGCACTTGTGGCATGTTCTCTTGTAGTCATGAGCAGAAGCTTCATCATTCCTTGAGCTTGATCGTGACTACTTTCTGAAGACCTTCTTCTTGGTGAATTTTTGGAACTTCTTCACAAGCATAGCAAGCTCCTTTCCAATGTCTTCAGGATCATCAGAACTGCTGTCAAATTCTTCCTCGGATGAGGAGACAACTTTTGCCTTCAAGGCACGAGTTCGCCCATAGTTAGGACCGTAGATGTCTCTTTTCTCAGAAAGCTGAAACGCATGTGTGTTGAGCCTTCCAAGTATGTCAGACGGATCGAGTGTCTTGAAGTCAGGGCATTCTTGAATCATCAGGGCTAGGGTGTCAAACGAGCTATCAAGTGATCTCAGGAGTGTCCTGACGACTTCATGCTTGGTGATCTCAGTAGCGTCGAGGGCTTGAAGCTCATTTGTGATGTCAGTGAGTCGATCAAACGTGAGCTGAACATTCTCATTGTCGTTTCTCTTGAAGCGGTTGAAGAGGTTGCGAAGGACACTGATTCTTTGATCTCTCTGTGTTGAGACGCCTTCGTTGACCTTGGAGAGCCAGTCCCAGACTAGCTTAGATGTTTCCAGCGCACTCACACGGCCATATTGTCCTTTGGTCAGATGACCATAGATGATGTTCTTGGCCATGGAGTCCAGTTGAACGAACTTCTTGACATCAGCAGCGGTGACACCTTCACCAGCCTTGGGGATGCCATTCTTGACGACATACCAGAGGTCGACATCAATGGCTTCAAGATGCATGCGCATCTTATTCTTCCAGTAGGGATATTCAGCCCCATCGAAGACTGGGCACGCAGCGGAGACTTTGAGTATCCCTGCAGTCGACATAGCTAAAACTCCAGGTGGTTAAACCGAATCACACAGAACAAGGGAGTACCTTGCTCTGATACCAATTGAAAGTTCTAGTGATCCACTAGAGTGGGGGTGAATAGGCGATTTTTATGAAAGTCTTCAAAACATGGAAGTTTCAAAGACAAATGATAGAAATAAACCTATTACCATGCAGCAGGAGGTAGACTACACTAAGCTAGCCATAGTCAAGTATTCAATGAAATGAAAGCATAAGGACTAATAGTAGCTAGGCAGTATAGATCAGGATGGAAGATAGTATGAAGCCAACCAAAACAAGCAGTCACACAGTGAAGACAAATAACTAATGCAAACAGGCAATGACTTCACAAGGACCAATCAGCACATAAAGAGATGGGAAGGATGGAACCAGTGGCTCGTTGAAGACAATGATTTGTTGGACTAGTTCCTATTGCTGTGACAACTGTACGTCTGGTTAGGGAGGCTGATATTCAACTCAGAAGACCGTGTCTTCACCTTATTCCCCTTGAGCTAAGGACACCCAGTCCTCGCCCAATCACTCTGGTAAGTCTTCAAGGTAGACTTCCAAACCTTCACAGACTTCGTTCACCGGCGATCCACAATGACTCTTGGATGCTCAGAACGCGACGCCTAACCGGCTGGAGGATTCATAGTCCTAAAGTGTAATAAGTCTTCAGATCACACAGATAGGAAGACTTAAGTGATGCCTAACACTCTTTGGATCTAGGTGTTTAGGGCTTTATCCTCGCAAGGAATTCTCTCTCAAAGGCTTCGAGGTGGGTTGCTCTCAAACGACAAAAGACGTACACTAACTCTGAGTAGCCAACTGTTTATGGTTGTAGGGGGTGGACTATTTATAGCCACTAGGCAACCCGACCTGATTTGTCCGATATGACCCTAGGTCACTAAGGAACTGACACGTGTTCCAACAGTCAGATTTCAAACACACACGACAACTTTACTTGGGCTACAAGCAAAGCTGACTTATACAGCTCTGGATAAGATTTGCTCTCATTGTCTTCGCTCGAAGACATAGGATTTTGGTTAAGCATCACTTCAGTCATTCTGACTGGTTCACTTGGACCCCACTTAACAGTACGGTGGTTCCTATGACTCAACAAAGAAGAAAAATAACGACAAAACAACTAAGTCTTTGCGCTCCATTGTCTTCACGCAATGTCTTCTCTTGTCATAGTCTTCAATGTGAATGTCTTCACATACCGCCTTTGACTTCAATGTCTTCATACATTTTTAGGGGTCATCTCTGGTAGGAAAACTGAATCAATGAGGGACTTCTACCTGTGTTATCCTGCAATTCTCACAAACACATTAGTCCCTCAACCAGGTTTGTCGTCAATACTCCAAAACCAACTAGGGGTGGCACTAGATGCACTTACACTACTATCCTTACACCATGCAAATCCCGGTACCCTCATTATCAAAAAATAGCATATGCAGTCTTCATGGCATCCTGAAAGCTCCGTCACTACTTCCAGGAGCATTTGATCACGGTGGCCTCTGAAGTACCACTCAATGACATTATAAACAACCGCGATGCTACGGGCCGGGTTGCCAAATGGGCCATTGAACTCGTCACATTTGACATTACATATAAACCGCGTCGAGCTATCAAATCCCAAGTACTGGCCGACTTCGTCACCGAATGGATAGAGGCCGAACTCCCTAAAGAGTATGGCACTTACTCCAATTGGGTCATGCACTCTGACTGCTCCAAAATGCTGGTAGGATTAGGAGTGGGTGTCGTTTTAACGTCCCCTACTGGAGACATTGTCCAGTACATTCTCCAAATACTATACACAGACTCCAATAACGCAGCCAAATACGAGGCCTTATTACATGGTCTCCGGATGGTTGTCTCCATGGGCATACAACGCCTAGAAGTACGCAGGGATTCCAACCCGGCAATATCTCAAATAAACGAAGATTTCAACGCTAAAGATACGAAGATGGCAGCGTATCGTAACGCAGTCATAAAAATGTCGGCCCAGTTCGAGGAGCTTGAGTTCCGTCATGTGGCCCGAGAATGTAATCAAGTGGCGGATGTTCTTGCTCGTATCGGTGCTAAGCGCGACCCTGTCCCACCTAACATTTTCCTGGAAAGGCAATTCAAGCCATCCGTGGTGCGGCAGGGAGGAAATGGCAATACTAGTCTGGAGCCAAACATAATCCAAGACCCCGGAAACACCGACGTCGTCGAGGGCTCAGCCATCGAAATAACACCATCGGCGCATCTCATCATGGCAGTCATTGCCCCATGGACCAAACCCTTCCTGGCCTACCTCAACAGGAAAGAGTTCCTGAGGACCACAATGAGGCCCGCTGTATTGTCCGGTGTTCAAAGGCCTACAAGGTTCATGATGGAGAACTCTACAAGAAAAGTGCCACCGGAGTCCTTCAACGATGTATATCTGAGGAGAAGGGTCGGCAGCTCTTGGCTGAAATTCATGCCGGGCTCGGCGGTTACCATGCCACAGCTCGGGCCCTTGTTAGCAAGGCCTTCCGTACATGGTTTTATTGGCCGACGGCCCGAGCAGATGCACAGGACCTTGTCCAACATTGCATTGGATGCCAACTCTTTGCCAATCAAAGCCATATGCCCCCACCGCCTTACAAACAATCCCCATCACTTGGCCTTTTGCGGTCTGGGGACTCGATATGGTTGGACCCCTTAAAGGGGGAAGCCATAAGAAAAATATCTGCTGGTTATGGTGGACAAATTCACTAAGTGGATAGAGGCCAAGCCGGTCAAAACGGCTGAGTCCGCCCCGGTGATAGACTTCATATCCGGTGTTGTGCACCGTTATGGTGTCCCACATAGCATCATCACTAACAATGGCTCCAATTTCATCTAGCCATTTTCCCTCAGGATTTTTCTCAATTTTCTCGACAGAGAGGATAGCTATGAAGGAAGTACCATTTTCGCTTGGCCAAATGGCAGGAAATATTTATGGAACTCTCATATGCCCAAATCAACTAGCCTTGCCAAATTTCAGCTCAAGTGGTTACTCCTAGTGAGTGCTACTTCATGATTCATATTTTGGACCAGTTTAAGCTGTTGTGAAGCAACTATATTAAATCTTGATCCATTCCCTTCCAAACTTCACAGGACTGTAGTCCTTCCTAATCTAAACCTCCCAGACAACTCATTTGGCCCTAATCTCACCCCAGTTGATCACTGTTTCATGATCAAGTTTGCAACAGCAAACTTCAGACGATCACTCACACCTCTCCTTCGCACTTTTCCGTGACCCATCACCTCCCTCGGCCTCTATTATGCAGGGAGTAGTCACTTGACAGCTCCTCTCAGCCCCCCTTGTCCTCTTTATGCTAGTGCCAGTGGTGACCATCATTTTGGCGTGCAATGGCCATGTCCAGAGCGTCATTTTGCCTCGGCCCTGATCATGCTCGTTGTCTTCACGCGCGTGAGCCTGTCCAGCGTGTTCCCCACGTCGTCGCCGTCCTGTTGGACTCCTCTCCCCCTCCGATAGGGCTTTAATGCCGCTCGTCGCCACGCGTCCACGGGTGCGTTGTAGCCGACCGTCGTCTTCTCCTCTGTTGGTTTCTTCCTCCCCTTGACCCCGAGCTCTGCCTCGTCTCCGTGAGCTCTGCCACTCATCTGTTCCCTCCCTCGTCGCCTTTCCACCCCTCCCCGTGACGCTTGGCCGCGTGTGCCCGTCGCCGGAGCACGGACACATAGCCATGCGCGTGCCACCTCACCCCCTCGCCGCTCGGCTATATATAGCCACCCCAAGCCCCTCCTCTCCTCATCACCAGCCTCCCCACCTTCCTCTGGTCCTGCCTGGCTACTTGCCCGAGCACCAGAGCCCCTCCCTGACCTCCATCGCCGCCATGGCTGCCAGCCTCCTCCTCTTAAATCCGGTCGAGCCCAAATCATTCTCGCCGTTCCACCACCACCCAGAGCCTCCACTCTCACCCTAGTTCCTTTCCCGTAGCTCTCCGCCCTCTCTCCGTGGTCGGGACGCTGTGCCCGGAGTTACCCGAGCCCTCCGTCCGCCCCGGCCAGTGCCCCTCCCTTCTCCAAGCTCGACGGTGGCTGCAACCTACCTGGACGGGGCCGCCTTGGTCCCCTGGTTATGCCGCTAGGTCGGGTGCCACCTGAGATGGCCCGTGCTGCCGGCCATCATCGCTGGAGAGCTCTGCCCGCCTCTGCTCTGCGTGCGGCATCGGGAGGAGAGGAAGAAGGAGATGGGAGGAGAGAGAAGCAGCGCGGGCCCCACCTGTAAGCGACCCAGCTTGCCGGCCCCGCCCACGCTGACGTGGATAAGTGGAAGCGCATTCCCGCGAATGCATTTACCCTTTCTGAAGGCGTATTTCCTTGCGGCTTCGGCGAGGAATCAGCTTTCCTCTTTGGAAAGCGTATTTTCTCAAAACCGCTTCTGCCTTATCTACCCAGGAACTTGTTTGTGATGATATTTTTACAGAAAAGTCCCTGATCTTCATCTCTTCACATCTTTTTACCCATAACTCCGATTGAGGTGAATCCAACGCCCACATCTTTGTCTCTTCGAGCCCAAACTTTTGGTACTATTTTCACTATGGTTTGACATACTAGAAATGACCATTTTGCCCTTACCCCTAATCAGATCGTCCAAGAGAGAATCTTTTCCGGCAAATCTTTCCGCGGCTTCACCGCACTTCTCCTCGGAGCCTTCTTCACCCCAGGCAAGCCAAAACTACCATTTGCATGATAGCCATGCAGTAGCATTGGTTTTCAACTTGAATCTTTAATAATTGTCTGTTCATTTTGCTACTACTGTCATTATTTCGGTTATGCTTATGGATCAGTGGTTACCGTCATGCTATGTTTCTTGCACTTTGTTATTATGTTCTTCATGCTAGTATTACTTTAATATTGGCCATGCTTGGTAGTAGTACATGTTGGTGATGGTCTTCGGTGCATGACTATTGTGTGTTCCGAGTATCATTGTTATGCATGTTCTTTTGCACCTAATTGGTTAAATGCTTGCATGGTAGTTTTATCGTTATGTTATTGCATGGTATTTATTGTTGATGCTAGTGTAAGTGCATCTAGTGCCACCCCTAGTTGGTTTTGGAGTATTGATGACAAACCTAGTTGAGGAACTAATGTGTTTGTGAGAATTGCAGGATAACACAGGTAGAAGTCCTCATTGATTCGGTTTTCCTACCAGAGATGACCCCTAAAAATGTATGAAGACATTGATGTCAAAGGTGGTATATGAAGATATTCACATTGAAGACTATGACAAGAGAAGACATCGCATGAAGCCTATGGAGCTCGAAGACTTAGATCTTTCGTAGTTCTTTTTCTTCTTTGTTGAGTCATAGGAACCACCATACTGTTAAGTGGGGTCCAAGAGAACCAGTCAGAATGACTGAAGTGATGCTTAACCAAAACCTATGTCTTCGAGTGAAGACTATGAGAGCAAATCTTGTCCAGAGTCGGACAAGTCAGCTTTGCTTGTAGCCCAAGTAAAGTTGCCGTGTGAGTTTGAAATATGACCGTTGGAACACGTGGAAGTTCCTTAGTGACCCAGGGTCATTTGGGACAAATCAGGTCGGGTTGCCTAGTGGCTATAAATAGCCCACCCGCTACAACCATAAACGGTTGGCTGCTCAGAGTTAGTGTACGGCTTTTGTCATTTGAGAGCAACCCACCTCGAAGCCTTTGAGAGATAATTCCTTGCGAGGATAAAGCCCTAACCACCCAGAGCCAAAGAGAATTAGGCATCACTTAAGTCTTCCTGTCTGTGTGATCTGAAGACTTATTACACTTGAGGACTATGAATCTTCCAGCCGGTTAGGCATCGCGTTCTGAGCGTCCAAGAGACATTGTGGATCGCCGGTGAACGAGTCTGTGAAGGTTTGTGTGTCTACCTTGAAGACTTACCAGAGTGATTGGGCGAGGTCTGTGTGACCTTAGCTCAAGGGGAATACGGTGAGGACTGGGTGTTCTGAGCTGCGTGTTCAGGACTGGGTGTCCAAGACTGTGTGTCCTCAGGTTTAAATACCTAGCCGCCCTAACCAGACGTACAGTTGTCATAGCAACTGGAACTGGTCCAACAAATCATTGTCTTCAACGAGTCACTGGTTTCATCCTTCCCTTCCCTTTACTTACTGTTGGTCCTTGTGAAGTCATTATATGATTGCACTATCTTTTTTTCTTCAGTGAGTAACTGCGTGTTCTGTTTGGCTTCATAATATCTTCCTACCTGATCCTTACTACCTAGCTGCTATTAGTCATTGTGCTTTCACTTCATTGAATACTTGACTATGGTTTACCTAGTGTAGTCTACCTTCCGCTGCATGGTAATAGGTTTATTTCTATCGTTTGTCTTCGAAACTTCCACGTTTTGAAGACTTCCATAAAAATCGCCTATTCACCCCCCCTCTAGTCGATATAACACACTTTCAATTGGTATCAGAGCAAGGTACTCCCTTGTTCTGTGTGATTCGGTTTAACCACCTAGAGTTTTAGCTATGTTGGCTGCAGGGATAATCAAAGTCTCCGCTGCGTGCCCCATCTTCGATGGAACTGAATATCCCTACTGGAAGAATAAGATGTGCATGCATCTTGAAGACATTGACGTCGACCTATGGTATGTCGTCAATAACGGCGTTCCCAAGGCTGGAGAAGGTGTCACTGCTGCTGATGTCAAGAAGTTCGTTCAACTGGACTCTACTGCCAAGAATATCATCTGTGGTCATCTGACCAAAGGACAGTATGGCCGTGTGAGTGCTTTGGAAACATCTAAGCTAGTCTGGGACTGGCTCTCCAAGGTCAACGAAGGCGTCTCAACCCAGAGAGATCAGAGAATCAGTGTCCTTCGCAACCTCTTCATCCGCTTCAAGCGAAATGACAATGAGAATGTCCAGCTCACGTTTGATCGACTCACTCGATCCGTCTGACATACTTGAGAGGCTCAACACACATGAGTTTCAGCTTTCTGAGAAAAGAGATATCTACGGTCCAAACTATGGGTGAACTCGTGCCTTCAAGGAAAAAGCTGTCTCCTCATCTGAAGAAGAATCTGACAGCAGTTCTGATGACCCTGAAGACATTGGAAAGGAACTTGCTATGCTTGTGAAGAAGTTCCAAAAATTCACCAAGAAGAAAGGCTTCAAGAAATCTTCACGATCAAGCTCAAGGAATGATGAAGCTTCTGCTCATGACTACAAGAAGAAAACATGCCACAAGTGCAAGAAAACTGGCCACTTCATCTCTGAGTGTCCACAGTGGGACAATGAGAACAAAAAGAAGAAGAAGAGCAAGGAATATGACTCTGACGACAAGAAGAAGAAGAAGAAATACTCAAAGTATTCTTCCAAGTCTTCCTCAAAGTCTTCATCACACAAGAAGAGCTCATCTGGCAAGGCACGTGCGTTTGTTGGCAAGGAAATGGATTCAGAGGAGGAGTCCGCTTCTGAGGAGGCGGAGGTGGAGTCTGAGGAGGAGTCCGATTCTGGCGTTGCAAGTCTGGCTACAGCATACGTTGCCAAGTCCATCTTCAACACTGAAGACAATGACTTCATCACCGACACCGATGCAAATGACAAGAACTACTCCGCTCCTACCTACTGCTTCATGGCACACGGTGCCAAGGTAAACACACGCACTACTCACTATCAAACATCTAGTGAAGATGATTCTGATTGTGGTTCAAGACCCAGCTACAAAACACTTGCTAAAATTGCAACTGAACAACAGAAAGCTATGGAACATATTCAAAAACTATTAGACAAAAGCGATGATCTGTTAGGCGCTGAAATGACTTGATCTGAGTCCTTAATTGAAGACATAAAAAATCTTCATGTTAAGTATGAGGAACTTGAAAGTCGTCATGAAACGCTCTCAACAACTCATGAAAAGCTTTCCTATGATTATCTTCAAAGGAAGCAAGATCTTGAGAAATTGAGAGCGGCTCATGAAGATCTTCAAAAGGAAAAAGAGTCACTTCGCGCCGAACAGATCAGTTCCGCTCAGGAAGGATTTGAACCACCATGTCTTAAATGCATTGAGCGTGATAATGCTACTTCTGTTGCTGAATGTTCTACTGCTGCTACGGTTGCACTATCTTCAACTATTGATGTGGGAACTAACCCCTCTGCTGAGGATTCCACTGCTATTGCTGATGAGAATGCTAGGTTGATGACATTGCTTGAAACAAGGATGTACAAAAGTCTTAAAGGGCATCAGACACTATGTGATGTCCTCAAAAGGCAGATTCTGAACCGAAACCCGAGGAAAGAGGGTGTTGGGTTCGTAAGGAAAATGAATGCTGATGGCTCTTACTGGAAACCTGAGTAGTACCCCAAAACCACATGGGTTGCTGCAAAGGAACCTTCAGCAGATCCATCCAATCTATCTGGCTTCACTTGTGCTAACCCCATTGTCATTGATGAATCCTTTGATGCAAACTATAAACTGTTTAAGAATCAGAATGGTGAAGTGTTTGCTAGGTATATTGGCACTAACTGCAGGAATGGGCCGCCTATGAAGAAGATCTGGGTGCCGAAAAAGTGTTTGGAAAATCTTCTTGTGAATGTCATCATGACACCACAGGTGAAGAAGACAAACCCCAAACCACAGGCTTCGTACGGTCCAAAGGCTTCATACAGACAGAGGACTCACCTGAGTCGCACTAACGCAAATGTTTTGCAGGGAAACCATACTCAGGCCTATGAATATGAGCGCGGTTCATCAAACCGCCATGTTCATAAGACCAAGAACTATTCTGCTTATTCTTATGAGTACTATTGTCCACCTGCAAGACTTTTTGCTAGGGCTTCAAAGCCAAAATTCTCAGATGCCACACTTAGAGTCATTGCTTCGAAGCCACCCCTGAAGATGTGGGTGGCTAAGAAGGCTTAACTCTCTTTTGCAGTGAAAGGTTTCCAGCAGAAAACCAAAATCTTCTGACGCTATTGCTGGGGACCTTAAACAGCTTGTAGGGTGCAAGATCAAATGCCCAAATGGTCTTATTATGTACTTTGTTCCTGAGTCGCTTGCTACCTGCCCTATCAGTCCTAATCTCGATCTAAGCTTTAATAATCCACTGGTTCATCAAATGTTTTTGCTTCACAACTCTCTTCGTGAAGCCTATCCCCCTAACTGCACTATAGGGTTTTACACCAGCGTCTTCAGAATGGATTATTGATAGTGGGTGTACTAATCACATGACTGGCAAAAGAAGCCTTCTCATGGACTCAACCTTACATCCATCCGACAAGAGTCACATCAAATTTGCTGACACTGGTAAAAGTAAGGTATTGGGTCTAGGTAGAGTTGCAATCTCAAAGGATCAACACATGGATTAAGTCATGCTTGTTGAATCCCTTGGCTTCAACTTAATGTCTGTCTCAATGCTTTGCGATTTAAACATGATTGTGATGTTTGGAAAATATCGTTGCCTTGTTCTAATGGAATCTGACAAGTCTCTAGTGTTTGAAGGGTATCGGAAAGATGATTTGTACGTGGTAGATTTCTCAGCAGGACCATAGCTTGCCGTATGTCTTCTAGCAAAAGCTTGAGAATGCTGGCTCTGGCATCGGAGGCTAGGGCATGCTGGCATGAGGAACTTGCACACTCTTGCAAACAAGAAGCATGTCATAGGCATCGAGAGCGTCAAGTTCAAGAAAGATCACCTATGCGGTGCCTGTGAAGCTGGAAAGATGACGAGGGCCAAGCATCCCTCGAAGACAATCATGAAAACGACTCAACCCTTCGAACTGCTACACATGGACCTCTTTGGTCCCACTCATTACTCAACTCTTACTACTACTGCTTGTCTCTATGGCTTCGTCATTGTTTATGATTATTCAAGATATACATGGGTGCATATAATCCTCTACAAGACTGAAGTGCAGGATGTCTTCAGACGCTTCGCCAATCGAGCAATGAACAACTATGGCGCCAAGATAAAGCACATCAGAAGTGACAATGACACTGAATTCAAGAACACCGGCCTCGACACTTATCTTGATACTTTGGGCATCACACATGAATTCTCAGCTCCGTACACGCCACAGCAGAATGGCGTCGTCGAACGCAAGAACAGAACACTCATTGAGATGGCCCAAACGATGCTTGATGAATACAAGACTCCAAGAAAATTCTGGCCTGAAGCCATTGATACTGCATGCCATACAATCAATCGTGTTTATCTTCACAAGCTTCTGAACAAGGCATCTTATGAGCTCCTTACTGGCAAGAAGCCAAATGTCAGTACTTCAGAGTATTTGGTGCCAGGTGCTGGATCAAGGATCCACATCACACTTCAAAATTTGCACCAAAAGCACATGAGGGTTTTATGCTTGGATATGGAAAGGATTCGCACTCCTACAGAGTCTTCAATCTCTTTCATTATAAAGTGGTTGAAACAGTGGATCTGCGGTTCGATGAGACTAACGGTTCACAAAGAGAGCACCTGCCAAATGTGCTAGATGAAGTTCCATCTAGTGAATCAATCAAGCTAATGGGAACTGGAGAAATCATACCTTCTGAAGCTCAACCTAAAGAAGAACTTATCATCTCCGCACCTGATCAACCTGAAGACAATGCTCAGCCTGAAGACATTCCCTCTAACAACGACAATGATCAGCAAGAGCAAAATCTTCGCCCTGTACATCCTCGTGTTGCCAATGAAGTGCAGATTGAGAGAATAATTGATAGCATCTATGCACCCGGTCCGCTCACTCGTTCAAGGGTAACTCAGCAAGAAAATTTCTGTGGGAACTTCGCATTTGTCTCAATAACACCCAAGAAAGTTGAAGAAGCCTTCATGGAACCTAAATGGATTCAAGCTATGCAAGAAGAGCTTCAACAGTTTGAGCTAAATAATGTATGGGAACTGGTTAAGCGTCATGATCCTCGGAAGCACAACATAATAGGCACCAAATGGATATACCGCAACAAGCAAGATGAGCATGGTAAAGTTGTCAGAAACAAAGCTCGTCTTGTTGCTCAAGGATATACTCAAGTGGAAGGCATTGACTTCGATGAAACATTTGCTCATGTGGCTAGACTCGAAGCCATATGCATACTGCTGGCATATGCAAATCATCATAACATACTTCTATATCAAATGGATGTGAAAAGTGATTTTCTCAATGACAAGATTGAAGAAGAAGTGTATGTTGCACAACCGCCTGGCTTTGAAGATCCAAAACATCCTGACATGGCATACAAGCTCAACAAGGCACTGTATGGCCTCAAACAAGCCCCTCGGGCCTGGTATGACACACTCAAATACTTCCTGAAGAGCAAAGGCTTCATACCTGGTTCCCTCGACCCCACTCTCTTCATGAAGACATATGATGGTGAATTGTTTGTGTGCCAAATATATGTGGATGACATTATCTTCGGCTGCACCAATCAGAAGTACAGTGAAGAGTTTGGATATATGATGCAATAGCAATATAAGATGTCTGTGATGGGAGAGCTGAAGTTCTTCCTCGGTCTTCAAATACGACAGCAACGCTACGGCATCTTCATATCTCAAGAGAAGTATCTCAAAGATTGCCTGAAGAAGTTCGGTATGCAAGACTGCAAAGGCTTCACGACGCCAATGCCAGCCAAACATCATCTGGGTCCCGACAACAATGGTAAAGAGTTTGATCAAAAGGTATACCGCTCCATGATTGGATCTTTGCTTTATCTATGTGCATCTAGGCCAGATATTATGCTTAGTGTTTGCATGTGTTCTCGGTTTCAAGCGGCACCAAAGGAGTCGCATCACTTAGCTGTGAAGCGAATTCTTCGATATTTGGCTCACACCCCAACTCTAGGATTATGGTATCCAAAGGGCTCAGAGTTTGATCTGGTTGGATTCGCGGATGCTGATTATGCTGGTGACAAGGTGGATCGCAAGTCTACATCAGGCACATGTCATTTTCTGGGACGATCACTTGTATGTTGGTCTTCAAACAAGCAGAACTGTGTATCTCTCTCCACTGCTGAATCTGAATACATTGCTGCTGGATCTTGCTGCTCTCAGTTTCTGTGGATGAAGAAAACACTCAAGGACTATGGCATTCATCTGAAGCAAGTGCCACTCTACTGCGACAATGAAAGCGCCATCAAGATTGCCAACAACCTAGTTTAGCACTCGAAGACAAAGCACATTGAAATTCGTCATCACTTTCTCAGAGATCATGTTGTGAAGGAAGATATTGATATCATACACATCAACACTGAAGAGCAATTGGCAGATATCTTCACCAAGCCCTTGGATGAGAAGAGATTTTGCAAGTTACGGTGTGAGCTAAATATCTTGGAATCCTCAAATGTCATGTGATCAGGCACACATCCTAAAACACATGCATATTGATGACTTAGATGTGCAACACATGAAGTAAAGTATATCTTCCATAAATGAAGACATACATTCTAAGTGTGAATACATTAATGTGGAATTTGACTTCGGAGCGCCACGATAATTGTGCATCGTGTCTGGGTCTAATACTTCCTATACGGTGGGTAACGCCACCACCAAATGTTCTGTTTGAAGTGTTTCACTCATGGCGTTACATTTGCTATGTCTTCACATTTGGTTTGGCTTCAATCTCAACATGTCTTCATGATTATCTTCACTATGTTGATTATATATATATAATATATACTAGTGTTCTGTCCTCTACAGCATTCACTTATAGCTATGTCTTCTTGTTGAATCTTTTGAAGTAAGTGAATGTGATCGGACCCTAACCTCTCTATGCTTTCTATCTCAAACTCTATCTCTCCAAATCATATGCATTCTATTGAAACTGTCGAATGTCTTCTCTGCGTCCTTGTCAGCAGAAGATACAGAGACAAACATTAAGTCCGTTTTCAATGCTCATTCCTTCAACTGAAACCCGGAGAAGCGGGAACGACCACCCGACAATCCAGGCGTGCGTGGGACGTGGAACAACCACTGATATGCTGCATGACGGCCACGTGTCCCTCAGATGTGAATCGCCAGGGGCACCTGTGTAATAACGCAGTGCCGCCCCTGTACCTATAAATACACGCCTCACCACAGTCATTATCTCTGCTTCCACTCTCGCACGAACCCTAGCGCCACTGCTAGCCCTCGACGACACCGGCGACGAAGCGCTTCGCTACCGCAACCTCTCCGACGCCGTCTTCACGCCGACCGCAAACATCGTCCTCTCCGCCGTCGCCGTAGGTGTCCTCTGTCGCCAAGTTAGGGCACGGAAGATCAAACTGCTCAGCCTCCTTTTCACTCCGTCTAGCAGTTCTTCGTGTGGTAAATAAAACTTCCTTTTTACGGCCCCGTTGATCCTTTAGCTCTATCACTTTCTACCACAAGCAGTTTCTATTCACACAAGTTGGATCTCTTTCATACTGCATCTCATAACATGCCTAGTATATTCACTTATGCTTCACAAAGTAGTTAGATTCCTCACTTGTACTGATTCGTGGATTCGTACAAATCTGGAACCAACTCCTTATCTATGAGTGAATGTCTTCACACGATGAGGTCAATGTCTTCTAAACTGATTTATCTTCAAAATCTTCTGAGAATGCATATGACCTCTTCCCCTTCCCTCGCACCTTAATGCTGTCATAGGTACATGTCCGTGGGAGAATCCCTTGGTTCTCATAGTTTGCATTCATTTGCAGAATTCTTACAGTATCACATAAATTATCCCGAAGCCAGTTCATGTCTATCCAGCAAGCGAAAGCCTTTGAAGCCTTTGAACATATTGAAGCCTTTCAGTTTAAAGTTCATGGCTTCAGAGAAATCAGCAAGGAAGGGTGGCAGAAAGCATCATGGAGAAACATCAAGAGATCTGCCGGATGACCTCTCAGAACTGTACAAGATGGATCCTGAAGAGGATTACAATCAGCGCAAGACTCGAATCCAATGGATTCGACGCTATTGGGCAGAAAAGTGGTTCAAGTACAGATTTGTGACAAAGGAATATGCTGAAAAGAATGCCATCGAGCGACCATGGGGAGACATCCTCTACAAAAATCTTCAACCCAGGACCAGAGATGAAGCCATTGAACAAGGCTTCTATCCCTGCATGGTCCGTGGGCCACAGCCTGCAGATGCACACTCATCATCACTACTATGGTGTCATGATGACATTCTGTTCAAGCGCAACTTCCAGTTTGCCCAGAACTCAGCAAAGTAGAACAAGAAGTCATTGGGACTAGACTTCAACCCTGGTCCTTCTTCTCCAAGGGCTGACGGCACACGAGATGCAGAACCCAATGTCGTCGGTCCTTTCTACAACCTTGAAGGTCTCATCACCCATATCTTGGTTCAAGGGACAGCCGTGAATGAGCCTGCAGATGACGCAGAATCAGATGAAGCGCCCGCAGCGCCGAAGCCAAAGAAGCAGCCTAAAGCTTCAAAGCCTGCCTCTGCTCCAAAAATCTCATGGGCGAAGCCACTGGCAACTGCACCTCCTGAAGACAGTGTGCAGTCTGAAGATTTGTCACGCATCTCCAAGCCCTAGAAGGTCAAGATGCCTCTGCCACACACCAGCCAAGAACTGACAGCTGCTGTTGTTCTGCGTAATGATGCCATTGATCTGTCAAGTGATGAAGATCTTGCAGATGACGCTCCTGAGCAATTGATCAAGAGCAAAGAAGAAGCAGAAATCTTCAATAATCTGCCTCTCTTTGACGTGGCAATCATCCACAACTTCATTAATGAATGGTTTGACACGCCCAACATCAGCTTCGAAGATCTGCAACTACCCATTGGCCTCAGTGTCGCCTTCCATGGCGCCATTGCTTCAGAACTAGCTATCGCCCAGTGCATAGTTGAACTGAAGCAGAAGATTGACTTTGAGAAATCTCAGTTCAAGAAGCATATGGCAAAGCTCAGCATCCAAGAGGTGAAGAACTTCAAGATTATGCTGCATGAGCTCAAAGAAGCCTTTCTCAAGAAACGTGCAGAATCTCAAGGTTCTCGTGAGCGCATGAAGGTCCTGGCTGACAAGTGTGTGCAAGCCTACAATGAGGCTGAGAAGCGCAAGGCCCTTGGGCGTCCTGGCATCGACCCCAGGATGGCTGCAAAGAAGAAGAAGAAGCCCGCCATGGTTGAACCCGACGCACCAAGGCAGGAAGCAGCTCCCATTGTCTTCCCAACTAGCATGACTAGCTCGAAGCCAAAAGCCAGGTCTACTGCTTCAGAACTGAAGAAGACGAGGACTGCTGGGGCTGAAACAAGGAAGAGGAAACATCCTGAAGCCTCTGCTACTGCCCCCTCCAAGAAGAAGAGAAAGACCAAGAAGGAACGGGCTGCTCCCACAGAGCTCTTGATTGTTGAACCCATCTCCATGGTTCACCCTGACGCTGAACCTCAAGAGCGCCAACTGACTATCCATGAGCCTGCTTTCACAGGGGCTCATGAAGTTGAAGACATTCTAGCAGCTGATCCCATCGCTGCTGAAGACATTGGTCATCATGACCATGTTGAAGATGATGCAGTTCTTCCTTAGCTCGAGCACCAACAGGTATCATCGCCTGTGCTAACGCACAGCGAACTCATCAGCATTGGTCGTCCTCTGACGCCAATTGCTCAGGATGCATCATGGGCTTAGCGCCACAAACACAAGAGGAAGAAGACTTTGAGGCCCAGCCAACTCCAACTCCACAGGCATCGCCAGCATTACGCAGGCTTCGCAAAGGACCAAGGCCTCCAGTTTCTGAGTCTGAAGCAAAAGCTGCTGAAGACATTCCGGCTACATTAGCCGATGAAGAAGAAACACCAAGTGCTGCTACACCCCCGTCTCACCAAGAAGCTGTTCTCAAGGAGAACATGACTATGACCGACCCTCCAGCTCGTCAAGTGCAGGTTGAGAATCTCCAGGCTGCCACCACTAACACCAATGAAGCCAATGACGCTGTCATGGCTGAAGCTAATGTGAAGCCTTCACCAACTCAAGCACTAGAAGTCAGTGAAGCCACTGATCCCACTGCCTCTATTCCTGTGCCTGCTGCTGGTCCTCAGTTTGACTATCATGTTAAGCACAGGCCTCAGGTCCAGAAGCCAATTCCCAGATTGCCCAGGTTTCCAGGTCCTGCATTAGCACCTGGATCCTTCAATGTAAATGGCTTCAAAGCAGACAACACCTTCTTCAATAGCTCCAGGAACCCCTACTCAAGGGAAAGGATATTATCTGATCGGTTCTGGAGCTATCCGCAGCGAAGCTATTACTCCTGTATTCTATACAATCAAGGTCGCATCTTTCCACATAAGCGTCTTGACATTGAAGCAATAGCTGGTCTGCCCTGTCTGGAAGAAGCTCTGGATTGCTTCAAAGAGGTTGGATTGCTGTCGTTCGTCACCGACCAAGAGCATTGGAATGAAGAGTTGCTGCTCCAATTTTATGCCACACTTCACATCCGTGGGTACAACAGAGATCCAAAGACTTGGGTCCTGGAGTGGATGACAGGAAATGTTCATCACGAAGCCAAAGCCTTTGACATCATTGAGCTCACTAGTTTGCCCACTCCTGGCGATCTCTACGAACATGGCTATTAGCTTCATAGTGAAGCTGTTGAAAGCATCTTTCAGAAGCCTGAACCTAACATGAGTCAGATGCTCAGTATGATGAAGCCATTGCCCCAAGATGCTGCATATCCCACGGAGTTCTTCGTTGAAGACCTTGAGTATCAGCCAAGGACTATTTATCACATCATAAGGCGAACTCTCTAGCCAATTAAAGGACATTCTCCACATGCCAAGCTGGAAGGTGCAATGAAGACTTTGGTCTTCTATATTCTTCATGGCAAATGCTTTAATGCACAGGACTTCTTCATTCGCCAGCTTGCTGCATCAGGCTCTGATCTTTTTGGCTTGAAGTTCTACGCTCCATGGATAATGCGGCTGATTAAACTCCACTCCGCTATCTCATATCAGCCATCTGCTCGCAACCATCGGATCTTTCTGCCTGATGTGGATATGTCCGTGGAAGCCATTTATCCTGAGCCTGCCAAGGAACCTCTAAGTCTTCAGAATGCGGAGCATCAAAGTTTTTCTCAGAACATTGAAGGAGTTGAAGCATTCACTCGTGTGTATCCTTTGGTTGGAACTACACGTGCACCGCATCCTGCTCTCACTAAAGCCACTGATAGCACAATTGCCCAATGACCCAAGAAGCGCACTCGTGTTCTCAATGACCGAGAGCTTCTTGTGGCTCTTCATCGGAAACAGGATAGGCATCATGACTGGCTGAAGCGTTAAATGCAAAGCCTCTTGGTGGATATTAATCGCATTCGCAATCATGCCACCAAGAATGCCTTTGTTGCACACGAAACCTCTCGACGCACCTGGAAAGGGCTAACGCTAATGTGCTCTGAAGATGATCTTCAAGAGGATGGCTTCTCTGAATGATTCAAGTTTGACTCCACACCTCCTCGAAGGGCAGTGCTGCGACGAACTCCATCTCTTGAAGACTCCGAGTTCTCTTCCTCTGCTGCAACTGTGAATGCCAGAGTGATCGAGGATGAAGACGATGCTACTTCACCGCCTCCTCCTTCAGCCCGTTTTGACACTGCTCCAAGCTCTTCTGCACCGCCGAACACCACCGACGACCCTGCTGCTTCACCTACTCTTCATGGGAACGAGTAGATGCTCTATGTCTTCGAACCTTTTTGGTCCTTACTGACAAAAGGGGTAGAAGCATATGAGTTTGATAGTCTTCAAGCGGTTCCATATGGGCGGGTGCTTTATATTTTGCTTCGTGTTTACAACTCTCGTTTTGATACATTTTGTTCTTTGAGTTGTAACACTTAAACTCGATGGTCGTCTGCTACTTATTTGCCACCTTGTGATGCGATGATAAATTCCGCATGTGCGACGATAAATTCCGCACTTAGATCATTTTGTAGATGTCCATTTCCCATTATGCATGTCATTATCTTCACATACCTTCACATGCATAGTGAATTGTCATCATAAGTTGAAGAGGATCTCCACAAGCACAACTTGCCATGTGCATTTGCATTCCAAAAGCAAATTACATATATGCACATCTTCAGGGGGAGCCCTTGCAACTTATGAAGACAATTCCTTATCCTTTACAATTTCACATATTATATTCCCCGTTGAAAACTTCAACTAGTTTGTCATCAATCACCAAAAGGGGGAGATTGTAAGTGCATCTAGTGCCACCCCTAGTTGGTTTTGGAGTATTGACGACAAACCTAGTTGAGGAACTAATGTGTTTGTGAGAATTGCAGGATAACACAGGTAGAAGTCCCTCATTGATTTGGTTTTCCTACCAGAGATGACCCCTAAAAATGTATGAAGACATTGATGTCAAAGGTGGTATATGAAGATATTCACATTGAAGACTATGACAAGAGAAGACATCGCATGAAGCCTATGGAGCTCGAAGTCTTAGATCATTCGTAGTTCTTTTTCTTCTTTGTTGAGTCATAGGAACCACCGTACTGTTAAGTGGGGTCCAAGAGAACTAGTCAGAATGACTGAAGTGATGCTTAACCAAAAACCTATGTCTTCGATTGAAGACTATGAGAGCGAATCTTGTCCAGAGTCGGACAGGTCAGCTTTGCTTGTAGCCCAAGTAAAGTTGTCGTGTGAGTTTGAAATCTGACCGTTGGAACACGTGTCAGTTCTTTAGTGACCCAGGGTCATTTCGGACAAATCAGGTTGGGTTGCCTAGTGGCTATAAATAGCCCACCCCCTACAACCATAAACGGTTGGCTGCTCAGAGTTAGTGTACGGCTTTTGTCGTTTGAGAGAAACCCACCTCGAAGCCTTCGAGAGAGAATTCCTTGCGAGGATAAAGCCCTAACCACCCAGAGCCAAAGAGAATTAGGCATCACTTAAGTCTTCTTGCCTGTGTAATCTGAAGACTTATTACACTTGAGGACTGTGAATCCTCCAGCCGGTTAGGCGTCGCGTTCTGAGCGTCCAAGAGACAATGTGGATCACCGGTGAACAAAGTCTGTGAAGGTTTGGGAGTCTACCTTGCAGACTTACCAGAGTGATTGGGCGAGGTCTGTGTGACCATAGCTCAAGGGGAATACGGTGAGGACTGGGTGTCCTGAGCTGCGTGTTTAGGATCGGGTGTTCGGGACTGTGTGTCCTCAGGTTTAAATACCTAGCCGCCCTAACCAGACGTACAGTTGTCATAGCAACTGGAACTGGTCCAACAAATCATTGTCTTCAATGAGTCACTAGTTTCATCCTTCCCTTCCGTTTACTTACTGTTGGTCCTTGTGAAGTCATTGTATGATTGCACTATCTTTTGTCTTCACTGAGTAACTGCATGTTCTGTTTGGCTTCATAATATCTTCCTACCTGATCCTTACTACCTAGCTGCTATTAGTCATTGTGCTTTCACTTCATTGAATACTTGACTATGGTTTACCTAGTGTAGTCTACCTTCCGCTGCATGGTAATAGGTTTATTTCTATCGTTTGTCTTCGAAACTTCCATGTTTTGAAGACTTTCATAAAAATCGCCTATTCACCCCCCTCTAGTCGATATAACGCACTTTCAGCTAGTGGTCATGTTATGCTATGGGTAGTGTTCTAATTCTGATACTCATGCTCGTCATTATGCCATGCTCAGTTGGATATGATTCATTGTTGATATGGTTGGTTGTTATGTTGCACCCCCATGCTTATGTTGATATCATGCTCATGCATTGTAATTGCATCATGTTATTTTATCATGACTCAGCATATTGCATTCAAGTTTAACCAGATTAAATTGATCTTGAACAACTGTTGGTTGAGTCCTGGTGCCACCATATCGAGCTGACCAGTGCAACCACGCTTACCTTTGTGGGAAGGTCCTAGCTGGGTCTATTGTCATGCCTCTAGTCGGTGCCTCCAACAAGGGAAGGTTATGCGCGGGCGCTACCCTGATCAGGTAGGACGGCATAAGCCTTGTGTGCCCGTTGTTGAGTATGGATCCTTGTCCCCGTTTGGGACCGTTTTGCCACGACGGTGGCCGTTGGTGCCTTTGGTAGGCACGGGGCCACCCAGGACTTAGCCCAAAGGGGAGTTGGTCGGAGTGGCCGGGAGAGTGTCATGGCAGTAGATCGGTTTTGTTGAAACATCGTTGGTCCACCCGAATGGGAGTGCGAGGCCATGGGTTCTGTGGTGTGGGTACAGTGTGCTAACCTTTTGCAGAGTGTGTGTTTAATCTATCGATAGCCGCGCCCACGGATAAGGGCCCAGTTCATAGTTGGTCACACTATGGGTCAACAGTAATAATGATAACTAGATTAATAACAACCCCGGTTCGATGATGAAAGAAGTTGGTTGATATTTATTGTGATCGTGAGAGGATCACCGTGGTATTGTGGATACCGAGTTGATGGATATTTGTGATGTTGTGCAAGAATCGCGGGTAAAGGTCAAGCTCCTTGTGGTCATGTATGATTACTACGGTATTGTAATACCAAGCTTGATTGGATCCTAAGATCATCGTGTGGTGTCCGCGATGGTAAGTTCATGCATGTATTGGTTACGAGGTAACCCGATCAGAGTAAGTTGGTGCATGATAGTGTCATCCTGGTATATGCTAGTGTTATCATGTTTACATGTTCATGCCATGCTTGTACTGTTCTAGTTGTATCATGTTGTACATGCCATGTTGATCTGATGGTATCATGTTCATCCATGTTTAACCTGTAATTCCCATGCTAATGTTTGTCATATTGTGCTTGGTTGCTATGAGCTTGCAAGTACATTCAATGTACTGACCTGGCATGTCATGCCAATTTTGCAGGTCATGTCGGATTTGATTGCTTGTTTGTCGTGTATTCCTTGTTTGCGATCTAGGATAAGCGTTCCAGCCAGAGTCCTAGCGGAGTGGAGTTCACCACCATTGTCATTATTCCGCTATTAGAAGTTATTCCGCTACTTTGAGTTGTTCTACTGCTTGCATAGAGCAACAGTGGCAGGCGTAGTGTCGCCGTGCCGATGTAATTCCCCATTATATCAGAACCCCTTGTATCCAATATAGATTGTAATAAAGAGTTGCTTTGTTCTATCCTAAGTTGTGCCGTATTCCAGAAGACTTCTCCTCGATCTTTGGGCAGGAATATGGGGGATTCCGGTTTCTCTGAGACGGGGTGCCACATAGAGATGCTGCCCATTTGCTATTTTTGGTGGATGCTAACCCTGTTGTACTTAACATGCTTGTCCATGTACTTATGCAGGGTCATAACGGCCGATGATGTTGTTTGCCGTCGAGGTTAGCTGCATCCCATGTCTTACATTATTTCACATCATTTGTGTAATTGCAGTTTAGCTTCTACCATTTACTAGTTTCCCGTAGGTACACATGTCAGTGGCACTGATCCACGCTTCGACCCGGAGGAACAGCTGGCCTCCGCCGCCGCTGACTTTGGGCGGGCTCTGGCCAAGATGAAGTGCCCCAGCAACTACCTCTTAGGACTTACCAAGTATGTACCCACCAGTTCAATCTTT
Source organism: Triticum aestivum (assembly GCF_018294505.1). Classification (NCBI taxonomy): domain Eukaryota; kingdom Viridiplantae; phylum Streptophyta; class Magnoliopsida; order Poales; family Poaceae; genus Triticum; species Triticum aestivum. The sequence continues at coordinate 323,091,968 of NC_057797.1, forward strand.
CCAATACCAGTTGCAATTAATGGCTATGTTTTGTACAGTCGATGTATTAAGCATGTTGTAGTAAACATGCCTAACACGTTTTAGCTATTTTCCCTACCTTTTTATAGACAACTAGGACATTATCTGCTCTGGCAGCACCTGCCTTGTGATGTTTAACTCTACCAATTGCATTTTTATCAGTACCAGTTTCAATGGCCATTAAGCCTGTTACAATTAACAGTTGTCTCCATTTTTAAAGAGTTGTATTTCAATGGCTACAAACTTACAAAACATGAATTAGGATGTTGTTAAGCCTATTGCAACTAACAGTTGTATCCATTTCTTAATCCGTCCCTTTGCTACCAAGCTACTCTTTCGAAATGAAGATATCACTACAGATGATGCCATTTTATTACCATTTGCTTTTTTTGGTGGATGTTAACCATGTTGTAGTTAACATTGGCTTTCCATGTACTTACATAGGGCTACAATGGGCGATTGTTGTTTTCCGTCGAGGTTACCTGCAACCCATGTCTTATACACCATCTATTCCTAAATATAAGTATTTTTAGAGATTCCAATATAAACTACATAAGGAGCAAAATGAGTGAATCTAGATTCTAATCTAAACTATATCTATAATTCTACATACATCCGTATGTAGTTCATATTGAAATCTCAAAAAAAAAAACTTGTACTTAGGAACATAGGTAGTTGTATTTTACATCATTTTTGCAATCTCAGTTTAGCATCTAACATTTACTGGTTGCTTGTAGGTACATATATGAGCGGTACTGATCCACGCTTCGATCCCTTTTGTGTATGGGGCAATGAGATATTCATGAACAAGCGTCAAGTGAGGAAACTAAGAAAGATTGTTAGGCGAAAGAAACGGGTGATAGGAATTAATCTCTTTATTTACACATTGTCGGAGACAACAATGAACTTTAGGATGGTAAGTAATGTGTTGCCTTTTCCCCTGCCCACAACAAGTTACTCTATTAGACCTGAGTATCTAATATTTTTCTCTTTTCATTGGTTTCCGAAGCTATTTACTGATGATTACCTTGCAAACAACATGACCGGAGTGGAGGCAACTAAGGTTAAAGTATACAATTCATGCTACCATGATAATGCTCTAGAAGTCTTCCTGAAGGCGGTGAAGGATGGGCGGGCGATCGTCACAAGGGGTTGGACAAAAGTGGTTCGTGTCTATGGCATGCAGGAAGGCACATTATGGGAATTCCGCTTCTTCAACATCGTCGGCTGTCAAAATGATTTACACTTGTCTCTTCACCTTTACCGCCTTTAAATATTGTGGTTCATCATAGTTAATTGTTGCCTAATCCTGTAATTACTAAACATATTGTACTGGCAATTTTATATTTTGGATTCGTTGTTGAACCATTATGCTGAGAATTTGAATTGCATGTTTCATATTTCAAAATTTCCAATTTGAATAATAAATTACAGGCAAAAATAAAAAGAGAACAGACAGTTATGGAACTTTGCAAACGGTTCTAGCAGTAAAAGTGCTTGTGATGGATAGCCCAATGCCACACAATTTTCTACATCAAATCGTGTGTGATGTAGTTAATGAAAACAAACAGTTAACCAAGGCAGAGCGTGTGTGATAGTTACACCTTTCACACACGAGCATATACATAAAACTGTGTGGGATGTACATACGAACGGAAACATTTTCCCCATATTGATTGTGTGGGATGTACATAAGAACGGAAATGTATTCCTTGGATTAACCGTGTGGGATGTACATACCTACGGAAATGATTTTCTGGGATTCACTGTGTGGGATGTATATACCTACGGAAATGATTTTCTTGGATTCCCGTGTGGGATGTACATACCTATGGAAATGATTAGGTTTTGATGCCTCGCCCGATCGCACACGGCCCCAGCTTGTGTCCCAGGAGGGCCTATCCCCAACGATTTCTGGGTCATGTGGGAAAGACCCCCTATCGCCCACACTCACTTGGCGACGGTTCCAAATGTCGTCGAGGAAAGGGGTTAAAAACCGTTTGTATAGCACCGACGCGTACCAGTGTTATATTCGCAATATCCAGATTGCAATCTCAGTTTCTTGCTTGTTCTTTGTTTTCTTGCAGGAAATAGACCTTCATGGTCAGGTTGATCATGCTCCGGTGTGGTCAATAACCTCTCGGAGTTGGTTTAGCGATTGCTAAGGCGCGACGTCCTCGCACGTTCGTAGTCGGATCGTCAAAGTATACTCCTCCGAACAATAATCACCATCTCATCGAAAGACGGGACACCTTTGCTTCTATCATGTCCTAACTAGCAGAGATAGGTACTATAGCACTGTTCGCTATCTAATCACTAAGTAATGATTTTTTTTCCACCGTGGTAAGCCCTTGAGCTATAAAAGGAGGGCCATGGCAACCTTTACAAGGGTTCAAACCCAATTGAACTCCACACACAATTGCATGCGTAGCTGTCTTCTCCTTGCACCTTGCTGGGGGAAAGCACTCCTTGTACTTGTGGACCCACACATCCAGTACACGAAAGCAGGAGTAGGGTTTTACACCTCCAAGGTGGCCTAAACCTAGGTAAATATCCCTGCACCCTTTTTTGATCTTGCTCTTTGTGTTTTGTGCATTCCCTAGCCGAACCAAAAGGGGCTAGATGGCCCCATGGATGGTCGTCCACATCGACATCTTTGGTGCGCCAGGTAGGGGGATCACTAGCGTACCTACATTAGCAGACGATGCGTGATTTCGTTGAGCTTCATCGCCATTTTCATCATCCAAGGCGCCCAAGAAGAAGGGATCAATGGCAACGAAGCCTTCCACATCGAAGGTTCCCTCACACGCCTCTGCAGGTGGCGCGGGCGGTGGCACCATCGCGGACGGTGTGAATGCTGCAGTAGGCACGGCCAACGCATGCGACACGGTGTTGTGCCTGTTGTGGCGGGAACGGGAGGTGGAGGTGCTAGAGGCGGTTACCTTCCATGACCCTCTAGCGAGGACAGCAACCACGACGCGGGTGGTGCGGGCACGCAGCTCCCGCCTCCTCGACGCACCGACGAGGGCAAGCCGGGATCCTCCCACTGCAGCAACTCTGGTGGTGGTGAGGGAAACAACATTGAAGAACACACGTGTGCGTCGCGAGATGGATGTGACATGACTTTGAGCGGCGTTGTTGATAATGCACAGCAACGGACGCACGACAAGACACCTGTTGCTCAGGCTTGAGATCTTCAGGCACCACCTCCGCCACGCCAACTTGCTGAGTTGCTGTCGCCCCAACATTATGACAGCAAGATCACAACGGCGCTCCTACTGGCTCTGCCAGGAGTCGAGCGATATCGTGTTCTTCACTCTCAAACATGCCTTCGACGACAACGGGGGCGATGGCGTGAGCCCAAATGTTGTCGAACTGCCCTCCAACGGCAGACAAGATGGATGAGTGGAGGGACACCATCAAAAGCTTCATTGGGTTTGCAGAACCGAACAAATCCCAGCTAGTGGAGCCCTCACGGCACCCACAAACAGCACGAGTAGCTCGAACTGTTGGCCATGATGTAGGTGGTGTGCCAAGGGTGCAATCGCCTCCACGGCGACAACCCCAACAGAGTGTCAGCAGCCACAGCGAACCCAAGGAACTGCTTAGCCCAACAAAGCGTGGATGGCATCTTCAGATCCGTAGACGCGACAAGATCAATCACGGGTGTTGCTCGATAGGTGAGCAGAATATGCTCGTGCCACCATTCAACAATGTCGGGAGGCGTGTCGTCAATCTAACGAGCAAAACAGTCCAGGCGTCGATGAGCTTGCGCCCATTGTTGGCGGGTACCTACTATAACACCCACAATGCGGCTATATCTCCCACGTGTCGGGGCATGACTTAGAGGCATAGCCGCATGGTAGGTCTGTCGCAAGAGGGGTAATCTTTACACATCCCATGTACTGAATAAGAAAGGGATAAAGAGTTGCCTTACGATCGCCACTTCACACAATACATAAATAATCCATATATCGTCCAAAGTACAAACAGAGGTCCGACTACGGAACCAAAATAAAGAAAGACAACCCCAAATGCTAGATCCCGAATCATCCCAACTGGGCTCCACTACTGATCATCCGAAAAAGAAACATAGTAACGGCCCGAATCCTCGTCGAACTCCCACTTGAGTTCGGTAGCGTCCCCTGCATTGGCATCATCGGCACCTGCATCTGTTTGGAAGTATATGTGAGTCACGGGGACTTAGCAATCTCACACCCTCGCGACCAAAACTATTTAAGCTTATGGGTAGGAAAAGGTAGTGAGGTGGAGCTGCAGCAAGCACTAGCATATAAGGTGGCTAACTTACGCACAAGAGAGCGAGAAGAGAAGCAACGCACGGTCGAGAAGCTAATAGTGATCAAGAAGTGATACTAAAGCTACTTACACTCAAGCATAACACAAGGCCGCATTCACTTCCCGGACTCCACCGAAAAGAGACCATCATGGCTACACACGCGGTTGATTCATTTTAATTAAGTTAAGTCACAAGTTCTCTACAATCGGCTATTAACAAATCCCCATCTGCCACATAACCGTGGGCACGGCTCTTGAAAGTTTATACCCTACAGGGGTGTCCCAACTTAGCCCATCACAAGCTCTCACGGTCAACGAAGGATATTCCTTCTCCCGGGAAGACCTGATCAGTCTCGAAATCCCAGTTACAAGACATTTCGACAATGGTAAAACAAGACTAGCAAAGCCGCTTGATGCACCGATAAATCTCGATAGGAGTCGCACGTATCTCGTTCTCAGGGCACACCGGATGAGCACTCCGTACAACTAAAACCAACCCTCGAATTTCCCCGAGGTGGCGCTGCAAAGGTCTCTAGTTTGGACCAACACTCAGAGGAGCACTGGTCCGGGGGTGGGGGGGGGGTTTAAAATAAAGATAACCCTTGAGTCTGCAGAACCCAAGGGAAAGGTATATGGTGGTAGGTAGGCAAATGGTAAAACCAAGGTTGGGCCTTGCTGGAGGAGTTTTATTCAAAGCAAACTGTCAAGGGGTTCCCATAACACCCAACCGCATAAGGAACGCAAAATCAAGGAACATAACACCGGTATGACGGAAACTAAGGCGGCAAGAGTGGAACAAAACACCAGGCATAAGGCCGAGCCTTCCAGCCTTTACCAAGTATATAGATGCATTAAAGTAAATAAGAGATAATAATGATATCCCAACAATATCCATGTTTCAACATGGAACAAACTTCATCTTCACCTGCAACTAGCAACGCTAGAAGAGGGGTTGAGCAAAGCGGTAACATAGCCAAACAACGGTTTGCTAGGAAAGGTGGGTTAGAGGCTTGACATGGCAATATGGGAGGCATGATATATCAAGTGGTAGGTAGCGCGACATAGCAATAGAGAGAACAACTAGCAAGCAAAGATAGAAGTGATTTCGAGGGTATGGTCATCTTGCCTGCAAAGTTCTCAGAGTTGTCGAAAGCTTGATCCTCGTTAGCGTACTCAACAGGTTCCTCGATCATGTACTAGTCTCCTAGCTCTACCCAAAGCAAGAACACAAGCAAAGGACCAACAATCAATCACGATGCAATGCACAAGCAACATGATGCAAAACATAGCATGATATGCAAGACATGATATGCAATGCATATGCGTGCTTCGGAAGGGAAAGAATGATCAAGGAATCAACTTGGCAAACCAAGTGTGCTGCTGGAAAGATGAGATGATTTCGGTCGAAATCGATATAAAGATCACCGGAAACGGAGGCACGGTTTGCAAATGGCAAGCAAAACAAGGATGGTGCTATTCTGCGATTAACATCATGATGCCATTTAGAATGCAACAAGAAACTAAGCTACTGCACTCCAGCATAACAACAAAGTATATCGCAGTGATGTACACAAGATGCTTGACAAAACATGAACACTGAGCTATGGCTAAATCATAAAAGAGCTGGTTCAAACAAGCATGGCAAAAGTACAAAAGATATCAGCTTCACAGACTTGGTGAAAATACTAACATGCCAGAAATAACATCAGGAAGCCATGTTTAGAGCAAGAAAACAACATTCTACAGGAAAATATCATAGCAAACAAAGGCATGGCATGATTGTACTAAATGCATAGATCAAAATTCTCTTAATGAACATGAGCCAACAAGGCACAAAAGATTTGATGGCACCTATGTAAACATAGCAAGTTTTGTTAGCAGTTTCAGACTTGGCAGAAAACAGAGCATGGCATAAACAGAATTATGAAGGCAACTTTGCGAGATCAAATCACTCATCACAAAGCATTGCATCACAAAACGAGCATAGCAACAACAATATGACATGTTCATGAAGCTAACCATGGCAAGAGAAAGTTCATAGAATGCATGGATCATTAGCAACAACCATGGAAAAATTTATTAGCATGTTAACATTCTGCCAGGAACATTTTATAGCAAAAGTAGAGCAAGAATAAGACATGATAGGGCGCTCCATAATTGCAAACATGGGCATGGATGGATACAACATAACCATATATTCAAAACCCCCTTACTTAAGTATCTCAAAACAAGCATGGATATCACTGTAGCATCAAGTTTACATGGCATAAAAATAACAGTAGGAAAAGGACTTAGCAAAATCCTAAGTCCCTGAAAACATCAATATCACAAAGCCTAGTTTGCATGCTTGTGCTAGTCACCACACTGATCACAAAAATACAAGGAAAGCACCTCTGTACAGATGGCATGATTTAGTTCAAAACACATGTAGAGCTCATGCTCATATGAAGCACACATCAAATGTGACAAAAATGACAAAACCTCATGATCTGATAAGTAGCAGCACCTAACATTTTATAGCACTCTTGCATCAATGATTTGGGAATCAAGCTTAACTCAAACAAGCATGCCACAATGGAATGAAATTAAGAGCATCTCACTTTGAAATTTTTGATATAACATATGCATGAAACGGAGCTACGGTCATCGAGATATCTAGCAATGAACAGGGCATGAAAATTACAGAGAGCTCCGGGACTTAGTGGAATTTCACCTCTGCGAAAGTCAACGCGGGACGGAGCGGTACCGGGACGGAGGGATCCGGGACGGGGACGGCGTTTGGATCAAGCACCTGGTGGATCTGATCCCGGTTGGCGTGGACTTCGAGGATCGCCGGGGAGCGTGGCCGGAGCTCGGAGACATAGCCAAAGAGACGTGGGGAGGCGCCGGCGAGGTCGGTCTGGGGCGGATCCGGTCGGATCTTGGCGGATCCGGCGCAACGGGGTCGGACGACGAGGAGCGGCAGCCGGCGAGGTCACGGAGTGGTGGCGGTCTACGGTCGGTGATGGCGGGGTGGCGGCCGGAGGCGGAGTATGGCGCGACGGAACCGGGGCGCGCGGGCGGAGGGCGCGGGGTGATCGGGTGGCGCCGGCGGATGGGCCAGGCGGGCCCACTGCGGGCTCGCCGGGCCGCGGTGGCGGGTGGTGGCAGAGGTTCCACGTGTCGGACGCCGGTTGGCTGAGGGGGCGGCGGACGCGTCCGGCCGGCGGCGGACGTGTCCGGCGGCGCGGAGGGTTGGATCTAGGGTTGGACTGCGCAAAAATTTCGGAGGGGAGCACCTATTTATAGGTAGGAGGAGGTAGGATTGTCCAAATGGAGTGTAATTTTCGCCCACACAATTGTGATCCGACGATGGAGGACATGGGAGTGGTTTGGATGGGTTTTTGGGCCATTTTGGAGGGGTGTTGGGCTGCAACACAAAAGAGGCTTTTGAGGTTCCCCAGTTAACCGTTAGAGTATCAAACGGACTCCAAATGGAACGAAATTTGACAGGCGGTCTACCGGTGGTGTACCAAGGCCATTTGGCAAATCTCGGTCCATTCCATGAACGTTTAACACCCACTCATGAAAAGAGACAAGAGGGATGTGCCAGGGCACATAGGAGTGTCGGATTGCAAAACAGACAACGGGGAAAATGCTCGGATGCATGAGACGAACACGTATGCAAGTGCGATGCACATGATGACATGATATGAAATGCATGACATGAACAAAATGCAAAACTAAGACAAAACCCAACCACGAAGGGAAACTCATAACTTAAGACCAAAAATGGTAAGAGTCGGAGTTACAAATATGGCAAGTTGCATCCAGGGTGTTACACCTACCTTACATGGTTGGTTGCCCTACTTTCAAACGTAAATTGCGGCAAGTCCGCTGGCCATCTATCCAGGCATTCAAACCAGAAGTTCCAGAGAAGTGCGATGGCAAGCTGAACCCATCGAAATTCCTAGGCATTTACACAATTGTCATGCAAGCTGCATGCGGAAGGGATGAAAAGATCCTTCCCAACTATTTCCCCTTGGTTCTCAAACCCAATGTGAGATCTTGTTTGATGAACTTGCGAGAGAACTACATTTCTTCTTGGTCAGATCTATGCAATGAGTTAGTTGGTGCCTTCATAGAAAACCCAGTGACTTGCAAGTGATCCCGCAAAGAGAAGGATAAGATTTGCACAAGTACATCGAGAGTTTCAGCCATGTACACCACAACATACCAGATGTGCACCCTGCAATGATTGTCACATTCCACACAAACATGCGCAATCACAAGATCCGGGAGAAGATGAACATCTGACTGCCAAAGACCGTCAACAAGCTCTACACGTTGGCTGAAAAATGTGCATGTGCTGAGGAGGGGAGAAGGCTTCCCAGGGAAGATGCTGGCACTGAAGTTGATCTAAGGACGATGGTGTTGTGACCTTGAAGAAGAAAGGCCGAAAATGCAATAGAAAGTGCAAGGGCAGGTCAATTATGGTCGTGGAAGGGTTCAAAAACTCTAGTTCCGCCAAGAAAACCAAGACGGTGACCTTCGGCAAGGAAGTTCTTGCGTGCGCTGATTGTCAGGTACTTGCGGCGGGTGAGAAGGTCGGCAAGTCTGATGGGCCATACTGCAAGATTCACCATACCAAGGGTCACGACCTCCAAGAGTGCTGACAAGTTGAACAACTGGTTGAGGAGCAAAAGGATGAGTATGAGAAGCATGACAAGGAGAAGGGCGAAGATGGTATTGGAGGATCCCATAAGAAGGGTCACGGTGGCCGAGGAGGGCGCCGCAGCAAGGCCAATGAATAGAAAGAGAAACCTACTAGGGGCCAAGAAAAGAAAGAGGAAGACAAGGAAAGGAAAGAGGAAGATGACAATGAATCCAGTGAGCATGAATTCCAGAAGGCAACAGAAGCCATGTGCATTGACGGGGTTGCACCTTTGCATTGCTCTCACTGCCAGCTTAAACAGTGGGTGCATGAGGTCAACACAGCGGAGCCGACGGCAGATGCTCAGAAGCCCCCTCAAATGGTCACACACGCCAATCATTTTTTATGCCGAGGACCACCCTGATCGCAAAACTGTGGTTGGGTGCTTGCCATTTTTGGTTTTGCCCACAATTCGCAACCTCAAGGTCACGAAAATGTTAGTTAATGATGGGGATAACTTGAAATTGATCTCTCCTGAAGTGATCAAGAGGCTACAAATCCCTGACAAAGAGCTCAAGAAAATTGGGACATTCAAAGGACTCAATCCAAGAAGGAGCCAACCCAAGGGGAAGATCACATTGTTGGTGACATTTGGCAGGGAAGTGAACTATAGAACAGAAAATATTGTGTTCGATGTTGTCAAGACCCCTTTTCTATTTAATGGAATTCTCGGCCGCCCGACACTGGCTAAATTTATGGCAGCATCTCATTATGCCTATAACACGTTGAAGATGCCGGGTACAATGGGTGTCATCTCCATCAACTCAGACAAGAAGGATGCAGTCATATGTGTCGACAAGCTTTATAGAGATGCGGTGGCAGCAGAGGCCGTCAAGGCAGCAACTCCTGGCATGAAAAATAAGAGCAAGAAGCCCAACAAGACATCTAGCAAGAATTCCGGGAAGCGTGCCTCCTCGGAGTGCTGCGCACCTGTCGAAGACTTGACGGAGAGCTCTGCCGTCAAGAGCTCCAAGGCTACTCCACCTGTGACGAAGGAGGTGCCGGCAAAGGAGGATGGCACTGGCGGTACTTTCACGATCAATGTCACTCTTCACAGTAAATAGGAAACCACGCTCACTTCCTTCCTATGGGCGAATGTAGATGTGTTTGCATGTCAACCATCTGACATCCCCAGCGTTCCTAGGGAGGTAATAGAGCACCACCTTGTTGTCTATCCCCATGATCGACCCGTCAAGCAGAAGGTCATAAGGCAAGCATTGGAACGATAGCAGTTCATCACAGAAGAAATCAAGAACCTTGAAGCAGCAGGTCTGGTTAGAAGCGTGCTACATCCAACTTGGCTAGCAAATCCAATTGTATGTGCAAGGCAAATGGGAAGTGGAGACTTTGTATTAACTACACTGATCTCAAGAAAGCATGTCCAAAGGATCCTTTCCCCTTTCCACGTATTGATCAAATTGTAGACTCCACTTCTAGTTGTGAGTTGCTCTCATTCCTTGTCACATATTTTGGATACCATCGGATATTCATGGCCAAGGAAGATGAGGATAAAACTACATTCATTACTCCATGTGCACGTATTGTTTCGTACGTATGCCTTTCGGACTAAAGAGCGCTGGTTCAATGTTTGCAAGAGTAGTCTAGATTGGTTTTGAGCCAAACCTGCACAGGAATATAGAGGCTTATATGGATGATATAGTGGTCAGGACAAAGGACAAATCAACCCTCATTCAAGACTTGGAAGAAACTTTTGCAAACTTGTGCGGAATCAACATGAAGCTTAACCCTGAGAAGTGTGTGTTTGGCATTTTGTCCAGCAAACTCCTCGGGTTCTTTATGTCATAGTGTGAAATAGAATAAAATCCCAACAAGATCATAGCCATTGAGTAGATTCAAGAACCTAAATTCGTCAAAGATGTGTGGCGTCTTGCCGACTGTGTCGTTGCTTTGAGTAGGTTCATTTCAAGATCCGCTGAGCACGCCCTGCCATTTTTTAAAATACTGAAAAAGGCATGTTCAGTAAAATGGACTCTGGAACTGGAGGATGCGCCACAGGATCTGAAAAGTCCCTATCCTCTGCATCAACTTAGTTGCACCTATGTCACACTCCAGCAAGTTCATGCATTAGAGTGTTTGCATCATGTTTAATTCTCCTAGAAAGATGAAATGGGGATAACAGAACCCCCAGCACCCCCTTAAACCAACTAGGGTTTACCAAAATTGGTTTCAATGAACCCAAAATGCCCTTCACAAAATGTTCATCATTTCTGGATTGGGCTAAAACCCCTGGCAAAAATGGTGCACTCTTTTCTAGGACATTCTAGATTTTTTGAATTAAATCATAAGTATTTGAATTTGGGAATTTAAATACTATAAAATATTTTAAATGCTGAAATAATTCCGGAAATAAGTGTGGGCTGTTGGAAATAATCTAAACAAAGCCTATAATTATTTTTAGGATTTCTGGAAACGTTTTAGTATTTTTAATAAAGCCCAACAGTTGCAGAAAATTAGAAAACAGAAAACAATTTAGGAAGAGAGATAGAGAAAGGCCACAGGCCACTTAACTGGCTGGCCCGGCCCATCTGGCCTGTGTCAGTCATCACCTACCTCTGCCAATAGGCAGAGGAGGGACACCGCGACGCCGCCGAGGTCGCAACACCACCTCCCTGCCTGCCTGCAGTCGCCCGCGCCAGCGCGTGGCCTCGAAGCGCCTCTGCGGCACCGCCCCAACCCCGTGGTCATCTCACTCTTCCCCCCTGCTCTCTCCCTCGCTCCCCCGAAGCCATGGCCGATGCAGCCACCGCCGTCTTGCCGCCATGGCCGTAGCCACCGTCGTCCCCGTGCCGCACCACTGTGTCCGTTCGCTCCGCCGTCGTCGACTACGTCGAGCAGGCCGAGCCCCGAGCGCTCGCACACCCTGCGCCGCCTCCACCGACCCCGTCTTCATCGATCGCCACCGGAGATCCCTTTTGCCGTCACCACTGCTCTAGCTCGTCCCCAACCTCGTCGTCAGCTCCGTTGCAACCACCGTGAGCCTGGCCATGTCCCTATCCTCTCTGTCCTCCCTCTCGAGCCCCGTAGCGACCGCATGTAGCTCACCCGCACGCGCCGCCGCGGAGCTCTTCGCCGACGATGCTCCGGCCACCCACTGGTCCCGGGCTTGTGTCCAACGCACTCCCCGCATCGCGTAGGAGCCGTAGATGCTAGCGCGGCCCCGCCTAGGCCACGGCAGCAACAAGCCCGAGCTCACCCGAGCTCCGGCGACCACCAAGGTTGTCGCCGGCGTCATTCCCGGCCTCCCCGAGCTCCACTTCCACCACCAAACGCTGTGGCTTGCTCCCAGCAACGCGTAGAGCCTCTCCACCGCGCAAATGGTCGCGTGTGGGCGTTTTCCGAAGGCCTCTGCCGCGTCTGGCCTCGCCGGCGGCTAAATGCCGGCGGGTTTGACCCATTGACTTTGACTAGGCGGGCCCAGTTTGACTCCCCTGAGTCTATGACAAGTGGGCCCCTCTACTAATTAACCTAGGGTTAGCGCTAACTAATTTTAGTTAGTTCAGGTCACTGACATGCGGGCCCAGGCCCCACTGACAGTTTAGTTAGTACTAACTTGATTCTGTTAGTTAGCTGAGACACTAACAGATGGGGCCCACCAGTCAGGTTTGACCTGGGTTGGCGCCTTTGACTCGCTGATGTCACAGTGACGCAGTGCTGACGCAATTATTTATTTTCTAGATTTATTCTTATATAGGAATTTCCAGAAAATAGCCAAAACTTCTACAAATCATAGAAAATCAACCATAGCTCCAAGTCAAACACATTATATATGAAAAATGATCAGAAAATTCAATCTTTCCATCGGTAATGGTTTCATGCATGACAAAACACTCTAACCTTGCTAGGTGAAACAAGCTAATACACTTATTATGCATAAGAACTTAAGCTTTCATTTGAATCTTTGATTCAAATGGATCCATTTCAACTTGTTTCACATTGCATTAGGCAGGACACATCATTTTGCCATGTCATAGCATGCATCATATTGTTGCATATTTCCATGTGTTGATTATATTCTGTGTGTCTTTCGTGGTAGGTTCTGCCTCCGAGGATATCTCTGAGTATCCAACTGAAGGGCAGTACCCTACTACCACTCCATCAGGCAAGTAGCCCCATTGATCATATCGATACAATCCCATGTTCTCGCCTCTGCTCTCATTTAATGCATTAAGACAACAACGTTTCAAACTGCTATGTGCTACGGTAGTTGAACCCTTATCCTCTGCATGACCTGTCATTGCCACAGTAACTAGATGAAACCCACTAGCATGTGTAGGAGTTGATTGAGCCATGTATGTGTTTCCTACCTTGCTATGCCTGCTATGCTTAGAGTTCGGTCAGGTCTGGTTCATCTGGGTGATGGGCTAGAGTGAAATGGTTATGTCGGTAATGTGAGGGATGTGTTGACCATGTTTTGGTAAAGGTATCGATGAGAGGCCATGTAGGAGTACATGGTGGATTGTTTCATTGAGGCCATCCCTAAGAACTGAGATATGTATGCGTGATTTAAGATTCAGCTACTACCACACATTGGTCCCTGAAATATGACCCCGCTCGACTTACTGACCCCTCTCGTCCTCTGTCCAGGAGTGGCAACTAGTTTTTGGTGTTTGTAGGTTATGTGTTGGCGGTCGTGCGTAGCGCTGACCCTAGGGGTGGGCTATCATACGGTAGATACACCATGGCATGGTGTACCGAGTCGCCCGTTTGGTGTCTCGGGAACCCTGCACACATCGTTTGGGGCTGTTGAGGACACCCCAGCCAGATTTCCTTGCGGATGGAACCCGAATAGGCGATAACCCTGGACTAGAGACTTGTGCGATTAGTCAGGTCGTGGTCTACACCCACGTCGGCTTTCGCATGAAGTCTGCCGAGCACATGTCGTGTGTAGACGCTAAGTGGTGGAAATATGTGTGATGAAGTACACCCCTGCAGGGTATAAAACTATTCGAATAGCCGCGTCCATGGTAAAGGACTACTTGGTTGCCTATATAGTTCATAGACAAGTTAATGGTTACTACTAAAAGACTCAAGATAAGTGTGAGTACCGATGATGGCCCTCTCGTAGGATGACGAGGGAGGATCCCTGGTGGAGTATTGTGTTGGTGATTAGTGGACTCGTGTGTGAAAACTATTTTACTAGTGGTGTCTCATAGGATAGCTTAGCCAAGAGTCAAAGCTGGCTTGCTGCAATAACTCCACCACCTTCTTGAGAATGAGCATGTATAGTAGGTTCTGTTGTAAGACTTGCTGAGTACCTTTGTACTCATGTTTGCTTAATTACTGTTTTCAGACGACAAGACCGCCCCCTCCGATGGGTTTTATGTAGACCTCGACGTCAATGAGTAACTTGCCACCCAGGTGGTGATCCTGACCATGGAGGACCTTATGTAGATAGACAGGCTTCGAGAAGCCTTCTTTCTATCTAGTGTCTGTACTCAGACTATTTGCTTCCGCATGTGCATGTATGCTTGTATGACTTGAGTGTCGGGTCATGTGACCCCTACCTGTATGAACATGTTATGTATGGCTCTCTGGAGCCTTCAAATAAAGTACTTGAGTTGTAGAGTTTTATTGTGATGCCATGTTGTATTTGCACATATCGAGCATATTGTGTGTATGATTGAAATGCTTGGTATGTGTGGGATCCGACAATCTAGTTGTTTATCCTTGGCAGTCTCTCTTATGGGGAAATGTCATCTAGTGCTCCTCGAGCCATAGTAGTCCGCTACAGCCCAGTTCACCGGAGTCCTGCTAGCCCAGCACTACTGCTCAGGACACTTGACTGGCCGGCATGTGTTTCACCTCGTTCCTATGTCTGTCCCTTCGGGGAAATGTCACGCGGTGACTTTCGGAGTCTTGCCTAGCCTGCTACAGCCCGGGTTCCCCGGAGTCCTGTTATCCCAGTGCTACAGCCCGGATTCACTCGCTGATGACCGACATGCTCGATGTGATTCATGTATGCCTGTCCCCATAGGTCTGTGCCGCTTTGGGTTCATGACTAGCCATGTCGGCCCAGGTTCTCTGTCATATGGATGCTAGCGACACTATCAGATACGTGAGCCAAAAGGCACAAACGGTCCCGGGCCATGGTACGGCGACACCCGTGGGGATACCGTGCGTGAGGCCGCATGTGATATGAGGTGTTACCGGCTAGATCGATGTGACTTGGAATCGGGGTCTTGACAGCATTGGCATTAGAGCCAGACTGCCTGTAGGTTCGTTGAGCCAAACTGGTCGATGTCGAGTCTAGAAATTCTTTAGTTATATGTAGGGGAATTGATTGTGGGAGGGAACGTAAGGCTCTTTTTACTCCTTTACCTTATGCCCTCTGAGTTGAGTCATTCTCTTCTCATTCAATGTGGGTTAAGGACTAGGCTCTCTTCTTCTATAAGGTTCACGTGTGACTAATGCGTAGTAGCTTATAGGAATGTTGTACTAGCCACAGTACAGTTTCTACTACTTGTAGTATGTTGTCAGTTGAATCAGAACCTTGATATGATGTTGTTGAGTGGTATTGCAAACTGTTGTGGATGTCTCAAATCTTTTTCTGAGCATTTACAACCGTTATGCTTTCTGATTTCCCCTAGAAAATTCTAATGCCTTTGCATTATTCTGTGCTTTCAGATGGCCACCCGTTCCCAGAACCAAGTGGTTCGTCTGACCCGGTGCCTCGATGTGCCCGGCCACACGGCCATGTTGGTTCGAGTGATGGTCGAGTCAGGCTATCAGTGGTATCCGGAATATACCGTCGAGGAGCTGTTCAGAGACATCAACCAGAGCCAGTACCCTCTTATCCTGGAGCCACTAAACCCCTTCACTATTCCTATGGACTTGGGGTCACTATTGAGATGTCTGTGCAGGATGCAGCCTATTCAATGATGACTATCATTCGAGCCAGGACTGCCTTGCTTCACAACACCGACTTCCGTTACATGCCAGCCTCACTTCCTGGAGCACAGGGGTATTATCAGGCTTTGTACTATGACTCTACACATGAGGAGTCACTAGTCCGCACCACTGCCGAGATGCTCGAGTATAAGGACCGTGAAAATTGGGCCTTGCGTATGGAGCTTTTCCACACTCGTTCTGATCATTGGGCCACTTTGACTCGGTTTGCACCTGCGGTGCAGGCAGGATACATGGACATGAGGGACCTGTACCCTGTGCGGTTTGGATTGCCAGATTGTATGGAGTGGCGCGATGTAGGAGGCATCACCCCTCCTCGAGGTCCCTGTCTGCCACCACCTGTGGGACCGAGGCCACATCCGAGTCCCTATGGTCCACAAGCTCCACAGGACCGTCTGTTCCCAGATGATCATGTTCCACTTCCAGGCTTTGGTGGCGACTTTTATGAGGATTACTACGGAGCCGTCTGAGCTAGTAGTAGTTTCACTAGTACTGTAATAGTTGTATTCTCCACAGTCCTGCGTGAACCGTGGGATACGACTTGGTGTGTATCACGCTCCGGAGGTGTAGAAAAATAATGTATAGGAGCTTGGAATGCCTCCGATGAGATGTATTGTCTTTCACTGTAGTTGTACTCTAGCATGGGCTTGTACTAAACTATGTACGGTGTGTATGACCAATGGTATATATATATATGGCAGTTTCTATATTACCATGTCGTGCAATGAACATCTTAGCATTCCATGTTATCCATTACATTCTGCACCTCCTTGCTAAGTTTGTGTCATCCTTATCTAAACCATTGTCTTATTTTCTCCTGGGATGGTCAACACCCGCAACAACCCTGCTGCCCCGGAGCAGGGGGAAGCCAGTGCAGCTAGGGGTGAAAATCTGCCTCACCTGCCTTCTCTGGCCGAAGTTATGCTGGAGGCGGAAAGAAACAAGCGTGAGACTAACCGCTTGCTGGAGCGGATTGAGCAGAACACTGCACGCCATCATCGAAATGACTTGGTGTCAATCAATGATTTTATCAAGTTGTACCCACCAATGTTTAATCATTCCTCGAGCCCCTCGACGCGGATGACTGGCTCCGCAGCATCACACACAAGCTACGTTCTGCCAACGTAGCCGAAGCTGATAAGGTTACCTATGCTGCCTATCACCTCGAAGGCCCTACTAGCCTTTGGTGGGAAAACTTTGAGGCTATGCGCCCTGTCAGCCAAATCACTACTTGGGCTGAATTTAGTGAGGCTTTCCGTGATCATCACATCCCGGAAGGCCTCATAGATCGCAAGAGGGAAGAGTTCTACAATTTCACCCAAGGAAGACTGACTGTGGATGCATATAGTCGTGAATTTGGGAATCTGGCACGATATGCTCCTGAAGAGGTATCCACCGACGCTAAGAAGCAGGCAAGGTTCCGCAAGGGACTTAGCCTTGAGCTTCGCCGCGATCTTTGTCTGCACGAGTGCACCTCCTTTCAAAAGTTGGTCAATAAAGCCATCAGTGCTGAGACAGGTCAGTCTGACTATGACGCTTCACGCAAGCACTCTCGTGATTTTGGTTCTTCATCCGGCTCGGGATCTCAGAAGCGTCGGATGTGGATTCCAAGCACGGCACTGCCACCCAGGTTCATTCCAAGGCCATCCTTTGAGGCGCCTCGCCCCAACCAGCAGTTTGCACTGTCTAAGACCTATGGTGGCCCCGCTGCTAATGCTGCTCCACGCCCCAATGTTGTGAAATGTTTCAAGTGTGGAGATCTGGGTCACTACAGTCGAGAGTGTCCCCAGAACAACAACCCCAACCAGTCTGGAAAGTCTGTTGGTCGTGGTAAGCCAGCGGCGAAGACATTCTACGCCAAGCCAGCCACCACTACACATGGCCATGTCAACTATGTCTTAGCTGAGGAGGCTCATGAGGATCCTAACGTCATCCTTGGTATGCTCCTTGTTAATTGCCATCCGGCATCGGTTCTTTTCGATACTGGAGCATCTCATTCATTCATATCTGAGAGCTATGCTCGATTGCATAACACGACATTCTATGACATGCCCACTTCCATGGTAATCCAAAATTCCGAGTTCCAAATGGCAAACTTCTAGAGTAAGCCATGGGAACGAAATTCTTGTCGATAGACTTGTCTTCCTTGCATCTTTAATAGCTCTCAAGTCCTCGAACATAAACATCATCTTGGGTATGGACTGGATGTCATCTCATTATGCTAAGATTGATTGTGCCACTAGAACTGTTCAACTTACTCACCCATCGGGCAAGACAGTCAATGTCCTAACTCGAGTGGCCAAGCGCCAGCTCTACTCCCTAAATGCCAACCCCTTCCAGACCTTGAAGATATTCCGGTAGTCCGAGACTTCCCGGATGTCTTTCCAGAAGAACTGCCAAGTGTTCCACCTGACAGGGATGTCGAGTTTGTGATAGACCTTGTTCCAGGAACCATTCTAATTTCTAGAAGACACTACAAGATGGCACGCTTAGAACTAGCCGAGCTTAAGAACCAACTCGATGAGTCCTTGAAAAAGGGTTTCATCCGTCCTAGTTCCTCTCCTTGGGCTTGCCCCGTCCTCTTCGTCAAGAAGAAGGATGGAACGGATCGGATGGTTGTAGATTACCGACCTGTCAACTTGCTCACTATGAAGAACAACTATCCGCTTCCCAGGATCAACGATCTGTATGACCAGCTCGCTGGATCCTTAGTCTTTTCCAAGATGGATTTGAGGTTGGGCTACCATCAAATCAAAATCAGAAACAGGGACATTCCCAAAACGGCCTTTGTTACTTGTTATGGCCAAAACGAGTACACCGTTATGTCCTTCGGTTTAACCAATGCCCCAGCCACCTTCTCTCAGTTAATGAACTCGGTCTTCATGGAGTATTTGGATAAATTTGTCATAGTATACCTCGATGATATACTCATCTACTCTAAGAGTGAAGAGGAACATGCCGAACATCTAAGGCTGGTATTGACGAAACTTTGAGACGCCTTTATGCCAAATTCTCCAAGTGTGAATTTTGGTTGCCAGAAGTGACCTATCTAGGCCATGCAATCTCTGGTAAGGGTATTGCTGTCAATCCCGAGCAAGTTCAAGCCGTCCTTGATTGGACTCCACCTGTAACGATCGAGCAAGTTCGGAGCTTCCTTGGCTTAGCGAGCTATTGCCGCCGCTTCGTCGAGAATTTCTCCAAGGTTGCTAAACCTCTAACTGAACTCCTCAAGAAAGATAAAAAGTTTGAGTGGACCCCACAGTGCGAGTTTAGCTTTCAGGAACAGAAAAGACGCCTAACATCTGCTCCCGTACTAGTACCACCAGATTTCTCCAAGGACTTTATTATCTATTGCGACACCTCGTGACAAGGACTAGGTTGCATACTCATGCAAGATCGTTAGGTAATTACACCCCCATGAGGAAAACTATCCCACACATGATCTAGAGCTTGCAGTTGTAGTCCATGCACTCAAAACTTGGCGACATTACCTTCTCAGTAATCGTTGCGAGATCTTCACCGATCACAAAAGTTTGAAATATATCTTCACCCAACCGGATTTGAATCTCAGGAAAAGACGTTGGGTCGAGTTGATCTCGGATTACGACTTAGGAATAACTTACACCCCGGGCAAAGCCAATGTCATGGCTGATGCGCTAAGTCGTAAATCCTATTGTAACAACCTGATGTTACAACAAAGTCAACCACTTCTCCATGAGGAATTTCGTAAGCTTAACCTTCACATTGTTCCTCGAGGATTCCTATCCACCCTGGTGACGAAGCCTAACCTTACGGATCAAATCATAGCTGCCCAGAAGCGTGATAAGGGCATATCCCGGATTAAGGGAAACGTTGCTAGCGGAGTTGCTAAATGTTTTTCCATGGATGAGCGAGGTGTTGTCTTCTTCGAGAACCGCTTGGTGGTTCCCAAGAAACAACATCTACGCCGGTTGATTCTTAAGGAAGCTCATGAATCCCCTCTCACCATTCATCCCGGTAGTACTAAAATGTATCAAGACCTACGCCGGAGGTTTTGGTGGACTAGGATAAAGAGAGAAATTGCTCAATACATTGCTAGTTGCAACGTCTGTCGTCGTGTTAAAGCAGAGCATCAACGACCTGCTGGCACCCTTCAACCTTTGGCTATTCCTGAATGGAAATGGGATAAGATCAGTATGGATTTCATTACTGGGTTTCCCAGGACCAGGAGAGGGAATAATGCCATCTTCGTCGTAATCGATCGTCTTTCCAAGGTGGCCCACTTTCTACCTGTTCGTGAGAGTATCTATAACACCCTCGATGTGACTATATCTCCCACGTGTCGAGGCACGACTTAGAGGCATAATCGCATTGAAGGCATATGTCGCAAGTTAGGCAATCTTCACAACATCCCATGTAATATAATTAATAAAGGGGAGATAACATAGTTGGCTTACGCTCGCCACGTCAATCAAGGTACATAAATAACATTACATCATCCAAACACTCAAGGCCTGACTACGGCGCCAAAATAAAAGATAACCCAACATGCGACACGGTCCCGATCACCCCCAACTGGGCACCACTACTGATCATCAGGAAAGGAAACATAGTAACGCTGAGAGTCTTCATCGAACGACCACTTGAGCTCGAGCGCGTCTCCTGGAGCGGAAACATCAGGCCCTGCATCTGGTGTAATAGTAATCTGTGAGCCATAGGGACTCGGCAATCTCATACCCTCGCGATCAAGACTATTTAAGCTTAGAGGTAAGGCAAGGTAAAATATAAGTGGAGCTGCAGCAAGCGACTAGCAAGTATGGTGGCTATCCTGTTCGCAAAAGAGAGCGAGAAGAGGAGGCAAAGCGCGAGTGAGAAACTATAGGGCAACCTGCGAAAACATTACTCCAACACCGTGTCCACTTCCCGGACTCCTCCGAGAAGAGGCCATCACGATAACACACTCAGTTGATTCATTTTAATTAAGTTAAGGTTCAAGTTATCTACAACCGGACATTAACAAAATCCTATCTGCCCATAACCGCGGGCACGGCTTTCGAAAGTTCAAATCTCTGCAGGGGAGTCCCAACTTAGCCTGTGACAAGCTCTCACGGTCAATGAAGGAATAGACCTCCTCCCAAGACGTTCCGATCAGACTCGGTATCTCGGTTCTTCAAGACACTTCGATAGGTTAAAACAAGACCAGCAACACCGCCCGAATGTGCCGACAAATCCCGATAGGTGCTGCACATATCTCGTTCTCAGGGCACACTCAGATGAGCGCTCCGTACAACTAAAACCAAACCTCGAGTTTCCCCGAGGGGGCGCTGCACATGACTCTAGTTTGGACCAACACTCAGAGGAGCACTGGCCCAGGGGGGGCTAAAATAAGATGACCCTCGGGCTCCGGAAACCCAAGGGAAAAAGAGGCTAGGTGGCAAATGGTAAAACCAAGGTTGGGCATTGCTGGAAAAGCTTTAACCAAGGCGAACTATCAAGGGGTTCCCATTATAACCCAACCGCGTAAGGAACGCAAAATCCGGGAACATAACACCGATATGACGAAACTAGGGCGGCAAGAGTGGAACAAAACACTAGGCGAGAGGCCGAGCCTTCCACCCTTTACCAAGTATATAGATGCATAAAGATAACAAGATAATATAATGATATCCCAACAAGTAAATAAATGTTCCAACAAGGAACGGCCTTCAATCTTCACCTGCAACTAGCAACGCTATAAGAGGGGCTGAGCAAAGCGGTAACATAGCCAATCAATGGTTTGCTAGGACAATGGTGGGTTAGAGGTTTGACATGGCAATTTGGGAGGCTTGAAAGCAAGTGGTAGGCATCGTAGCATTGGCATAGCGAAAGAGCGAGCAAACTAGCATAGCAAAGATAGTAGTGATTTCGAGGGTATGATCATCTTGCCTGCACAGTTGTCAGAGTTGACTGGATCCTCGAAAGCAAACTCAACGGGCTCCTTGTTAGCGAACTCGTCTCCCGTCTCTACCCAAACAAGACAAACAAGCAACAAGGACACAATCAACCACGTGCAAGGATCAAACGAGATGATGCAAAGATGATATGCTATGCGGGATGCGATGCGGGATGCATATGCAAGATTTGTCAGGAAATGCAAGAACCTGGCCTCAACTTGGAAATCCAAGCGTGCCACTGGAAAGTTGATATGAAATTGCTTGAAAACGATATAAAGAACGCCGGAATCGGAGTTACAGTTTGGAAATGGCAAGAGATTCAAATATGACACCGGTCTGCGATTTACAGCAAGTAGCCATCTAAATGCAATGAGATGAACATGCTACAGCACCCAAACATGACAACAAAATACATGGCAGGGATGCATTCAAGATGCTTAACAAAAGTCTAGCACTGAGCTACGGCCAATTCATCCATTAACAGGTTCAAACAAGCATGGCAAAAATGCATATGGAAAACAGATCTCAGACTTAGTGAAATTAACACTTGTCTGGAATTTCAGATCAGGTAGCACTCTTCGGAGCAACAAAACAATATGCTACAGGACCTGAACATGGCAAAGTAAAGCATGGCATGGAGCTACTCAAAGAGTTTAACAAAAGTCCCTTAGAGACCTTGAGCCAAAAGGGATCAGAAAATACAATTGCAAGCATGTGAACATAGCAAAAACATAATCAGATCACAGACTTAATGAAAACTGACACATGCTGAAATATATCTCAAGTAGGCATGTTTACGAGCTCGATGCACTCACTAAGGTGCAAGTCATGATAATCTAAGCATACATCTATTGAGAACACACAAAATGCAAGCTAGAAATGGCAAGAACAATAGCATAGCATGGACGGATCAACTACAACATCATCGGCAAAATTGCAAATAAGTTGACAATCTGCCCAGATTCACAAAGTAGCAAAAGTAGAGCTCGATTGACTCAAGTTAGGATGCTCCATAATTGAAAACAAAGACATGGATGGATAGAGCATACAATATTAACAAAACATCCTTACTGATCATCCTCAAAAGAGGCACGGATCACTAGGAAACAACATGAACATATGGCATCATGAGATAAACAGATCAAGGACTTAGTGGAAATGCTAAGTCCCTGAAAACAGAATTACCAAGTGCACCACTTTGCAAGCTTGTGCTAGTCACCACACACATCACAAAAATACATGGGTTGCACCTCTGGAAACATGACAAAACCCTTAACAAAACATATGTAGAGCATCAGGGCATATCATGCACACAATAATAATGGCAAAAATGACAAAAAGCTAAATGGAGTAGCAGATCTGACAATTAACTCGAGTAGCCCTCTTCTAACAGCATTTCGGGCATCAAGATGAACTCAAAAGAAAATGATGTAATGGAATGAAATGATGTACTCTCTGAGATGAACATTTTGATATGCTATATGCATGAATCGAAGCTACGGATGCAAAGATACAAGGCTATGAACAGGAGCGTATGGACTAGAAAATTCCGGGGACTTCGTGAAAAAAATCAACCTCTCTCAGATCTAGGGTTTGCACGGAATTCGAGGCGCGGTCGGGGCACTGTAGCCGGCCGGATCCGAAGCTCGCAGGCGACGAGACCACGCCAGAGGAAGGAGAGGCGGAGGGGGGGCCGGCCAGGGAGGACGCCAGACAGCGGCGGAGGCGGGCGCCGGACCTCCGGGGCGGTGTGGCGGCGCGAGGACGAGGCGGCGGTGGCGCGAGGCGGCCGGGGAGACGAGGTGGTGGCGGCGGCGGGGGGCGGACCGCGGCGGCGCGGCGCCGGAGTGGAGGGCGACGGCGGCGGGCGAAGGCGCGAGGGCGCGGAGGAGATGGGCCGCGTGGAGGGCCTCCCGCGGGCTCGGGCGGGCCTCGGGCGGCGGCGGCGGCGATGTGGGGCTCGCCCGGGCCACGTGGCGGCATCTGGTTGGCTGGCGGCGGCGAGCGGACAATGTCCATCGTCGGGATTATGTCCGGTGCACGCGATGACGAGTGGATCTAGGGTTTCGGGGGGGGGGGGGAGGTGAAGGAGATTTCCGGGGGATCTTTAAATAGGCATAGGAGGAGCTAGGAGAGTCCAAATGAGGTGCGGTTTTAGGCCACGCGATCGTGATCGAATGCTCTAGATGATGGAGAGGGTTTAGGTGGGTTTTGGGCCAAATTGGAGGGGTGTTGGGCTGCAACACACACGAGGCCTTTTCGGTCCCTCGGTTAACCGTTGGAGTATCAAACGAAGTCCAAATGATACGAAACTTGACAGGCGGTCTACCGGTAGTAAACCAAGGCCGCTTGGCAAGTCTTGGTCCAATCCGGAAATGCTTAATCCCCACACACGAAGGAAAGCTAGAAATGACCACCGGAGGAGAACGAAGTGCCGGAATGCAAAACGGACAACGGGGAAAATGCTCGAATGCATGAGACGAACACGTATGCAAATGCAATGCACAAGATGACGTGATATGAGATGCATGACAACGATAACAACACACAGAGACAAAAACCCGAACCCGAGAAAATAAAATAACTTAACGCCGAAACAGCAAGAGTTGGAGTACAAATTGGGAAAGTTACATCTGGGGTGTTACGTTATCACCGCTAGCCAGCTAGCTGATTTATACATCTCCCGAATAGTGCCTCTTCATGGTGTCCCATTGGAAATTAACTCAGACCGTGGGAGTCTCTTCACCTCTCGATTTTGGGAAAGTTTCCAAAATGCTATGGGAACTCGTCTCTCTTTAGCACCGCGTTCCACCCCCAATCAAGTGGTCAAGTAGAGCGAGTAAATCAAATTCTGGAAGATATGCTCTAAGCTTCTGTCATCTCATTCGGAATGGATTGGGAGAAATGCCTTCCATTCGCAGAGTTCGCTTATAACAATAGTTATCAAGCTAGCTTGGGCAAAGCTCCTTTGGAAGTTCTCTATGGACGAAAATGTCGAACGCCTCTTAACTGGTCAGAAACCGGGGAAAGACAACTCTTTGGCCCGGATATGATTCAGGAAGCAGAAGAGCAGGTTCGCGTTATTCGTGAGAAATTGAAAACAACCCAATCTCGTCAAAAGAGCCAATATGATCGTAAGCATAAGCTCATGACTTATGAAGTCGGCGAGAAGGCTTACATTCGGGTTACTCCGTTAAAGGGAACCCATCGTTTCGGTATCAAAGGAAAATTGGCTCCTAGTTACATTGGACCCTTTCGCATTCTTGCCAAACGAGGAGAAGTTGCCTACCAATTGGAACTACCTCCGCACCTTTCCAGAGTTCACGATGTCTTCCACGTTTCTCAACTCAGGCGTTGCTTCGTGGATCCTATCCGTGGAGTGGACCACGAAATGCTTGATCTACAAGATAATCTCTCATATCGGGAATATCCCGTCCGTATCCTTGATTAAGCCGAGTGTACCACTCGATGCCATAACATCAAGTTTCTCAAGGTTCAATGGTCACACCATTCCGAAAAGGAATCCACTTGGGAAAGGGAGGATCGTCTTCGACTCGAGTACCCCACCTTCTTCCCAACAGATCCTAAATCTCGGGACGAGATTCTTTTGAGTGGGGGTGAGTTGTCACACCCTAGCAAGTTCATGCATTAGAGTGTTTGCATCATGTTTAATTATCCCAAAAAGATGAAATGGGGATAACAGAACCCCCAGCACCCCCTTAAACCAACTAGGGTTTACCAAAATTTGTTTCAATGAACCCAAAATGCCCTTCACAAAATGTTCATCATTTCTCGATTGGGCTAAAACCCCTGGCAAAAATGGTGCACTCTTTTCTAGGACATTCTGGATTTTTTGAATTAAATCATAAGTATTTGAATTTGGGCATTTAAATACTATAAAATATTTAAATGCTCAAATAATTCTGGAAATAAGTGTGGGCTGTTGGAAATAATCTAAACAGAGCCTATAATTATTTTCAGGATTTCTGGAAACGTTTTAGTATTTTTAATAAAGCCCAACAGTTGCAGAAAATTAGAAAACAGAAAACAATTTAGAAAGAGAGAGAGAGAGAGAAAGGCCAGAGGCCACTTACCTCGCTGGCCCGGCCCATCTGGCCTATGCCAGTCATCACCTACCTCTGCGAGTAGGCAGAGGAGGGACACCGCAACGCCGCCGAGCTCGCCACGCCACCTCCCTGCCTGCCTGCTGTCGCCCACGCCAACGCGACGCCTCGAAGCGCCTCTGCGGCACCGCCCCGACCCCCTGGACATCCCACTCTCCCCCATGCTCTCTCCCTCGCTCCCCCAAAGCCATAGCCGATGCAGCCGCCACCGTCGTTGTCCCTGTGCCGCACCACCGTGTCCGTTCGCTCCGCCGTCGTCGACTACGTCGAGCAGGCCGAGCCCCGAGCGCTCGCACGCCCTGCACCGCCTCCATCGACCCCGTCTTCGTCGATCGCTGCCGGAGATCCCTTTCGTCGTCACCACTGCTCCAGCTCGTCCCCGACCTCGTCGTCAGCTTCGTTGCAACCACCGTGAGCCTGGACATGTCCCTATCCTCTCCGTCCTCCCTCTCGAGCCTCGTAGCAACCGCATGTAGCTCACCCGCACGCGCCGCCGCGGAGCTCGTCGCGGACGATGCTCCGGTCACCCACTGGTCCCGGGCTTGTGTCCGACGCACTCCCCGCATCGCGTAGGAGCCGTAGATGCTAGCGCCGCCCCGCCTAGGCCACGGCAGCAACGAGCCCGAGCTCACCCGAGCTCCGGCAACCGCCAAGGTCGTCGCCGGCGTCGTTCCCGGCCTCCCCGAGCTCCACTTCCACCACCAAACGCTGCGGCTTGCTCCCAGCAACGAGTAGAGCCTCTCCGCCGCGCGAATGGTCGCCTGTGGGCGTTTTCCGAAGCCCTCCGCCGTGTCTGGCCTCGCCGACGGCTAAACGCCAGTGGGTTTGACCCATTGACTTTGACTAGGCGGGCCCAGGTTGACTCCCCTGAGTCTATGACAAGTTGGCCCCCTCTGCTAATTAACCTAGGGTTAGCGCTAACTAATTTTAGTTAGTTCAGGTCACTGACATGCGGGCCCAGGCCCCACTGACAGTTTAATTATTACTAACTTAATTATGTTAGTTAGCTGAGACACTGACAGATGGGGCCCACCAGTCAGGTTTGACCTGGGCTGGCGCCTTTGACTCGCTGACGTCACAGTGACGCAGTGCTGACGCAATTATTTATTTTTTGGATTTTTTCTTATATAGGAAATTCCATAAAATAGCCAAAACTTCTAAAAATTATAGAAAATCAACCATAGCTCCAAATCAAACAAATTATATATGAAAAATGATCAGAAAATTCAATCTTTCCATCTGTAATGGTTTCATGCATGACAAAACACTCTAACCTTGCTAGGTGAAACAAGCTAATACACTTATTATGCATAAGAACTTAAGCTTTCATTTGAATCTTTGATTCAAATGGATCCATTTCAACTTGTTTCACATTGCATTAGGCAGGACACATCATTTTGCCATGTCATAGCATGCATCATATTGTTGCACATTGCCATGTGTTGATTATATTCTGTGTGTCTTTCGTGGTAGGTTCTGCCTCCGAGGATATCTCCAAGTATCGAACTGAAGGGCAGTACCCTACTACCACTCCATCAGGCAAGCAGCCCCATTGATCATATAGATACAATCCCATGTTCTCGCCTCTGCTCTCGTTTACTGCATTAAGACAACAACATTTCAAACTGCTGTGTGCTATGGTAGTCGAACCCTTATCCTCTGCATGACCTATCTTTTCCACAGTAACTAGATGAAACCCACTAGCATGTGTAGGAGTTGATTGAGCCATGTATGTGTTTCCTACCTTGCTATGCCTGCTATGCTTAGAGTTTGGTCAGGTCTGGTTCATCTGGGTGATGGGCTAGAGTGAAATGGTTATGTCAGTAATGTGAGGGATGTGTTGAACATGTTTTGGTAATGGTATCAATGAGAGGCCATGTAGGAGTACATGGTGGGTTGTTTCATTGAGGCCGTCCCTAAGAACTGAGATCTGTATGCGTGATTTAAAATTCAGCTACTACCACACATTGGGCCCTGAAATATGACCCCGCTCGACTTACTGACCCCTCTCGTCCTCTGTCCAGGAGTGGCAACTAGTTTCTGGTGTTTGTAGGTTATGTGTTGGCGGCCGTGCGTAGCGCTGACCCTAGGGGTGGGCTATGATGCGGTAGATACACCGTGGCACAATGTACCGAGTCACCCGTTTGGTGTCTCGGGAACCCTGCACACATCGTTTGGGGCGGTTGAGGACACCCCGGCCGGTATTCCTTGCGGATGGAACCCGTATAGGCGATAACCCTGGACTAGAGACTTGTGTGGTTAGTCAGGTCGTGGTCTACACACACGTCAGCTTTCGGTTGAAGTCTGCCGAGTACATGTCGTGTGCAGACGCTAAGTGGTGGAAACATGTGTGACGAAGTACACCCCTGCAGGGTATAAAACTATTCGAATAGCCGCGTCCGCGGTAAAGGACTACTTGGTTGCCTATACAGTTCATAGACAAGTTAATGGTTACTACTAAAAGACTCAAGATAAGTGTGAGTACCGAGGATGGCCCTCTCGTAGGATGACGAGGGAGGATCCCCGGTGGAGTATTGTGTTGGTGATTAGTGGACTCGTGTGCGAAAACTATTTTACTAGTGGTGTCTCATAGGATAGCTTAGCCAATAGTCAAAGCTGGCTTGCTGTAATAACTCCACCACCTTCTTGAGAATGAGCATGTATAGTAGGTTCTGTTGTAAGACTTGCGGAATACCTTTGTACTCATGTTTGCTTAATTACTGTTTTCAGACGACAACACCGCCCCCTCTGATGGGTTTTATGTAGACCTCGACGTCAATGAGTAACTTGCCACCCAGGTGGTGATCCTGGCCATGGAGGGCCTTATGTAGATAGACAGGCTTCGAGAAGCCTTCTTTCTTTCTAGTGTCTGTACTCAGACTATTTGCTTCCGCATGTGCTCGTATGCTTGTATGACTTGAGTGTCGGGTCATGTGACCCCTACCTGTCTGAACATGTTATGTATGGCTCTCTGGAGCCTTTAAATAAAGTACTTGAGTTGTAGAGTTTTGTTGTGATGCCATGTTGTATTTGCACATATCAAGCATATTGTGTGTATGATTGAAATGCTTGGTATGTGTGGGATCCGACAATCTAGTTGTTTATCCTTGGTAGTCTCTCTTATGGGGAAATGTAGTCTAGTGCTCCTCGAGCCATAGTAGTCCGCTACAGCCCGGTTCACCGGAGTCCTGCTAGCCCAGCACTATTGCTCAGGACACTTGACTGGCCGGCATGTATTTCACCTCGCTCCTATGTCTGTCCCTTCAGGGAAATGTCACGTGGTGACTTCCGGAGTCCTGCCTAGCCTGCTACAGCCCGGGTTCCCCGGAGTCCTGTTAGCCCAGTGCTATAGCCCGGATTCACTCGCTGATGACCGACATGCTCGATGTGATTCATGTATGCCTGTCCCCATAGGTCTGTGTCGCTCTGGGTTCACGACTAGCCATGTCTGCCTGGGTTCTCTGTCATATGCATGCTAGCGACACTATCATATACGTGAGCCAAAAGGCGCAAATGGTCCCGGGCCATGGTAAGGCGACACCCGTGGGGATACCGTGCGTGAGGCCGCAATGTGATATGAGGTGTTACTGGCTAGATCGATGTGACTTGGAATCGGGGTCCTGACAACCTAGACCATAGGAGTCATTGATACTATACTTAGCGGCAATGAACTAGGTGGTCAGTGCCACGCTAGTTGCACATAGAGAAGTTGGTGATGAAGAAACAGCGGCAGCAAGCCCATCCAACCACGAGGTCGTGTCCTCCCTCTTCATAACACACAAGTATATGGGATCAATTGTAGCTTTTTCAATAAATAAGAGTGTTGAACCGAATGAGGAGCTAAAGGTAGGATTCATATTCCCTTGAAGTTCTATCGACCACCGATACAACTCTACGCACACTTAACATTCGCTTTACCTAGAACAAGTATGAAACTATTTTGTAGGTGTGATGCTAGAACTACTTTGCAAGAATTAAACTAGGAGTACTTTGCGAGATAATAATAGTTAGTTATTTAGTAGAAAGATTTTTATAACACAAGAGAAGTATTTTGTCCCTAGGCAATCGATAACTAGACCGGTAATCATTATTGCAATTTTATATAAGGGAGAGGCATGAGCTAACATACTTTCTTGGATCATATGAACTTATGATTGGAACTCTAGCAAGCATCCACAACTACCAAAGATCATTAAGGTAAAACCCAACCATAGCATTAAGTATCAAGTCATGTTTAGTCACATACGCAACAACCCCCTTACTCGGGTATAAGCTTATGTCACTCTCGCCACCCACTATAAGAGAATCATGAATGTATTGCAACACTCTACAACGGGAATCCCACATGCTTGAATGACACGGAGGGCACCACAGGGCAGCACCAAAATAAAACATACAACTCAAACCAATCACAATCATCAATCAACCCATAGGACAAAACGAATCTACTCAAACATCATAGGATGACCACGCGACAAGCGTGGTAAAAGCAATCCCAAACATCATAGGATGGCCATACATCATTGGGAAATAATATATATAGCATTAAGCACCATGTTTAAGTAGATATTACAGCAAGGAGAAGAGGTGTTACACCGCTGCATAGAGGGGGGCAGAGTTGGTGATGATGGCCATGAAGTAGTTGGTGTAGATCGCCATCATGATAATTGCCCCAGTGGCATTCTGGCACCATGTGGAGAGATGGGGAGAGAGCCCCCTCCTTATTCTTCTTCCTTGGCCCACCCCTAGATGGGAGGAGAGTCCCCCTCTAATCCATGGCCGCCATGGCGGCGGAGGGGCGGGAGCCCCTCCTAGATTCGATCTCTCTCTCTCTATTCTCTTCAATTTCGCATTCTCATATTCTTGTTGAAAACCATTTCTTCAATATCCGGAGATCCATAACTCTGATTGGGCTGAGATTTTAACACGGTTTTTCTAGATATTATCTTTCTTGCGGCGAAAGAAGGGGGTCAACCGACTTACAAGGTGCTCACTAGGTACCACGGTGCAACCTACCGCCTTGGACGTGCCCTGATGCCTAGTGGGTACCTCGAGCACCGTCTTGTGTTGATTCTTCTTCCCAAAATTCACATATATTCAAAAATAAATCTCCATAAATTTTTATTGCGTTTGGACTTCGTTTGATATGGATATTATGTGAAACAAAAAACATGCAACAAACAAGAACTTGCACTGGGTACTGGATCATATGTTAGTCCCAAAAATAATATAAAATGTTGCCAAAAGTATATAAAAGTTGTAGAATATTGGCATGAAACAATCAAAAATTAGAAATACGACAGAGACATATCATCATTCCCGAGCTTAATTCCCGCTCATCCTCGAGTAGGTAAATGATAAAAATGATATTTTTTGATGTGGAATGCTACCTAGCATAATCTTGATCATATAATCTAGTCATGGCATGAATATTAAGATACGAGTGATTCAAAGCAATAGTCTATAAGTTGACATAAATACATAAATACTCAGGCATCCCAACAAGCAATCATGTCTTTCAAAGTATCAGTGCTAAAGAACATTATCCCTACAAAATCAAATACACATGTCATGCTCCATCTTATTAACACAAAGTACTTATCATATACTACCCTGGTGTCAGCCAAGCAATTGGTTCATACTTTTTAATGCGCTTCTGCTTTTTCAACCCCCATGCAATACATGAGCGCAAGCCATGGACATAGCACTATGGGTGGAATAGAATACGATGGTAGAGATTAATATGGAGAAGACAAAAAATGAAGAAAGCATCAGATCGGCGCGGCTAATCAACGGGCTATGGCGATGCCCATCAATTGATATCAGTGAGAGGAGTATGAATTGCCTTGGAACGGATCCACTAAGAGATATAAGTGTATGAAAGCTCAACATGAAGCTAAGTGGGTGTGTGATACGTCCATTTTGCATCATGTTTTCCTACTGTTTTTTATGATGTTTTTATGCATATTAATGCTTTTTGGAGTAATTATAATGCCCTTTCTCTCAAATATGCAAGGTACACACAAAGAGGGAGAATTCGGGAAGCTGGAAATCTGGACCTGGAAAAGCTACGTTAGGCCACCTATTCTGCACAACTCCAAACAAGCTGAAACTTTATGGAGATTTTTTATGGAATATTTGAGGAATATTGGAGCCAGAGGGGGCCCATCTGGGTGCGCCAGGGAGCCCATGCGCCCTGGTGGGTTGTGCTCACCCAGGGCCACCTCTGGTGCCTATCTTCTGGTATATAAGTCATTTTGACCTAGAAAAAATAAGGGGAGGACTTTCGAGACGGAGCGTCGACGTCTCGAGGCAGAACTTGGGCAGGAGCACTTTCGCCCTCCAGCGGAGCGATTCCGCCCTCCCTCCTGTAGGGGGAAATCATCGTCATGATCATCACCAACAACTCTCCCATCTTGGGGAGAGCAATCTCCATCAACATATTCAACAACACCATCTCCTCTAAAACCCTAGTTCATCTCTTGTGTTCAATCTTTGGACCGAAACTATACATTGGTACTTTGTGGATCACTAGTAGTGTAAATTACATCTTGTAGTTGATTACTATATGGTTTATTTGGAAGAATATTATATGTTCAGATCCAATATGCTACTTAATACCCCTCTTATCTTGAGCATGTTTATCACTTGTGAGTAGTTACCTTTGTTCTTGATGTCACGGGAGAAACCATGTTGCAAGTAATCATGTGAACTTGATATGTGTTTGATATTTTGATAGTATGTATGTTGTGATTCCCTTAGTGGTGTCATGTGAATGTCGACTACATGACAGTTCACCATATTTGGTCCTAAGGGAATGCATTGTAGAGTAGTTATTAGATGATGGGTTGCGAGAGTTACAGAAGCTTAAACCCTAGTTTATGCGCTATGCCGTAAGGGACAGATTGGATCCAAAAGTTTAATGATATGGTTAGAATTTATTTTTAATACTTTTCTCATAGTTGCAGATGCTTGCGAGGGGATTAATCATAAGTAGGAGGTTTGTTCAAGTGACAAAAGGACCTAAGCACCGATCCACCCACATATCAAATTATCAAAGTAGCGAACATGAATCAAACCAACATGATGAAAGTGACTGGATGAAATTCCTGTGTACCCTCAAGAACACTTTGCTTATTATAAGAGACATTTTGGCCTCTCCTTTGCCTCAAAAGGATTGGGATACCTTGCTGCACTTTTTTACTACTATAATTGCTTGCTTGTTACAAATTATCTTGCTATCAAACTACTCTATTACTAACAATTTCAGCACTTGCAGACATTACCTTGCTGAAAACCACTTGTCATTTCCTTCTGCTCCTTGTTGGGTTCGACACTCTTACTTAACGAAAAGAGGTACAATTGATCCCCTATACTTATGGGTCATCAAGGCTATTTTCTGGCACCATTGTCGGGGAGTGAAGCGCCTTTGGTAAGTGGAATTTGGTACGGAAACATTTACATAGTGTGCTAAAATCTATTGGCACTTGTTATTATGGAAAGCAATCCTTTGAGGGGTTTGTTCGGGGGTATCTTCACCTCGAACGGAACCACAATTAGCTACCCCTCAACCTACTGCACCTACTGAAAATATTGAATATGAATTTCCCTCGGGTATGATAGAACAACTGCTAGCTAATCCTTATGTAGGAGACGGAACCGAACATCCTGATATGCACTATATGTGGAACAAATTTGTGGATTGTTTAAGCTTGTAGGTTTACCCGGAGATGAAGTTAACAAGAAGGTTTTCCCTTTATCTTTGCAGGTAAAAGCATTGGCATGGTATATGTTACGCGATAATATTAGAGCTTGGAATTGGAATCGACTGAAATTGGAGTTTCACCAAAATATTATCCTATGCATCTAGTTCATCATGATCGTAATTACATATATAATTTTTGGCCTCGTGAAGGAGAAAGTATCGCTCTAGCTTGGGGGTGGCTTAAATCAATGTTATATTCATGCCCCAATCATGAGCTCTCAAGAGAAATTAATATCCAGAATTTTTATGCTCAGCTTTCTCATAATGATCGATCCATGCTTGATACTTCTTGTGCTGGTTCTTTTATGAAGAAGACTATTGAATTCCAATGAGATCTTTTGGAAAGAATTAAACGTACTCTGAAGATTGGGAACTCCATGAAGGTAAAGGGTCAGGTATTAAGCTTAAGTATGATTGTGTTAAATCTTTTATGAATACCGATGATTTTCAAAAGTTTACCACTAAATATGGACCTGACTCTAAGATAGTAGGCTCCTTTTGTGAATCATTTGCTACTCATGTTGATCTCCCTAAAGAGAAGTGGTTTAAATATCACCCACCTATTAAAGATGAAATTAAAGAAACGGTATCAGTGAAAGAGAAAACTACTATTTATAATGTTGATCCAGTTGTTCATACTGCTTATATTGAGAAACCACCTTTCCCTGTTAGGATAAAGGAACATGCTAAAGTTTCGACCGTGGTTAATAAAAGTTATATTAGAACACCTAACCTGATAAACAAATTAAAGTGGAACCTAGTGTTGCTCTGGTTAAGGATCTCCTGGAAGAAATTATAGATGGGCATGTTATTTACTTCTGTAATGAAGCTACTAGAATTGTCAAAACCAAGTGCCAAGTGCCAGTTGCTATTTTCTGCATGTTTTTACATCGCAGGAAATCAATACCAAATGGAGTCCAAATGCAGTGAAACTTTTTGTGCAATTTTTTGGACCAGAAGACATCCAGTGGGCTGGAGAAGCGCCTGGGGGTGCTCCGAGGGGACCACAACCCACCAAGGCGCACCAGGAGGCCTAGGCGCGCCTTGGTGGGTTGTGCCCACCTCGGGTGCCCCCTAAACAGACTCTTTGCTCTATAAATACTCCAATATTCTCGAAACCCTAGGGGAGTTGACGAAAATCAATTCCAGCCGTCGTAGAGTCCAGAACCACCAGATCCAATCTAGACACCATCACGGAGGGGTTCACCACTTCCATTAGTGCCTCTCTGATGATGCGTGAGTATTTCTTTTTGGACCTTCAGGTCTGTAGTTAGTAGCTAGATGACTTCCTCTCTCTCGTTTGATTATCAATACAATGGTCTCTTGGAGATCCATATGATGTAACTCTTTTTGCAGTGTGTTTGTTGGGATCGGATGAACTTTGAGTTTATGATCAGATCTATATTTTTATCCATGAAAGTTATTTGAGTTTCTTTGATCTCTTATATGCATGATTGCTTATAGCCTCGTATTTCTTCTCCGATATTTGGGTTTTGTTTGGCTAACTTTATCTATATATCTTGCAATGGGAAGAGGTGCTCTGTAGTGGGTTCGATCTTACGGTGCTTAATCCCAGTGACAGAAGGGGAACTGACACGTATGTATCATTGCTACTAAGGATAAAATGATGGGGTCTATTTGTACATAAATAGATCTTGTCTACATCATGTCATCATTCTTATTGCATTACTCTATTTCGCCATGAACTCAATACACTAGATGCATGTTGGATAGCGGTTGATGTGTGGAGTAATAGTAGTAGATGCAGGCGGGAGTCGGTCTATTAATCTTGGACGTGATGCCTATATACTGATCATTTCCTGGATATCGTCATGATTATTCGAAGTTCTATCAATTGCCCAACAGTAATTTGTTTACCCACCATTTGCTATTTTTCTCGGGAGAAGCCACGAATGAAACCTACGGCCCCCAAATCTCTTTCTCATATTATTTTCCTTTGCGATCTATTTTATTTGCCTTTTTCAGATCTATTAAACAAAAAATACAAAAATACCTTGTTGCACTTTATTTTGTTTGGCATTCAATCTATCAATATTTACAACTCTCTCACGCCTGTTTGCCAATTTTTGGCGTCGTTACCCAAAAGGGATTGACAACCCCTTTAACATGTCAGGTTGCGAGTATATGTTATTTGTGTGCAAGTGATGTTTACATAGTGTTGCTTGGTTCTCCTACCGGTTCGATAACCTTGGTCTCATCACTGAGGGAAATACCTACCATTGTTGTGCTGCATCATCCCTTCCTCTTTGGGGAAATACCGACGTAGTCCTAGCAGACATCACCAAGTATGATGTTAACCATAGAATTGCATCACCATATCATCCTCAGTCTAGTGGTCAAGTTGAAATTAGCAATAGAGAAAAAAATTACAAAAGACTATCAATAAGTCCAGGAAGAATTGGTCTAAGAAATTAGATGATGCACATTGGGCTTATAGAACAACATACAAAAATCCTATGGGTATGTCTCCTTATAAAATTGTTTACAGAAAGGCTTGTCATTTACCTCTTGAGTTAGAACATAAAGCATATTAGGCAGTCAAACAACTCAATTATGACTTCAAACTTGCTGGTGAAAAGAAGTTATTTGATATTAGCTCACTAGATAAATGGAGAACCCAAGCTTTTGAAAATGCCAGATTATTTAAAGAAAAAGTTAAAAGATGGCATGATAAAAGAGTCCAAAAGCATGAGTTTAAAGTTGGAGAATATGTTCTTTTGTACAACTCTCGTTTTAGATTCTTTGCAGGAAAATTCCTCTCAAAACGGGAAGGCCCCTATGTTATCGAGGAGGTTTATTGGTCTGGAGCTACCAAAATAAATAATGCCGAAGGTACTAACCCGAAGGTTGTTAATGGGCAACGAATAAAACATTATTTCTCAGGTATGCCTATTAATGTTGAAATTAATATTATCCAAACTTTGACACCAGAAGAACATATAAAAGAGTCCTTCCGGAACACTCCAGAATCGTGAAAAAGGAGGTACGTGATACGGTAAGTAAATGGACTCCAAAAAATCCGCAAAAATATTTTTTGACAGTTTTGGAATATTCAGAAAATTAGGAAAATAAGAAACTTCCAGGAAAGTCACCCTGGTGGGCACAAGACACCAGGGTGCGCCTGGCTTGCCAGGCACGCCCACATGGGGCACCTTCCGGACTCCATTTTTCTCCCATTTGCTTGTTTCCCAAGATAAAAAATCTTTATATACCCCCTGAAACCATTGATCACCATATCGCGAAGAAATCTTTTATTTTCTTTTCTTATTGTTTCTGATAGATCTAAAAATATGTCATCCCAAGACTCTGAGGGTGAGAGCTATGTTTCTGATATCATCGCAAACCCCAAGTCTTCTGGGGATGTGGAACATTATGGCTAGACTTCGGAGGAAGAGGAAGATTATTTATCCTAGAGAGAAGGAGGAGACGAGCTCGGACGAGGACGAACCCCTATTGCCTCAACCTGGGGACATGCATGTGGAATTCAAGAAGTCAAGCCTCCCAAACAAACCAAAGAGGCCTAAGGTTCAGTTCATACCCTTTCACCTTTTGCAGGAAAATAAGCAAGATCTATGCAAAAAGGTACTGGAGCTCGAGGAGGAGGTCGGTGAATTGAAGGAGGAAAATTCCATCCTCAAGCGTATGTTAAGGAAGAAGGACAAACCCTCTACTTTGCCACCACCACCCTCTTCTTCATCCCCAAAAGAAAACTAGGTATCGGTTATGGGCACTCCCCTTGGCTTCCGCCAAGCTTGGGGAAGGTGCCCAGTATCGTATCATCGCTACTATCTTTCGCCTTTACTTATTTTAGTTCAATCTTTTGCTTTAGATGAATAAAAGTTTAGTCCGATCCTTTCTTTTTGAGAATTTTCTTAGTGATTTATCCTTGTAATCATGTGTGAGATATATATAATAAAGTTTAGTTTGAGTTTTTGCTTTCTTTACTTTCATGTTGCAATAAAAAGAAAGGAAATAAATTAAAAAGATCATATGCTAATATTATGGTAAGTGATTACACCACATAAGGAAAAGTATAAGTAGGAAACTTTATTAGAGATTGACAACCATAGCATTAGTCGATGATGCAACTCATGAGAGAATTAATAAGGGAAGAGAAGTTTCACACATAAATACATTATCCTAGAAACCTTTTGTGATTGTGAGCCCCCATCATGTTAGGACCCCGATTCCAAGTCACATCGATCTAGCCGGTAACACCTCATATCACTTTGCGGCCTCACGCACGGTATTCCCACGGGTGTCGCCTTACCATGGCCCGGGACCGTTTGCGCCTTTTGGCTCACGTATATGATAGTGTCGCTAGCATCCATATGACAGAGAACCCGGGCCAACATGGCTAGTCGTGAACCCAAAGCGGCACAAACCTATGGGGTCAGTCATACATGAATCACATCGAGCATGTCGCTCAGCAGCGTGTGAATCTGAGCTATAGCACTGGGCTAACAGGACTCCGGGAACCCGGGCTGTAGCAGGCTAGGCAGGACATCGGATGTCACCGCGCGACATTTCCCCGAAGGGACAGACACAAGAATGAAGTGAAACACATGCCTGCCAGTCAAGTGTCCTGAGCAGTAGTGCTGGGCTAGCAGGACTCCGGTGAACCAGGCTGTAGCGGACTACTATGGCTCATGGAAGCACTAGACTACATTTCCCCATAAGAGAGGCTGCCAAGGATAAACAACTAGATTGTCGGATCCCACACATACCAAGCATTTCAATCATACACACAATATGCTCGATATGTGTAAATACAACATGGCATCACAACAAAACTCTACAACTCAAAGTACTTTATTTAAAGGCTCCGGAGAGCCATACATAACATGTTCATACAGGTAGGGTCACATGACCCGACACTCAAGTCATACAAGCATACAAGCACATGCGGAAGCAAATTAGTCTGAGTACAGACACTAGAAAGAAGGAAGGCTTGACGAAGCCTGTCTATCTACATAGGGCCCTCCATGGCCAGAATCACCACCTGGGTGGCAAATCACTCATCGACGTCGAGGTCTACGTAAAACCCGTCGGAGGGGGCGGTGTTGTCGTCTGAAAACAGTAATTAAGGCAACATGAGTACAAAGGTACTCAGCAAGTCTTACAACAGATCCTACTATAGATGCTCATTCTCAAGAAGGTGGTGGAGTTATTGCAGCAAGCTAGCTTTGACTCTCGGCTAAGCTATCCTACGAGACACCACTTGTAAAATAGTTTTTGCACATGAGTCCACTAATCACCAACACAATACTCCACCGCGGATCCTCCCTCGTCATCCTACGAGAGGGCCATCCGTGGTACTCACACTTATCTTGAGTCTTTTAGTAGTAACCATTAGCTTTTCTATGAACTGTATAGGCAACCAAGTAGTCCTTTACCGCGAACGCGGCTATTCGAATAGTTTTATACCCTGCAGGGGTGTACTTCGTCACACATGTTTCCACCACTTAGCGTCTACACACGACATGTGCTCGGCAGACTTCAAGCGAAAGCCGACGTGGTTGTAGACCACGACCTGACTAACCGCACAAGTCTCTAGTCCAGGTTTATCGCCTATTTGGGTTCCATCCACAAGGAAATCCGGTCGGGGTGTCCTCAACGGCCCCAAACGATGTGTACAGGGTCACGAGACGCCAAACGGGCGCCCGGCATACCCGGCCACGGTGTATCTACCGCATCATAGCCCACCCCTAGGGTCAGCACTACGCACGGCCGCCAACACATAACCTATAAACACCAGAAACTAGTTGTAACTCCTGGACAGAGGACGAGAGGGGTCAGTAAGTCGAGCAGGGTCATATTTCAGGGCCCAATGTGTGGTAGTAGCTGAATCTTAAATCACGCATATAGATCTCAGTTCTTAGGGATGGCCTCAATGAAACAACCCACCATGTACTCCTACATGGCCTCTCATCGATACCTTTACCAAATCATGTTCAACACATCCCTCACATTACCGATGTAATCATTTCACTCTAGCCCATCACCCAGATGAACCAGACCTGACACAACTCTAGCAAGGTAGTAAACACATACATGGCACAATCAACTCCTACACATGCTAGTGGGTTTCATCTAGTTACTGTGGCAATGACAGGTCATGCAGAGGATAAGGGTTCAACTACCGCAGCACGCAACAGTTTGAAACGTTGTTGTCTTAATGCAGTAAATGAGAGCAGGAGCGAGAACATGGGATTGTATCGATATGATCAATGGGGCTGCTTGCCTGATGGAGTAGTAGTAGGGTACTGCCCTTCAGTTGGATACTCGAGAATATCCTCGGAGGTAGAACCTACCACTAAAGACATCATAGAACACAATCATCACACGGCAATATGCAACAATATGATGCATGATATGACATGGCAATATGAGGTGTCCTGGCTAATGCATTGTGAAACAAGTTGGTTTGAGTCCATTTGAATCAAAGGTTCAAATGGAAGCTTATGTTATTAAGTCATATAAGTGCATTTGCTTGTTTCACCTAAACAACAAGGTTAAATGTTTTGTCATGCATGAAACCATTACAGATGGAAAGATTGAATTTTTCTGATCAAATTTCATATATAAATCTTTGCATTTGAAGTTTGTGGTATTTTCTGGAATTTCCTGTATAAGAATAATTCCAGTAATTGAATTATTGCGTCAGCATTGGGTCAGGGTGACGTCAGTGGTCAACAGGGCTGGTCCAGGTCAAACCTGACCAGTGGGACCCGCATGTCAATAGTTAATTAACTAACTAAATTTAATTAGTGCTAATCTATGTTAATTAGTTGAGCAGTCCCACTTGTCATAGACTCAGGGGGAGTCAACCTGGGCCCACACGGGGTCAACTAGGGTCAAACAA
This sequence comes from Triticum aestivum, assembly GCF_018294505.1. Classification (NCBI taxonomy): domain Eukaryota; kingdom Viridiplantae; phylum Streptophyta; class Magnoliopsida; order Poales; family Poaceae; genus Triticum; species Triticum aestivum. The sequence continues at coordinate 323,132,589 of NC_057797.1, forward strand.
AGTCAAACTCACCGGCGTTTAGCCGCCGGCAAGGCCAGACGCGGCGGGGCAGTGCGGGTTTCGTGCTTCGGCGACCAAATGGGCGGCAGAGAGCATCTACGCGTAGCTGGGAGCAAGCCGCGTCGTTTGGTAGCAGTGGTGGAGCTCGGGGTGGCCGGAAACGTCGCCGGCGATGAGCTGTGCGGCTGCCGTAGCTCGGGTGAGGTCGAACCCGAGGCTATGGTGCACAGCGAGGCGCGTGGAGTAGTGCTACGGGTTCCTGTGAGTGCGGTGAGTGCGTTGGTCACAGTGGTGTGGCCGGTGGGTGGCCGGAGTCACGTCGGTGATGAGCTCGGCGGCGGCGGGTGCGGGTGAACGTGGTGCGGTGCATACGGTGCAGGAGAGAGTTAACGGAGAGGGGGAGGATGGAGCTGAGCTCACGGCAATTGCAACAAGCGTCGAAGCGGGCTCGGGGAAGACCGGAGCTGAGCGGGGCGACGATGGCGATCTCGGTGGCCGGAGTTGGGGAAGACGGGGTCAGGGGCGACTCCAGAGCGGGCGAGCGCTCGGGGCTCGGCCTGCTCGACGTGCACAACGACGGCAGAGCGAACGGACACGGTGATGCAGCACGGGGACGACGACGGACGCGGTTATCACGGTGGCGCGGGCGCAGCAGTGTCGGCCATGGTGCGGGAGAGCGAGGGAGAGGAGTTAGGGAGGAAGGGGTGTGTCTGCGAGCTCGGGGGAGGAGTGGGTGACCGACCTAGGGCAGCAAAACGGCGAGGGGAGGAAGCAGGGCGGCGGGTAGCTATGTGGCGCGCGGTGGTGCCGGCGTCGAGCACCTACCTGCCTGCCTGACCGAGTCAAGCAGCTCGCTGGAGTGGTTGCCGGGCTGGGCCGACTAGGTGGGCCTGCTAGGTGGGCGCCAGGTAAGCCTCTACTCTCTGCTTTTGTTTTTCTTTTTTATTTATTCCTGTTCTGTGTTTTGAAATAGTAAAAATACTATTCCATTTAGGAAAAACCTGAAAATATTCAGAGGTACATTTGAAAATATTCTCAATAGCCTAAAAATACTTTCAGGATTATTTGGGCATTTTAAAATATTTATAGGATTTAAATTGCCCAAATGCAAATAGTAATGATTTAATCCAATGACCTTATGTGTCCTGGAAAAATGTGAACCCATTTTGTCAGGGGTTCTAACCCAAAACAAAAAGGGTGGACTTTTTAGAAGGGCATTTCAGTTTCCAGGGGGTGCTGGGGGTTCTGCCATCCCCATTTCAGTTTTCTGGAAGAGTATACATGATGCAACACTCTAATGCATGAACTAGCTAAGGTGTGACAACTCACCCCCACTCAAAAGAATCTCGTCCCGAGATTTAGGATCCGTTGGGAAGAAGGTGTGGTACTCGTGTCAAAGACGATCCTCCCTTTCCCATGTGGCTTCTTTCTCAGAGTGGTGTGACCATTGAACCTTGAGAAACTTGATGTTATGGCATCGAGTGGTATGCTCGGCTTGATCAAGGGTACGAATGGGATATTCCCGATATGTCAGATTATCTTGGAGATCAAGCGTCTCATGGTCCACTCCACGGATAGGATCCGCGAAGCAACGCCTGAGGTGAGAAACGTGGAAGACATCGTGAACTCTGGAAATATGCGGAGGTAGTTCCAATTGGTAGGCAACTTCTCCTCATTTGACAAGAATGCGAAAGGGTCCAATGTAACGAGGATCCAACTTGCCTTTGATACCGAAACGATGGGTTCCCTTTAAAGGAGTAACCCGAAGGTAAGCCTTCTCGCTGACTTCATGAGTCATGAGCTTGTGTTTGCGGTCATATTGGATCTTTTGACGAGATTGGGCTGTTTTCAATTTCTCACGAATAACGCGAACCTGCTCTTCTGCTTCCTGAATCATATCTGGGCCAAAGAGTTGTCTTTCCCCAGTTTCTGACCAGTTAAGAGGCATTCGACATTTTCGTCCATAGAGAACTACGAAAGGAGCTTTGCCCAAGCTAGCTTGATAACTATTGTTATAAGCGAACTCTGCGAATGGAAGGCATTTCTCCCAATCCATTCCGAATGAGATGACAGAAGCTCAGAGCATATCCTCCAGAATTTGATTTACTCGCTCTACTTGACCACTTGATTGGGGGTGGAAGGCGGTGCTAAAAGAGAGACGAGTTCCCATAGCATTATGGAAACTTTCCCAAAATCGAGAGGTGAAGAGCTCCCACGGTCTGATTTAATTTCCAATGGAACACCATGAAGAGACACTATTTGGGAGATGTATAAGTCAGCTAGCTGGCTAGCGGTAATACTCTCACGAACAGGTAGAAAGTGGGCTACTTTGGAAAGACGATCGATAACGACGAAGATAGCATTATTCCCTCTCTTGGTCCTTTGAAACCCAGTAATGAAATCCATACTGATTTTATCCCATTTCCATTCAGGAATAACCAAAGGTTGAAGGGTGCCAGCAGGCCGTTGATGCTCTGCTTTAACACGACGACAGACATCGCAACTAGCAATGTATTGAGCAATTTCTCTCTTCATCCTAGTCCACCAAAACCTCTGGCGTAGGTCTTGATACATTTTAGTACTACCGGGATGAATGGTGAGAGGGGATTCATGAGCTTCCTTAAGAATCAACTGACGTATATGTTGTTTCTTGGGAACCACCAAGCGGTTCTCGAAGAAGACAACACCTCGCTCATCCATGGAAAAACATTTAGCAACTCCTCTAGCGATGTTTTCCTTAATCCGAGATATGCCCTTATCACACTTCTGGGCAGCTATGATTTGATCCATAAGGTTAGGCTTCGCCACGAGGGTGGATAGGAATCCTCGAGGGACTATGTGAAGGTTAAGCTTACGAAATTCCTCTTGGAGAAGTGGTTGACTTTGTTGTAACATCAGGTTGTTACAATAAGATTTATGACTTAGCACATCAGCCATGACATTGGCTTTGGCCGGGGTGTAAGTTATTCCTAAGTCGTAATCCGAGATCAACTCGACCCAACGTATTTGCCTGAGATTCAAATCCGTTGGGTGAAGATATATTTCAAACTTTGGTGATCGGTGAAGATCTCACAACAATTATCGAGAAGGTAATGTCGCCAAGTTTTAAGTGCACGGACTACAGCTGCAAGCTCTAGATCATGTGTGGGATAGTTTTCCTCATGTGGGTGTAATTGCCGTGAAATATAGGCAATTACCTGACGATCTTGCATGAGTATGCAACCTAGTCCTTATCGCGAGGCATCGCAATAGATAATAAAGTCCTTGGAGAAATCTGGTGGTACCAGTACGGGAGCAGATGTCAGGCGTCTTTTCAGTTCCTGAAAGCTGAACTCGCACTGTGGGGTCCACTCGAACTTTTTATCTTTCTTGAGGATTTCAGTTAGAGGTTTAGCAACCTTGGAGAAATTCTCGATAAAGTGGCAACAATAGCTCTCTAAGCCAAGGAAGCTCTGAACTTGCTTGACTGTTTTAGGTGGAGTCCAATCAAGGACGTCTTGAACTCGCTCGGGATTGACAGCAATACCCTTACCAGAGATTACATGGCCTAGATAGGTCACTTCTGGCAACCAAAATTCACACTTGGAGAATTTGGCATAAAGGCGATGCTCTCAAAGTTTTGTCAATACCAGCCTTAGATGTTCGGCATGTTCTTCCTCATTCTTGGAGTAGATGAGTATGTCGTCAAGGTATACCACGACGAATTTATCCAAATACTCCATGAAGATCGAGTTCATTAACCGAGAGATGGTGGCTGGGGCATTGCTTAAACTGAAGGACATGACGGTGTACTCGTATTGGCCATAACGAGTAACAAAAGCCATTTTAGGAATGTCCCCGTTCTTGATTTTGATTTTATGGTAGCCCAACCTCAAATCCATTTTGGAGAAGACTGAGGATCCAGCGAGCTGATCATACAGATCATTGATCCTGGGGAGCGGATACTTGTTCTTGATAGTGACCAAGTTGACAGGTCGGTAATCTACAACAATCCGATCCGTTCCATCCTTCTTCTTGACGAAGAGGACGGGGCAAGCCCAAGGGGAATAACTAGGACAGATGAAACCCTTTTTCAAGGACTCATCGAGTTGTTTCTTAAGTTCGGCTAGTTCTAAGGGTTCCATCTTATAGGGTCTTCTAGAAATTGGGACGGTTCCTGGAACAAGGTTTATCACGAACTTGACATCCCTGTCAACTGGAACACCTGGCAGTTCTTCTGGAAAGACATCCGGGAAGTCTCGGACTACCGGAATATCTTCAAGGTCTGGAAGGGGGTTGGCATTTAGGGAGTAAAGCTGGCGCTTGGCCACTCGAGTTAAGACATTGACTGTCTTGCCCGATCGATGAGTAAGTTGAACGGTTCTAGTGGCACAATCAATCTTAGCATAATGAGCTGACATCCAGTCCATACCCAAGATGATGTTTATGTCCGAGGACTTGAGAGCTATTAAAGATGCAAGGAAGACAAGTTTATCGATAAGAATTTCATTCCCATGGCTTACTCTAGAAGTTTGCCATCTAGAGCCAGGGGTTTGAATTTCCATGGAAGTGGGCATGCCATAGAATGTCGTGTTATGCAATCGAGCATAGCTCTCATATATGAATGAATGAGATGCTCCAGTATCGAAAAGAACAGATGCTGGATGGCAATTAACAAGGAGCGTACCAAGGACGACATTAGGATCATCATGAGCCTCCTCAGCTGAGACATAGTTGACATGGCCACGTGTAGTGGTGGCTGGCTTGGCGTAGAATGTCTTTCCTGTTGGCTTACCACGACCAACGGACTTTCCAGACTGGTTGGGGTTGTTGTTTTGGGGACACTCTCAACTGTAGTGACCCAGCTCTCCACACTTGAAACATGTCACAACATTGGGGCGTGGAGCAGCATTAGCAGCGGGGCCACCATAGGTCTTAGGCGGTGCAAACTGCTAGTTGGGGCGAGGCACCTCAAAGGATGGCCTCAGAGTGAACCTGGGTGGCAGCACTGTGCTTGGAATCCACACCCGACGCTTTTGAGATCCAGAGCCGGATGAAGAACCAAAATCACGGGAGTGCTTGCGTGAAGCGTCATAGTTAGTCTGACATGTGTCAGCACTGATGGCCTTATTGACCAGCTTCTGGAAGGAGGTGAACTCGTGCAGACGAAGATCGCGGCGAAGCTCGGGGCTAAGTCCCTTGCGGAACCTTGCCTGCTTCTTAGCGTCGGTGGATACCTCTTCAGGAGCATAACGTGCTAAATTTCCAAACTCACGGCTGTATGCATCCACAGTCAGTCTAGCTTGGGTGAAATTGCAGAACTCTTCCCTCTTACAATCCATGGTACCTCCCGGGATGTGATGCTCACGGAAAGCCTCACTGAATTCAGCCCGAGTAGTGATTTGGCCGACCGGGCGCATAGCCTCAAAGTTTTCCCGCCAAAGGCTAGCAGGGCCTTCGAGGTGATAGGCAGCATAGGTAACCTTATCAGCTTCGGCTACGTTGGCAGAACGTAGCTTATGGGTGATGCTGCAAAGCCAATCATCCGCATCGAGGGGCTCGACGGAATGATTAAACTATGGTGGGTACAACTTGATAAAGTCATTGATTCACACCAAGTCATTTCGCTGGTGACGTGCAGTGTTCTGCTCAATCCGCTCCAGCAAGCGGTTAGTCTCACGCTTGTTTCTTTCTGCCTCCAGAATAACTTCGGCCAGAGAAGGAGGGTGAGGCAGATTCTCATCCCTAGCTGCACTGGCTTCCCCTACTCCGGGGCAGCAGGGTTGCTGCTGGTGTTGACCATCTTAGGAAAAACAAGACAATGGCTTAGACAAGGATGGCACAATCTTGGCAAAGAAGTGCGGAATGTATGGATAACATGAAATGCTGAGATGTTCATTGCACGACATGGTAATATAGAAACTGCCCTATATATATATATACCATCGGTCATACACACAATACATAGTTTAGTACAAGCCCAGGCTAGAGTACAATTACGGTGAAACATGTTACATCTCATCGGAGGCATTCCAAGCTCCTATACATTATTTTCTACACCTCCGAAGCGTGATACACACCAAGTCGTATCCCACGGGTCACGCAGGACTATGGAGAATACAACTATGACAGTACTAGTGAAACTACTACTAGCTCAGACAGCTCCGTAGTAATCCTCATAAAAGTCACCACCAAAACTTGGAAGCGGAACATGATCATCTGGGAACAGACGGTCCTATGGAGCTTGCGGGCCATAGGGACTCGGATGTGGCCTTGGTCCCACGAACGGTGGTAGACGGGGACCACGAGGAGGGGTGATGCATCCTACATCACGCCAGTCCGTACAATCTGGCAATCCAGACCGCACGGGGTACAGGTCCCTCATGTCCATGTATCCCGCCTGCACAGCAGGTGCAAACCGAGTCAAAGTGGCCCAGTGGTCAGAACGAGAGTTGAAGAGCTCCATTCACAAGGCCCGATTTTCACGGTCCTTGTCCTCGAGCATCTCGGCAGTGGTGCGGAGTAGTGAATCCTCATGTGTAGAGTCATAGTACAAAGCCTGATAGTACCCCTGTGCTCCAGGGAGTGAGGCTGGCATGTAGCTAAAATCGGTGTTCTGGAGCAGGGCAGTTCTGGCTCAAATGATAGTCATCATTGAGTAAGTTGTGTCCTACACGAACATCTCAATAGTAACCCCAAGTCCATAAGAGCAGTGGAGGGGTTCAGTGGCTCCAGTATAATAGGGATATATCCTGACGGTACAAAGGTACTGGCTCTGACTGAAGTCTCAGAACTGCTCCTTGACGGTATATTCAGGATACCATCGATAGCCTGTCTCGGACCAACATGGCCATGTGACCAGGTACATCGAGGCACCTTGTCAGACGAACCACTTGGTTCTGGGGACGGGTGGCCATCTGAAAGCACAAAATAATGCAAAGGCATTAGTATTTTCTAGGAGAAATTGGATAGCATAACAGTTGTAAATGCTCAGAAAAAGATTTGAGACATTAACAACAGTTTGCAAAACCACTCAACAACATCATATCAAGGTTCTGGTTCAACTGACAACATGCTAAAAGTAGTAGAAACTGAACTGAGGCTTGAACCCACAATCATATAAGTTACTAAGGATTAGTAACACGCGAACCTGATAGAGAGAAGAGAGCCTAGTCCTTAACCCATGTAGAATGAGAAGAGAATGACTCAGATCAGAGGGCATAAGGTAAATGAGTAAAAGAGCCTTACGTTCCCTCCCACAATCAATTCTCCTACATATAACTAAAGCATTTCTAGACTCAACATCGACCAGTTTGGCTCAACGAACCTACAGGCAGTCCGGCTCTGATGCCAACGCTGTCAGGACCCCGATTCCAAGTCACATCGATCTAGCCGGTAACACCTCATCACTTTGCGGCCTCACGCACGGTATTCCCACGGGTGTCGCCTCACCATGGCCCAGGACTGTTTGCGCCTTTTGGCTCACGTATATGATAGTGTCGGTAGCATCCATATGACACGACATGGCTAGTTGTGAACCCAAAGCGGCACAAACCTATGGGGACAGGCATACATGAATCACATCGAGCATGTCGGTCAGCAGCGTGTGAATCTGGGCTATAGCACTGGGCTAACAGGACTCCGGGAACCTGAGCTGTAGCAGGCTAGGCAGGACTCCAGATGTCACCGTGTGACATTTCCCCGAAGGGACAGACACAGGAACGAAGTGAAACACATGTCGGCCAGTCAAGTGTCCTGAGCAGTAGTGCTGGGCTAGCAGGACTCTGGTGAACCTGGCTGTAGCGGACTACTATGGCTCATGGAAGCACTAGATTACATTTCCCCATAAGAGAGGCTGCCAAGGATAAACAACTAGATTGTCAGATCCCACACATACCAAGCATTTCAATCGTACACACAATATGCTCGATATGTGTAAATACAACATGGCATCACAACAAAACTCTACAACTCAAAGTACTTTATTTAAAGGATCTGGAGAGCCATACATAACATGTTCATACAGGTAGGGTCACATGACCCGACACTCAAGTCATACAAGCATACAAGCACATGCGGAAGCAAATTAGTCTGAGTACAGACACTAGAAAGAAAGAAGGCTTGACGAAGCCTGTCTATCTACATAGGGCCCTCCATGGCCAGAATCACCACCTAGGTGGCAAGTCACTCATCGACGTTGATGACTACGTAAAACCCGTCGGAGGGGGCGGTGTTGTCGTCTGAAAACAGTAGTTAAGGCAACATGAGTACAAAGGTACTCAGCAAGTCTTACAACAGATCCTACTATAGATGCTCATTCTCAAGAAGGTGGTGGAGTTATTGCAGCAAGCCAGCTTTGACTCTCGGCTAAGCTATCCTACGAGACACCACTTGTAAAATAGTTTTCGCACACGAGTCCACTAATCACCAACACAATACTCCACCGTGGATCCTCCCTCGTCATCCTATGAGAGGGCCATCCGCGGTACTCACACTTATCTTGAGTCTTTTAGTAGTAACCATTAACTTGTCTATGAACTGTACAGGCAACCAAGTAGTCCTTTACCGCGGACGCGGCTATTCGAATAGTTTTATACCCTGCAGGGGTGTACTTCGTCACACATGTTTCCACCACTTAGCGTCTACACACGACATGTGCTCGACAGACTTCAAGCGAAAGCCGACGTGGGTGTAGACCACAACCTGACTAACCGCAGAAGTCTCTAGTCCAGGTTTATCGCCTATTCGGGTTCCATCCGTAAGGAAATCCGGCCGGGGTGTCCTCAACGGACCCAAACGATGTGTATAGGGTCCCGAGATGCCAAACGGGCGCCCGGCATACCTGGCCACGGTGTATCTACCGCATCATAGCCCACCCCTAGGGTCAGCACTACACACGTCCGCCAACACATAACCTATAAACACTAGAAACTAGTTGCAACTCCTGGACAGAGGACGAGAGGGGTTATTTAGTCGAGCAGGGTCATATTTCCGGGCCCAATGTGTGGTAGTAGCTGAATCTTAAATCACCCATACAGATCTCAGTTCTTAAGGACGGCCTCAACGAAACAACCCACCATGTACTCCTACATGGCCTCTCATCGATACCTTTACCAAATCATGTTCAACACATCCCTCACATTACCGACATAATCATTTCACTCTAGCCCATCACCCAGATGAACCAGACCTGACACAACTCTAAGCATAGCAGGCATAACAAGGTAGGAAACACATACATGGCTCAATCAACTCCTACACATGCTAGTGGGTTTCATCTAGTTATTGTGGCAATGACAGGTCATGCAGAGGATAAGGGTTCAACTACCGCAGCACACAAAAGTTTGAAACGTTGTTGTCTTAATGCAGTAAATGAGAGCAGGAGCGAGAACATGGGATTGTATCGATACGATCAATGGGGCTGCTTGCCTCATGGAGTAGTAGTAGGGTATTGCCCTTCAGTTGGATACTCGAGAATATCCTCTGAGGCAGAACCTACCACGAAAGACATCACAGAACACAATCATCACATGGAAATATGCAACAATATGATGGATGCTATGACATGGCAATATGAGGTGTCCTGGCTAATGCATTGTGAAACAAGTTGGTTTGAGTCCATTTGAATCAAAGGTTCAAATGGAAGCTTATGTTATTAAGTCATATAAGTGCATTTTCTTGTTTCACCTAAACATCAAGGTTAAAGTGTTTCTGTCATGCATGAAACCATTTCAGATGGAAATATTGAATTTTTCTGATCAAATTTCGTATATAAATCTTTGCATTTGGAGTTACAGATTAAAAGTTATGAATTTTTGAAGTTTGTAGTATTTTCTGGAATTTCCTATATAAGAATAATTCCAGTAATTGAATTATTGCGTCAGCATTGCGTCAGGGTGACGTCAGTGGTCAACGGGGCCGGTCCAGGTCAAACCTGACCAGTGGGACCCACGTGTCAGTAGTTAATTAACTAACTAAATTTAGTTAGTGCTAATCTAAGTTAATTAGCAGAGCGGTCCCACTTGTCATAGAATCAGGGGGATTCAACAAGGGCCCACATGGGGTCAACCAGGTTCAAATGAAGTCAAACTCGCAGGCGTTTAGCCGCCGGCGAGGCCAGACGCGGCGGGGTAGTGCGGGTTTCGTACTCCGGCGACCAAATGGGCGGCGGAGAGCATCTACGCTGTAACACCCCGAATGTAATTTACCTTATTTGTATTCCAACTCTTCCCATTTTTCAGCACTAAATTTTTTTATTTCCTCGTTGTCGGGTTTTTGTCTCCGTGTGTTTTTGTCTTTGTCATGCATCTCATATCATGTCATCATCTGCATTGCATTTGCATACGGGCTCGTCTCATGCATTCGAGCATTTTCCCCGTTGTCCATTTTGCGTTCCGGCGCTCCTATGTCCTCCGGTGTCCCTTTCTACCTCTTTTCGTGTGCAGATGTTAAAAGTTTTCAGGTTGGACCGAGACTTGTCATGCGGCTTTGGTTTATTACTGGTAGACCGCCTGTCAAGTTTCGCGCCATTTGGGCTTCGTTTGATAATCCAACGGTTAACCGAGGTACCGAAAAGGCCTCGTGTGTGTTGCAGACCAACACCCTTCCAAAGTGGCCCAAAACCCACCAAAACCCCTCCATCACCTAGGCCGTTCAATCACGATCGCGTGGCCGCAAACCGCACCTCATTTGGAGCTTCCTACCTCCTCCTACCTCTATAAATAGACCCTTCCATGAAAGTCCCGGGTCTCTTCTTCCCCTAACCCTAGTCTTTTTCCCCGCAGCGCGCCGGACAACGTCCGGGCGCGCCGGACATCGCCACCGCCGCCAACCGGAGGCTGCCACGTGGCAACCGCCGGCGCCTCCCACCGCGGCCCGCAGCAGCCCGTGCGGGGCCCTCCCCGGCCCGAATCTGTGCCGCCCGCGCCCGCCTTCGTCCTCCCGCGCGCCCGCCAAGCCGCCCCGCTCTGCCACCGCGCCGGTATCAGCCGCCACCGACGCCGGCACCGACCACCGCCGCGGCCGCCATTGGTGCCCGCCGCCTCGTGCATCAGCGCCCGCCGCCCCGTGCACCGACCGCCACCGCGGGAGCCGTGCCTCGCCGCCCGGCGACCTCTCCGTCCTCCTCCGGCCAGCTCCGCCATCTCCGACTAACTCTAGTGACGAGTTCGGCCACCGCCGCGGCCATTTCCGGCGACCTCATCCTCGGACTGCTACAGTGCATCGGCTGGATCTGGATCTGAGATCCACCTCAGTTGACTTTTGCCCTCTAACCCTAGCTTTTATGCATACTTTGACATGCCATAACTTCCTCATTGTAGCTTCGATTCGTGCGTGTAGCATATCAAAATTTTCGTCTCGATGAGTACATCATTTCATCTCATTGCATCATTTTCATTTGAGCTCATTTTGATGCTCGAAATACTGTTGGAAGAGGGCTATGTGATGATAGTTTCAGATCTGTTTCCGCAAATGCACTTTTTTCATTTTTGCCATGATTAATGTGTGCATGCTATGATCCTAAGCTCTACATGAGTTTTGAAATATGTCATGCCATCTTTACAGGGGTGTATGCCATGTATTTTTGTGATCTTTGTGGTGACTAGCATAAGCATGCAAAGTAGCTTACTCTATGATGCTGATTTCAGGGACTTAGAATTTCACTAAGTCTTTGCGCTGTCATTATTTTTATGCCATATGTTCATGTTGTTTCCTAGTGATACGTGCCTCTTTTGAGCATGATCAGTAAGGATGTTTTGTAGATAATGTTGTGCTCTATCCATCCATGTCTTTGTTTGCAATTTTGGAGCACCCTAGCTTGAGTAGCTTCATGCCATGCCTTGCTTTGCCATGTTATGTTCCTGTAGCATGTAGTTATCGTGCTCTAAACATTGCTTCCTCATGATAAATTCCTGACATGTTATTATTTTCACTAAGTCTGTAACCAGTAATCTTTTGCACTTTTGCCATGCTTGTTTTAACCTGTTAATGAGTGAATTAGCCGTAGCTCAGTGTTCATCTTTTGTCAAGCATTATGAGTGGATCCCTTCCATGTATTTTGTTGTCATGTTGGAGTGTTGTACCATGTTGTTCTTGTTGCATTTAGAAGGCTACTTGCTGTTAATCGTAGACCGGTGTCATATTTGTTTTGCTTGCCATTTCCAAACCATGCATCCGATTCCGGTGATCTTTATATCGATTTCGACAAAAATCAACTCCTCTTTCCAAGTTGAGGCCAGGTTCAATCATTCCTTTCCAAATCATGCATATGCATCACATACCGCATCCCGCATATCATACCATGTTTGCATCATGTTGTTTGAGCATTGCACGTGGTTGATTGCGTTCCTTTTGCTTGTTGTTCTTGCTTGGGTAGAGCCGGGAGACGAGTATGTGATCGAGGAGCCCGTTTAGTATGCTTACGAGGATCAAGGCAACTCTGAGAACTTTGCAGGCAAGATGACCATACCCTCGAAATCACTTCTATCTTTTCTTGCTAGATGCTCGCTCTTTTGCTATGCCTATGCTATGATACCTACCACTTGCTTATCATGCCTCCCATTTGCCATGTCAAACCTCTAACCCACCATGTCCTAGCAAACCGTTGTTTGGCTATGTTAACGCTTTGCTCAGCCCCTCTTATAGCGTTGCTAGTTGCAGGTGAAGATTGGAGACCGTTCCTTGTTGGAACATGTTTATTGTTGGGATATCATCATATTATCTTGTTTACCTTAATGCACCTATACACTTGGTAAATGGTGGAAGGCTCGGCCTTATGCCTGGTGTTTTGTTCCACTCTTGCCGCCCTAGTTTTCATTATATCGGTGTTATGTTTCCGGATTTTGCGTTCCTTACACGGTTGGGTTATTATGGGAACCCCTTGAAAGTTCGCCTTGAATAAAACTCCTCCAGCAATGCCCAACATTGGTTTTACCATTCGCCACCTAGCCTCTTTTTCCCTTGGGTTTCCGGAGCCTAAGGGTCATCTTTATTAAACCCCCGGGCCAGTGCTCCTCTGAGTGTTGGTCCAAAACAGAGCCACTTGCAGCGCCACCTCGGGGAAACTTGAGGGTTGGTTTTAGTTGTACATAGTGTTCATCTGAGTGTGCCCTGAGAACGAGATATGTGCAGCTCCTATCGGGATTTGTCGGCACATTCGGGTGGTGTTGCTGGACTTGTTTTACCATTGTCGAGGATGTCTTGTAACCGGGATGCCGAGTCTGATTGGATTGTCTTGGGAGAAGGAATATCCTTTGTTGACCATGAGAGCTTGTGATGGGCTAAGTTGGGACTCCCCTGCAGGGATTTGAACTTTCGAAAGTCGTGCCCGCGGTTATGGGCAGATGGGAATTTGTTAATGTCCGGTTGTAGAAAACTTGAAACTTAACTTAATTAAAAAGCATCAACCACGTGTGTAACCGTGATGGTCTCTTCTCGGCGGAGTCCGGGAAGTGAACACGGCGTTGGAGTAATGCTTGACGTACGTTGTTCTAGGATCACTTCTTGATCATAGTTGTTCGACCGTGCTTTTGCCTTCTCTTCTCGCTCTCATTTGCGTATGTTAGCCACCATATATGCTAGTCGCTTGTTGCAGCTCCACATCATACCTTTTACCCTTCCTATAAGCTTAAATAGTCTTGATTGTGAGGGTGTGAGATTGCTGAGTCCCTGTGACTCACAGATTACTTCCAAAACCAGATGCAGGGACCGATGATACCGCTCCAGATGATATGACTGAGCTCAAGTGGGAGTTCGATGAAGACTCTCGTCGTTACTACGTGTCTTTCCCAGATGATCAGTAGTGGTGCCCAGTTGGGGCGATCGGGGACTTTGTCGCATTTGGGGGTTGTTCTTCATTTTGGTTCCGTAGTCGGACCTTGAGTGTAATTGGATGAATGTAATGTTATTTATTTTATTTGTGTGACGTGGTGAGTGTAAGCCAACTATGAACTTTTTCCCTTTATTTATTTACATGGGTTGTTGTGAAGATTACCTCACTTGCGACATTGCTTTCAATGCGGTAATGCCTCTAAGTCGTGCTTCGACACGTGGGAGATATAGCCGCATCGAGGGCGTTACAAGTTGGTATCAGAGCCTTCCCCGACCTTAGGAGCCCCCTGCTTGATCAAATTGTTGGCGTTGTTGAGTCTAGAAAAATGTTTTGAGTCATTTAGGATTATATATATCGGAGAGTAGGACTTCTTTTTACTCCTCAGTCCTTTCATCGCTCTGGTGAGGCATCCTGACGTAGAGTTTTGACTCTTCTCTTCTCAAATTTCACTAAAAAAATTAGGATCACGCGGGTATCTTGGAATCGTTCCGATGGTTTTGTGACAAGAACATTGTTCTTGGTGCCTCCTGACATTTAGGGGTTGTGGCAGTGTCCCGGGGAGTTGAGCTCCGAGGTGTTGTCGTCACAATTTTATCGTTGAGATTCTGGAATACCTGAGTTTCGCCGACATCGAAAATCTCTTTTATGCAGTTGTTGGTGAGATAACCTCGACGCCACCCAGTATTGGGGCAGGAGTTCGGGAGTATTGCCATAACTCGTATAACGTATGCTTTTTGATGGTTGAGGTAAATGATTTCTGAAGGTTTCTTGGTTATGTGTTGAAGGATGGATACAGCTGGATGTAGGTTTTGCTAGCTTTGGGTGAGATATTATGCTTCCCCTGTATCCCCAACACCTGATTGCATAACCGGAAAGGTTCCGGAGTTTCATAGGTGGGAATTCTTGTAGCTCTAGTTCTTCTTCCGTGGATATTTGGTTTGGGATTGGGTAATCCTCACCAAGTATTTGTTCATGTTCGTACCTTGTTGTTTTATTCTTCTACCTCTATCTAAGTGGCCTCTCAATTTATGGAAATGTGACCATTTCAATTGGAATGCATTCGTTCATTTTGTTCGGATGTGAAGACTATAAGTTGCAATTTCAATCCATTTGATTCAGCTTAATTATTTGTCTGTCAAGATGCTAACGGATGTCACCCTCTTCAGGATGGCTCCTACTAAGTGTCAGAATCAGAATCAGGATCCGTAACCACCACCTCCACCTCCGGAGGCATGGCAAGCTGTGATGGCCGCTAACAATGCAAACATGCAGCTGATCATGCAAATTCTGCAAGAGCGCAACCAAGGGAATCATGGCCATGGCAACAATCAGAATCAGTTTGCTACACTCAACCAGTTCCGTGCTAACCAGCCAAAGACCTTCAACAAATGTGTCGAGGCCTCAGACGCTGATGATTGGCTCGTGGATATATGCAAGCATTTCGAGTGCAGCAACGTCAGGCCTAAGGACTTTGTCAAGTTTGCCTCCTTCCAACTCAAAGACCAAGCTGCAGAACGGTTTCAGCAATACAAAGATTCCAGAGGAGGCCGTGTGATTACCTGGGATGAATTCCGTCAAGACTTCAAAGCTCATCGCATTCCTCAGAGTGTTGTTGAAAGCAAGCGTGAGGAATTCCGCAACCTGAAGCAAGGCAACTTGTCTGTTTACCAGTATAACATTCTGTTCCAGAGGCTCGCTCGTTTCGCCAAGCATGATGTCCCTGACGAGAAGAGCATGATATATCAGTTCAGGGGTGGTCTCAAAGAAGATCTCCAACTAGCTCTCATCCTTTTTGAGCCTAAGAAGTATGATGAGTTCTACAATATGGCAATGAAGCAAGAGACTACTCAACTCAAGTGCGATGCTTCCAAGAAGCAAGTCAGAGATGTGACTTCTTCTTCCTCTACTCAAGTGGTGACTAAGCAGCAAAAGTATTGGCTGCCTCCTCCTCCGTTCCGTCAACCTTATCAGCAGAAGAGCAAAGGTGGCAATGGATCTTCCCACCCACCCAACCGAGGCTTTCAGAACAAGACTTTGTCTCAAGCTCCAAGATCAAGTGCTCCGTATCACCGTCCACTCTCGGAGGTCATGTGCAACAAGTGCCAACAGAAGGGTCACTATGCCAACAAATGCTTCAATCAGAGGCGTCTTCCTCCTCCTCCTGTGAGATCTGCTAGTACCGCAGTGGTCAAGCATAACCCCAAGCACGCCAAGGTCAACTTGTTGAACGCAGCTCAGGCAGAGGACTCGCCAGATGTGATTATGGGTAACCTTCCTGTTAACGATGTTCCTGCAAAGTTCTTTTTGACACTGGTGCATCGCTTTCTTTTATTTCAAGACCATTTGTTGCCAAGCATGAATTTTTGACGGAAAAGATTCCTTTCCCGTTGAAGGTTGTGTCCCCGGGCAAGAAAATGACATCTAACAATTGCGTCCCGGATGTTACTATCACGTTGGGCGACTATAAGTTTCTATCCTCTCAAGAGGTCCTCGGTAACTCGGATATTGATCTTATTCTTGGAATGGACTGGCTTTCTAAGCACAAGGCTCAGATTGATTGTGGTGCCAGGCAGATTCAATTGACTCATTCGTCTGAGGATGTAATTGTCTTTGCTGCAAGGGATGATACCATCCGACTGTTTTCTCTCAATGAGAAGGGGGAGCTGGATGCCATCTCTCAAATTCCAGTCATTTGCGAATATCAAGACGTCTTTCCAGAAGAGCTTCCAGGAATGCCTCCGCACCGGCCAGTTGAATTCGTCATGGATCTTGAGCCAGGCACGGAACCTGTTTGCAAACGTCCTTACAAGCTTGGATCTGAAGAGTTGAAGGAGCTGAAGAAGCAACTCGATATTCAAGAGTGTATGGGTCTCATCCGACCTAGTTCTTCTCCATGGGGTTGTGGAGTTCTTTTTGTGAAGAATAAGGATGGAACGGACCGACTATGTGTCTACTACCGTCCATTGAACAAGAAGACCATAAAGAACAAGTACCCACTTCCCAACATCAACGAGTTGTTTGAACAACTCAAAGGTGCTCAAGTATTCTCCAAGCTTGATCTCCGTATGGGCTATCACCAGATTCACATTCATGACCAAGATATCCCCTAAGACAGCATTCAGAACAAGCTATAGTTCATATGAATACACTGTCATGTCTTTCGGCCTCGTCAACGCTCCTCCAACATTCTCTCGCATGATGAATTTCATCTTCAACGCCTACACAAATGACTTTGTCTTGGTCTACCTCGATGACATTTTGGTCTTTTCCAAGAACAAGGAGGATCATGCCAAGCACTTGCATTTTGTGCTTGATAAGCTCAGAGAACATCAGTTCTATGCCAAGTTTTCAAAGTGCGAGTTTTGGCTCGATGAGGTTCTCTACCTTGGACATATCATCTCTGCCAAGGGCATAGCAGTGAATCCTGAGAAGGTGTCTGCAATTGTGAATTGGGAACCACCTCAGAACGTGAAGCAACTCCGCAGCTTCCTTGGTCTTGCAAGCTATTATCGAAGGTTCGTTGAGAACTTCTCTAAGATCGCGAAGCCTCTTTCCAACCTTCTCCAGAAGCATGTTAAGTACGTCTGGTCTCCTGAATGTGACATCACTTTCAACACCCCGAAAGAGAAGTTAGTCACTGCTCCAGTTCTGACTCCTCTTGATGAATCCAAACCGTTTGAGGTCTTCTGTGATGCTTCTCTTCAAGGTCTTGGTGCAGTGTTGATGCAGGAGAAGAAAGTTGTGGCCTATACCTCTCGCCAGTTGAAGCCCAACGACACGAACTACCCCACTCATGACCTCGAGTTGGCGGCAGTTGTGCATGCTCTTTTAACTTGGAGACATCTCCTATTGGGAAGAAAACTGGACATCTTCACTGGCCACAAGAGTCTCAAGTACATATTCACTCAGCCTAATGTCAACCTCAGGCAGACTCGTTGGGTCGAAATGATTCAAGAGTATAATCCGAGTATCGAATATACTCCAGGCAAGGCCAATGTAATTGCGGACGCATTGAGCAGGAAGGCGTACTGCAACAGTTTGATTCTCAAGCCTTACCAATCCGAGCTTTGTGAAGCTTTCCGCAAACTCAATCTGCAAGTTGTTCCTCAAAGTTTCCTCGCCAACCTCCAAGTCTCTCCTACGTTGGAAGATCAGATTCGTGAGGCTCAACTTCTTGATGCTATGGTGAAGAAGGTGAAGATTGGGATTGCTAAGAGTCAACCCAAGTACAAGTGCTATCGCCTTGATGACAAGGATACTCTATTCTTCGAGGATCGCATTGTTGTGCCTAAAGGTGACCTTCGTAAAGTCATTATGAACGAGGCTCACAATTCACTCCTCTCTATCCACCCTGGAAGTACAAAGATGTACCATGACCTCAAGCAGTCGTATTGGTGGACTCGAATGAAGTGTGAGATTGCTCAGTTCGTGAATGAATGTGATGTCTGCAGAAGAGTGAAAGCAGAACACCAACGACCAGCGGGTCTCCTCCAACCTCTTGCCATTCCAGAATGGAAGTTTGACCACATTGTGATGGACTTCGTGACTGGATTTCCAGAGTCCAAGCATGGCAATGATGCTATCTTCGTTGTCATCGACAAGCTCACTAAAGTGGCTCATTTTCTTCCTATCAAAGAATCTATCTCAGCAGTTCAATTGGCAGAGCTATATACCTCCAGGATTGTCTCTCTGCATGGCATTCCGCAGTTGATTTCTTTAGATCATGGCAGCATCTTCACCTCCAAGTTTTGGGATTCTGTTCAGAAGGCCATGGGCACCAACATTCGCTTCAGCACAACTTTTCATCCTCAAACTAGTGGCCAAGTCGAGCGAGTAAATCATATTCTTGAAGATATGCTCAGGGCTTGCGTCATCTCTTTCGATATGAAGTGGGAAGATTGTCTTCCATATGCCGAGTTCTCCTACAACAACAGCTTCCAAGCGAGTTCGGGCAAGGCCCCATTTGAAATCCTCTATGGCAGTAAGTGTCGTACTCCTCTTAACTGGTCAGAGACTGGTGAACGTCAACTTCTAGGAAATGACTTGATCACAGAGGCAGAAGAGATGTGCAAAGTCATTCGTGATAATCTCAAAGCCGCGCCATCGCGCCAGAAGAGTTACTATGATAGCAAGCATCGTGACTTGGCTTTCGAGATCGGAGACCATGTTTACCTCTGCGTCTCTCCAATGAAAGGTACTTGTTGCTTCGGTATCAAAGGGAAGCTTGCCCCTAGATACGTAGGTCCTTTCAAGATCTTAAGCAAAAGAGTCGATCTCACCTATCAACTTGAGCTTCCCTCCAACTTTGCAAACGTGCACGACGTGTTTCATGTCTCTCAACTCCGCAAGTGTTTCAAGACTCCTGACCGCACCATCAACTTCGAAGACATTAATCTCCAAGAAGACATGTCTTATCATGAGCACCCAGTCGCTATTCTTGAAGAAACTGAGCGCAAGACTCGCAACAAGTATATCAAATTCCTCAAAGTCAAGTGGTCACATCATTCCGACCGTGAAGCCACATGGGAACGCGAGGATCACCTCCGTTCTGAGTACATGGAATTTTTCCAGTCCTAGATCTCGGGACGACATCCTTTTGTAGTGGTGGAGTGTTGTAACACCCCGGATGTAATTTACCTTATTTGTATTCCAACTCTTGCCATTTTTCGGCACTAAGTTATTTTATTTCCTCATTGTCGGGTTTTTGTCTCCGTGTGTTTTTGTCTTTGTCATGCATCTCATATCATGTCATCATGTGCATTGCATTTGCATATGTGTTCGTCTCATGCATTCGAGCATTTTCCCCATTGTCCGTTTTGCATTCCGGCGCTCCTATGTCCTCCGGTGTCCCTTTCTACCTCTTTTCGTGTGCGGGTGTTAAACATTTTCAGATTGGACCGAGACTTGTCATGCGGCTTTGGTTTACTAGCGGTAGACCGCCTGTCAAGTTTCGCGCCATTTGGACTTCGTTTGATACTCCAATGGTTAACCGAGGGACCAAAATGGCCTCGTGTGTGTTGCAGCCCAACACCCTTCCAAAGTGGCCCAAAATCCACCAAAAACCCCTCCATCACCTTGGCCGTTTGATAACGATCGCGTGGCCGCAAATCGCACCTCATTTGGAGCTTCCTAGCTCCTCCTACCTCTATAAATAGACCCTTCCACGAAAATCCCGGGTCTCTTCTTCCCCTAACACTAGTCTTTTTTCCCCGCAGCACGCCGGACAACGTCCGGGCACGCTGGGCATCGCCGCCGCCGCCAACTGGAGGCTGCCACGTGGAAACTACCGGCGCCTCCCACCGCGGCCCGCCGCAGCCCGCGCAGGGCCCTCCCCGGCCCGAAGCTATGCCGCCCGCGCCCGCCTTCGTCCTACCACCCTTAAAATGAATCTCGCCCTCGATATTCGGAGAGGCTAGAAAGAAATAGGTTAGGGTTTGGGGGTCTTCTCAAAATCCATAGATCATCACAAGGGTCTGGGGTGCTACCACACTTAGGAGCATGGTTACTGTTCCATCAAAACTCATATACTCCATCCTTATTCTTGACAGTGTCGGTCTTCTCAGATCCTCGAGAAAATTCCTCCTCCGAGCTCTTCCGGTAATGGCATAACCTTTTCCTCAATTCTTTTTTCCTTTCCTCTTGGTAAGGTTATTCCGATACTGGGTCTTCTTAG
Organism: Triticum aestivum; assembly: GCF_018294505.1. Classification (NCBI taxonomy): domain Eukaryota; kingdom Viridiplantae; phylum Streptophyta; class Magnoliopsida; order Poales; family Poaceae; genus Triticum; species Triticum aestivum. Next base: position 323,153,072 of record NC_057797.1, read on the forward strand.
CTGACGGGTCTAACGCCAAAACTAAACAAATATCGATATCTCATGGTGGTCAAAAATTTATGGTTCCTTCTGCAGGAAATGGGTCTGGTTGATCCTCACCGTATAACATATGGTTGGCAAGGCTGCCTTGTACAAGGGAAAAATACATATACCATTCTAAGGCTTATACAAGGTTTTGATCATCGTCTCTCTACTATAGGTAAGTCACTCAGATTTACCATCCCATATAGCAAGGCGAACAATAAGAGTAAGTCGGTATGGTGATCAATCCATCCCGCACCCAAATCGTTACCATGTATACAGTTTAGCGAATCTCTCATACTAACACTCGGTCATCCTCACAAGCATTGCAGAATTTCTCTTGTCGACGAACCAAGGTTCGGATAAATCCATTGGTTCTGCAAGCCAAACAAATATCTATCGTTCCTTCACAATCTCTCGGGTTTTGAGTAACTCCTATAAGATCGTCTGTCGATAAAATCGTGACTTCCTCTAGGGTTTTTCCTTCAGCAAGAATGTGCTTGCTTCTTGGCAAGTCCTGGGGCCTGTGGGTTATGGCCCATCTCATCACTTGTAGTCCTTGAACTTATCATCGAGCAACTGATCATTATTCCAACTTCCAACTTCCTAGTATTCTTAAATCCATCCAATTGTACTGTCTTTCTTCCTTCTATTGGCACCAAACTAGGACATGATTACTCAGACTCATCATGGAGTTTCCATTGATCCATATTTCCAACATCATACCTCCTTTATATCCAATAGTAATTCATCTCTTCATCCTCGTGGAATATCCCACATACCGAGTTAAAAACGTATACTTATGAAGTCCATACTCCACTTCATGGAACATCATTATCCTTTCTAGGGTCCACCATCCTTACAGGGGAATATTGGCCATCTCTGCATGACACTTCTTCAACTGGAAAACGTGAAACACATTATGAACTCCTGACAGTCCTTCGGGTGACTCTAACTTGTTGGCCACTTCTCCCATATGCTCCAAAACTCGGTATGGTCCTACAAATCTCGGGGCTAACTGTCCCTTAACTCCAAATCGTTTAACTCCTCGCAGAGGGGACGAAGACATGCTCTGTCTCCAATCTCATAGACTACCTCCTTGAGTTTTTTTAAGTCTGCATAACTCTTCTGCCTGGACTGAGCTACCTTCAGTCTATCTCGAATCAACTTAACATTCTCTTCTGACTCCTTGATCACATTTTTTCCAAACAACTGACGTCTCCAACTTCATCCCACACACTCCTGGGGTATCACCCATATCGAGACAAAACTTGTATTCATTTTATCCGGAATCCACTCAGTGGGGTATCCTTATCTTTTCCAGGGGTCAAGGGTTCTTATAGTGTACTACCACCCTTAAAATGCACAAATCTTCCATAGATCATATTTCTCATATCCTCAGAATGGTCAAAATCCTTCTTCATAGAGTAACAACTCATAAAATCCATATCAGTATCAATGATGCTAACTTTATTCATTCTCAAGTGATTACAATCTCTCGCTTTTCCATTACATGTCTCAACTCAACACCTCGATATAAAAGAAAATGTTTTCACTTCTACTACTCCATTTCTTTTATTTGCAAACTCAACTATTTAGCACAAGTTTCCTTCTCCTTGGGGCATTCTCGGGCAAAGTGCCCTGCTCCATTACAACTAAAACATATTACTTCTGACAAGTATCGAGGTTTTCTTTTTCGGCAACTGTTGAGGTAGTTCCCTGACTCCTTGCACCTATAACATGTGATATGACTCAGATCCTTCCTAGAATCCACTCTGCTTCTCTTTCCGGACTTTTTCATTCCAATCAGGGCTTCTATTTCCTGTGGGTCATATTCTACTTCCTCTGTCGGGAATTCTACTAGAGCCCCATTCAAACAATTTTGGGAGATGTGTCCTTCTTCTCCACATGAATAGCAAGACTTAGTGCAGGGTTTACTCGGGTCTTCTTTAGGTGTATCCTCCACCTCTTCCTTCATCACAATTTCTTCTAAAATTTCCATGAGGGCTCCTTTCATTACTTCTTTCTCCTGCTGGATGGTTCGTTGTACCATGGGGTAAATGTGACACTGGGCAGGATAGTGGGTAGTCCCTTCACACAAGAAACAAGTAATCTGCCTAGTTGGGCATTCTTCAACTGGGTGACTTCCTTCACATTTAGGGCACTCATCCTTGTGTTCTTTATGGGTGTGTCCGATTTCTCCACAAATCTTGCATGCACAACGTTTCTTCATATCCTTTCCATAAGGCTTCAACTTCTGGGACACAAGCCGAAACTTTGGCAAAGTCAACTTAAATTCTTTCCATGTGGTTACTCCTTGCCATCCATTGATGTTTTGGTACATCCTCCACCAAGTAGCAGCACCTCGTTCAAAGCACTGAAGAGCATGTTGGGTCATATCCTTTCCGACTATAGGGTTGTTCTCCATATGATCCTCCATGTTCTGAATCCATTGGTCCGTCTCCAATTGACTCATCGGTCCAGAAAATACAAGCTCATCTTCATTCATCCTCTATTGGGTCCATGGGTTTGGGGTGAGATCAGAGATATAGAGAGGGATGCACACAATACAAACAAAAGTTTTGAAAAGACAGATTTTATTTGTGGCTGTCGGGAAAAACATCAAACAAATGACAGCTCACAAACGTCGCATCTAACGTAGGTATATAACAGGGGTTTAGTCTTCTAAAGGTCAACTTCGCCAAACTCTTCAAGTCTTGTTCCTGTCTTCGATGGCTTCTTTTGATCATGCTTTGTCTTTCTCAAGTCCTTTTGCCAGCTCATCTTTGTTGTAGCAAAGTCTCTGGTGACATCCTTGAATATTCTAGAGTTGCATTCCAAACTTATGGGTTTCAACATCCTTGGCATGAGCCATGGTCATACTTTCCTTCAGTTCCTGACAAATCTGCGGTTTCTCGAGGTTTTGCTCCTCCAGCTTGGCTACTTTTAGCTTTTTGGTTCCTGAGTTCTTCACGAAATGCTTCCTTGTCTAATATGGCTTCATGGAGCTCCACCTTAAACTTCTTGATGTACTACTCCAGATCCTAGTGATACACCGGCTAAGGTTAAAACTTCATCTTACTAATAGGTGCTCCATCAGCCTTCTTCCATCAAATCCATTCTGAAGAAAGCATCCTTAACTAAGCATGGTGACAATAGCATCAGCGGGCAATGACATCATGGATAGCTGTGTTTCTGCTCTTGTAATTCCCCTGAGCTATCATTCCATAGTTGATATCTCCCGCCTTAGGGTTTTCTTTCACAAAACTTTGAGTTCTCATGCTCCTTGTTTCAGTCTTTTCTCCGATACACCTTGATCTTGGGTATTGACAACTTCCATAGTCTGCCAAGTTCCATAAGGGTAGCCTTCCTAGGTCATACCAATTCTGGAAATTCTTCATAGCCTACAAATTCTCCTAGTCTCCGGAGTCTTCAACCGTTGTCGTTTCCATTATTATAATGCACGGTAAAATCTTCTTCATTCCGAAGTGGTCTCAGTTGTCCCATATCTTGTACTGCTTGGAGTGGTCTCATCAGTTGAATCTTCCAGTGGTCAAAAGGGGAAAGGGGTATGGTCTCACTAAAGGGAATTTTTGAATAAGCTCAGAAGAGAAGAGAGGTAAAAGATCCTTTTTTGAAAAGAAAGTTATAGAGAAAATCTTTCCTATGGGATTGCCAGTTTCTAGGGTCACATCCTACAGTCAACATGTGCTCTGATACCATCTTGTAGCGACCCGACCCGAATGGATCAAGTCTCTGTGCTTAAGTGCCATCCCTGGATCGGTATGCTGACACACACAGTACTCGAGGATTTATAACAGAGGTAAATCACATGTATAAAGTAACGTAAATACTATTACCTCAATCCAAAATAGCGGAAGTAACAAGGTTGTGGATTCCCATCAACACCAATGGCAAAGTTGAGTGTAGAAATTGTAACCCTAACGTATCTCTTACTCGTCGTAAGATAATCCTGCAACATGAGACGTTGCAGCCACAGAGGGTCAGTACATTGAATGTACTGGCAAATTCACACCAGAGGATAATGATGAATAAAGGCTATCACTACATGCATATATGGATGGTGGAACAGCTCTATGGTTATAAGGTTTTTGCGAAAAGCCAATTTTTCCCTACTACAAAGGAATAAATTTATTTAACTATCATGGTGGTTGTTAAACATTGAGAATGGTTGACAGCATTCTCAATCCCAATTAAGTAACATCATTAAACCCAACAATATTCATTTAAAGTAACATGATGAGATCAATAGGATAATCCAAGAACTAGATACTCAAGATGTCCATAACCGAGGACACGGCTAACCATGATTAGTTTATTACACTCTGCAGAGGTTTGCGCACTTTTCCCCAAAAGACTCGATCGCCTCCGTTTGGTTTCTCGCACTACATGGTGTTTGAGAAGACGGATGACCGAGACATAGTCTTTCAGAAGCGCTAGCACCTTACGATGGGTAGACCGTACCACCTACATCCCCTACATCTACTAGTCTACCACTGTAAGAGTTCACACGACTTAGTCAACTATGCTAGAGCCCATAATAGCTTATGGCTGCACACGGAAGTTTCTACCATGAATAATCTTATGATCCCTTTGAGCCTGGGTGGCGGACCGTAGGATGATCACACAGTATATCCCCAGGATCTCCTAGGACAACACTGGTATATCCCCAGGTGTCCGGGCAAGTCCACCGGTATATCCCCAGGGTGCCCCTAGCAATCCACCCAGATATGTATTTAAGTTGCCACCTTAAGTTGAACCATTAAATAACAATCTCACATCTGTCATGGATACTCTCAAAACCCAATCCACATCTACGAGCATAGCATGGCAATATAAGCATAACGTAAAAGTAACTCCCAAAGGTTTGATAGTAACAGGGCAATAGGTTCCTACCTCATCAACTACTTCCCAACCCACAACTTAATTTGATCCTAATCATGCAATGTTGGAGGTTTGATCTAATGCAATAAAAACTGGGTATGAAAAAGGTATGATCAAAGTGTGAACTTGCCTTGCTGATGATCCGCGAAACCTAAAGATTCGAAGTAACAGGCGGCGCACTCCGGGTATTCTATCGCAGACAAACAAACAAGCATACAATAAGTACTCATCTAATGCACAGGTAAAACTCAAATAAGAGATCTAACCAGAAGGTTCAACTTAAGAACTCTGGTTGGCAAAAAGAATCAAATCGAACAAAGCAACGAAAGTCAAACGGGGAAAGAAAACAACTTCGTTCTAGTAATCTGGATCTAAGGCAAATTTTACAGTAGCAAAATCATGTATAAGTTGGTTAAACGGATAGAGGGTTTCGAGACGAAACTCTAGGTGCTTGAATCGCCTGATTCCGATAAACGAGCGAAACGTTAAACTAAAACGAAAATCGGATCAGGAATCGCGATCAGAAAAATCAGGGATTTAATCCGAGAAAAAGAAAAACGACGAACGCCGATTTTTTTTCGGCACGGAAAACGAGGCGCGACGAACCTCGGGCGGCGGAATCGTCGACGGCGGCGGCTCCGGCGGCACGCGCGGATCGAGGCGGGGCTAATGGGCTGGGGCGGCTCGGGGCGGCGCTATTTAAAGGCTGCCCCCGGGCGGTGTCCCGCTCGGGTATGGCCCGAAGTCGGTTCGTTTTTTTTAATTATTCCACTCGGAAGAAAAAATAAAAGAAATACTAAACGGACTCCAAAAATTCCGAAATAAATTTTTACGGGCTTCTAAAATCAAGCCTCACAAGGTGAACATTTATTTGGGACCTAAATGCAATTTTGAAAAATGCACATTTTTCCTAAATTCAAATAAAACTCCGTAAAACTCCGAAATAAAATCTTATTTGATTTTATTATTAAATACTCAATATTTCTTTATTTTTGGAAAGTCATTTTATTCCCTCTCTCATATTTTTGTAATATAAATAATTAATGATAAAATAAATAAAATCAAATGATCCTATTCTCAAAATTTGAGGGAACTCAAATATGAAAATAACGAAATCCCCGACTCTCTCCGTGGGTTATTGAGTTGCGTAGAATTTCTAGGATCAACCAAAATGCAAAAAGAAAGTTTGGGAAAGTCCTTTTCTTCCCTCTCATTTAACTTTCAAAAAGTTTTCAATTTCACTCACTTTTAGTCAATCAATCAAACAATCAATCAAATCTATCTAATTATTATAACATTCCAAAATTTAGAATTTTGGGATGTTACAACACTGCTCATTTCCACCCGCTTCATCCTCCATCATCTTCCTCCTCAAGCCAAGCGACCGCTCCTGCACCCACACCCGCCTCCAACACCCCATCCAACCTTCCACCGTCGCCGCAACCCCGAAGGATGGGAAAGAAAAGCCGCCGCGAAGGGGAAGCGGGCGACCACCGCAAAGGAGGCTGTAGCAGAGGGGAAGAAGAAGAAAGCAACAGAGTTTGATAGGAAGCGGCGAGAAGATTTGGTCTTCTTCCCGTCGAGCTTGGACAGCAATGACCTGTTCACAAAGTATGCATATATGTGGGGAAGGGAAGTCCCGAAAGGGCATGGCGCGTTTGTGGTCTTGCCGGAGGGGAAAGAGGACCCGCCAAATTCGCACCACTTTTTCTGCGCATACTTTCTCTACAGCCTCAGCCCCCCTTTTCTCAGATTTCTTTGAGGTGATGCTGGTGGTGTATGGACTCCACCTCTTGGATTTCACACCAAATGTAATGGCGTGAATGGTGATTTTTCCCATCTAAGAAATAACTTTGTCGGAGTTGCCCCCAATGTGGATCTGTTCAGGCACTTCTTCGTCCCGAGGGTCCAAAACAAGGCTCACCGCTCAGGGAAGTTAAGTTCGATCCCTCGGGGCAAAAGGGATAATTGGGATTACCTTCCTGGTCAGCAGCGTGGCAGATGGGAAGAATGGAGGGCGAACTAGTGTTAGATTCAGGACGCGGATGCTCCGGAGTACTGCCGGGCACGGGCGGAGTGCGTTGTGCGCGATAGCAATTAGGGGGAGCCAGGCCTTACTGATGACAGGCTTCGCCCGGTGATAAACAGGATCGTCCATCTTAAAGCTGTTGGGCTAACCATTGAACAGGTGGGGGCTGACTTCCTCCGACGCTACATCGCGCCACTGCAGAAAAGAGACAGGTTCGCCTGGCAGTACATGTTGGCATTCTAGCAAATAGGGTACCCAGACTTGCCTGACTGCGGCCCATGGCATGGCGCCATAGACGGCCTGGTACGGCCCATCTACAACACCTTCAAGACAAGACCCTCGCGAGGCGGGCGACACCAAGGCCTCTGGAGGGAGCGGCTTCCCCGGGCTGCCTCCTTAGGAGCGGACATTTCTATGCAGGCGCCCACCTCATGAGGTCAAGGTGACGCAAGCCGTGACGACCAAGGCCAGGCAGGTGCCAGCGGGCGCAGATGAGCAGGTTTCCTCTTTGGTGCTAAGTAGGCAAGCGCAGGCGCCGGGTCCCAATGAATCAGCCAAATTTTTCCATTCCCATGCAACAAGACCAAGACTGCCAGAACGGCAAGACACATGTCATCACCGAGCCCATCGCAGCGTCATGACCAGTCACGACGTCGTCTTCTCACGCTTGTCGCAGGATGGGGAATGTGCAGGCTGCGCTACTCATGGCGCGTGAGCTCTTGCGCTATCGCCCGGCCAAAGACCTCTACGATGACTGGCTCGCCCACATCGTCGAGCTCGTCAGCGCCGCTAGAGAGGTCCCTGCACCGTTCCGCTCACTTAGTCCCCCGCCATCTCTGGCAGGCGACGTGGCTCACGGCGCGCCACCTCCTCCTCCTCCTCTGCACGGTGCAAACCACGAGCTGAGGCATGAGGCACCCCAGCGCGACCCGGCACGTAGGACACCGGTGCGCGACGAAGAAAGCTGTCAGGTGATGTAGTGGCCGACCCCCGTGAGTGCGGTGGGTTGCCGTTTATTCACCCTGGAGCTGCGCCGCATTGTCTGGCTTGGCAAGTTCAAGCCGAATCTGCCTCCATGCTATGACGGTATCCCTGACCCTGCTGAGTTCCTATAGCTCTATGAGCTGAGTATCGAGGCGGTGAACGGCAATGACAAAGTCATGGCAAACTTGTTTCCCATGGCCCTCAAAGACGGTGCGCGCTTGTGGCTCCTGAACCTTCCGGTGCGATCGATCTCCTCTTGGGACGAGCTGCGTGAGCGCTTCATCGCCAACTTCCAGGGCACTCACGACTGAGCTCCCGCAACAGGCGACCTATGGCGCATCAAGCAGCAGCTGGGCGAAACCTTGCACAAATACATACAACACTTCACCAATGTTTGCCTTAGGATCCCTAAGGTGTCGGACGAGGCCATCATTTCGGCACTCACTGATGGAGCCCGGGATGTGAAGATGAAGGAAGAGCTCGCCATACACGAAGATTTGTGTTCGGCTCTGGAGATTTTCAACATGGCAACCAGGTGCATGAGGGTAGAGGAAGGTCGCTTCTCCCTCCTGGAGCTCCTGGAGGCCGATTCCGGAGACAAGAAGGCCAAGGACAAGGACGTGAAGCACAAGGGCCCTATTGTGCTCGCGGATGAACCTGAGATGAAGCGCGGTTGTGACCACGCTGAATCCCAAGGGCAGTCGCCTATTCTGCCTCTTCCACAATGTCCACAGCCACAACACCAGCGACTTCCAGGAGCTCAGGGCGATCCGCGATAGGCGCCTTGGCCACTGTCCCGAGCACAACCACCATGGCTATGGCCACGGAGGAGGCCGTGGTGGAGGCCACTGGGACAACCGCTACCCTCGCCAGGACTGGCGTGATCAGCATCATGCGGACCACTGGCAGGGCTAGCCTCGCGATGGTCCCTGCAGAGACCAACCTCGTGAGGACCGACCTCAGGGCAACGCCAGCCTCCCTCCGCTGCCACCGCCACCAAGGAGGAACGACAACCACTGCCAAGATGATGGGGCTAGGGACTTCCAAGAGCCTTGCGCCATTGCCTACATCTTGGGTGGTGCTCAGGCCCTCGCCTCTCATCACATCTTCAAGTAGTTCGCTCATGAGGTGAACGTGGCCCTTCCCAAGATCGTGGCGTCACGTCCCCTCAGGTGGTCCAAGTACGCCGTCACTTTCGACTCTACAGACCAGCTCAAGTGCTCAGCTGCTGCTGGCGCGCTCCCAATGCTCTGCTCGCTGACCATGGGCAACGCCCACGTCACCAAGACAATCATCGATGGTTGCGCGGGGCTCAACATCCTCTTGATCGAGACGTTCAAGACACTTCAGGTGCCCTACGACCAGCTCCTCCCCACCAAGCCCTTCTCAGGGGTGACCGAGGCTCCACTATTCCCCTGGGATAGATTCATCTCCCTGTGACCTTCGGCAAGCGTGACAACCACCGCACCGAGCTTATCAACTTTGACGTCACCCACATTCGCCTCCCGTACAACACCATCCTCGGGTATCAGACCCTCGCCAAGTTCATGGCAATGACTCACCAATGGCTACAATGTTCTTAAGATGCGAGGAAGTGGCGACATCATCATGGTCGCCTGTGATGAGAAGGATGCGGTGTTGTCCCTCGAGTGAGCCTACCAGGCCACGACAGTCAAAAACTCATATGACGAGGGTGCCACCCATCCTCCTGAGACCGTCCCCAAGAAGAAGAAACATCTCCTCCTCAGGGGCCGTTAGGAGGCTGGGGCGTCCGACGATCATGCCTCAGGCCTCGCGCCCACTGCTGGGGCACCTTTCCCTCTCGCATAGGAAGGCACGCCTGGCACCCCTCTCAGGATGGGCTCAGGGCCTCTTGTCTGGAGGGCCTCTCACCTGACGAACGTCACGAGGGAGGCGTTCGGGCACCAGGTGGAGGCATGCTTCAACACACGCTTCCGTGAGAATGGTGCGAGGCACCAGGTGCTCAGGAGTTCATCACCAAGGCAATCAAAGAGCTTCAGGAGGCGCGAGCCATGCGCGGCGAGCATTGCCCAGCACCACTCAGTGTAGTTGCCGCCCCTGACATGGGTAGCGAGCTGCGCGTCTGCGTCAACATCCCAGGCCTCAACATGGCCGCTTCTTAGGAGCTCTTCTAGCTGTCCTGCATCGACCGGAGTGGGGGCTGCCCCTCTAGGTATGTCCGCACGCCGTTCGGCCTGCTGAACATGGCAGCCACGCACCAGTGCTACATGCAGGGCGTCCTGGCGTCTCACAAGGCCAGGCGCTAGGAAATCTTGATGGAGGAGGTGTCGGACCCTCCCGAGCCTCCTGGACCTCTGGAGCCCCTCGAGACTCATGAGTCAGACGACTCGTGAGGAACAATCTCTGCAGCATGCATCTTCAGCTACTCCAACACCTCTACGACGATGATGCCAGGTGACTTTTTAGTTTGTTCAGTTGTGGGCGCCACTTGTGCTGCATTATCCTCAAGTTGTTAGGGCCAGCCCCTGCAGCCACACCATTTTAATTCATGTACTCCGGACCAGTTATGCATGCTTGAGATATCATGGTTGTTGACGTTACTCCTATCGTCTCGTTATCCTTGGAGTTTCCCCTCGCGGCCTCTGCGCGTTGCTAAACCCGCCTCTTGCTCATCCCGCAACCGGGCTGCTGGCACGGCGCATGTGCTCGGGTCCTTCCCTGCAGCGCTGATAAACCTAAGATACCGAGCTCTAGCTCACGGCTGGCCCCCGCACACGTCACCTCACCGGGTCCTTAGTGCCTTCATCTTCTTGTGGAAAGATCACCGGCAGGATAGCAAGCGCGGCTATGTGCTATGTTTTCTTTCTTCGGCTAACTTGCAGGAACCTCCGGAGTCGGGACCACGAGTGGCCTAGCCAGCACCTCGGGGCACAACCCCTCCTAGGTACCTCCTGGAAGGCGACCACTCTTTTCTCGTGCAAGGTGCTTGCACGTTAAAAAGGGGGCCCTTGAGCACCACGCCTCAGGGGCTCCTATTGGCTCTCGAGCCCTCAACCCCTAGCCTTGACCACGGCATCGCGACCTAGCACACCAACGGCGGCTATGCCTCGCTCGAGGGCTGGGACCGGAGGATGTAGAGCATCCAAACGAGCGAGAAAGATGGGGTCGGCGCGAGTCGCGCCCAGGGGCGCCACCAAGAGGACATAGCCTAATGTCGCACAAGAAGCTCAAAAGAGTCCCCGCAGGCTCGCCAAGATAAGTCACCTCACATGTGCGGGCATGAACTTTATAATCAGCACTTTGTCTCTAGCGACCTCGCTCGGGCAAGGAAGCTTCCCTTTCAGTCCCTCAGGAGCCGCTTGTGCGCCAAAGGGGACCCCCTGACCATCGCGCCTCAGGGGCTCTTACAGGACCTCGGGCCGCTCACCTCCTGGCCTTAACAACGGCATCACGACCTAGCATACAAGTGACGGCCGAAGCTTGCATGGGGATTGGGTCCTGCCAGCATAGAGCACTAAGCTGCCGCAAGAATGAAATGGGGAAGCATGTAAAAGCGAGAGGCGCAAACATGAAATTGATTAGAAATAATAACATTAAGACAAAAGCATCACGGCCTTTACATACCCCCAAGGGGATCTTCATAGTTTTTCTCAGGAACAAAGCAAAATGGAATAGGCCTCCTAAGGACCGCGGCCCAAACAATGTTGCCCGTGACGTCAGGCTGGCACCTTGCCTCCACTAGGCCCGGCCACGGTGGCGCGGTGGCTCGTAGCTGTCGTCATCGCTCAAGCCATGTCAGGAGGATGCGCTACTACTATTAGAAGAGTCGTGGACAAGGCCAAGGGCAAGTACACCCCCGGTGGCCCCGTTTCCTTGACCTCCTCCCCTGGGGTAGCACTCCAGGCACTGGTCGTCCTCTCCGAAGACCTTGAAGAAGAGAGTTGATGCCCCGTCGTACTAGAAGTGGATGGCGTGGCCCCCTCCGGGTGGTAGGCGCAAGCGATCGCCCTCATCCCTGAGTCATGAAGGCGTCGCCGGAGTCGACGACCTCGACTTCCGCTTCTGAAGCCTGGCTACAACAACCATCGTGCTGCAGCCACAGCTCGACGGGCCCCCTCGGCGGTATCTCCCTCACTAGTGACCATGGGAGCCATAGCCACGTGCGTGGCGGCATTGCCGCCCACACCACAAACTCAAGGGATGTGCGCTCGGCATGGGTCTGCGGGGCGGGGTGGCCGTATGGCCACCGCTTGTTCTTCTCCATGGCCCCGCTCCCCGAGACATCCGTGGCCGCTCCCATGGGTAGGGCATTGCGCGCAAGCATACGCGCGGACCAGGAAGCCTGACAGAGCGCGTTCGTGCCAAGGACGCGTCACCATGGGCACTGTAGTGTCATCGCGAGAGCAATCATGCCTCTTCTTCAGCGGGATCTGCTCAGGTTCCACCTGAGGGGTTTTTCCCTTCTCCGTGATGGAAAACCTCCTCACTGGCGCCATGGACGCTCTGGCAAGACAATGGGACAAAGAGGAAGAAGGAGGAGCGAGCAGCGAGAAGATGAAGATGAGTTGGGCTCTCCGCCCCCTTTCTCATTTATAGTCAGAGGGAGGCCAATCTCCGGCCTCCCGCGATTCTAGGCAATGATGGCTTTTGCATGCATTAGGCAGTTGTCAAGTCGGGCAGTTTCCGAGGCAGTGTGGGGAAGTGGAGACGGTCATGTTCCATCAAGCGCCACATGTCGACTCAGTCTGCATGCGATTGGGGCCAGGACGCTTCGCCCTTGCCCTTTGGCTTTGCCTGGAAGCCAAGTGCGAGCACACCTTGGGCTCGGGGGCTACTGTCGGTGTTTTGGGAACCAGGGTACCCAGAATTGCGTATTTGCGGCCCATGTTGTGGCTCCATTGACGGCCTGGTACGATCCATCTACAACACCTTCAAGACAAGACCCTCACGAGGGGCCAAGCCTCGTGAGGCGGGCGACGCCAAGACCTCCGGAGGGAGCGGCCTCCCCAGGCTGCCTCCTGAGGAGCAGAGATTTCTATGCAGGCGCCCACCTCATGAGGTCGAGGTGACGCAAGCCATCACGACCAAGGCCAGGCAGGTGCTAGCGGGTGCAGAGGAGTAGGTTTCCTCTTTAGTGCTAAGGAGGAAAGCGCGGGCGCGGGGTCCCGAGGAATCAGCCAAAGGTTTCCATTCCCATGCAACAAGACCAAGTCACCAAGACTGCCAGGATGGCAGGCCGGATGTAATCACGGAGCCCACCGTAGTGTCACGACCAGAAGCTTTGCAGGCGAAGACCACCTTTCGTCAAGATAAGATGTACTACTTGTCCCCTTTCAAAATTGGCCACTGTGGGATCCATTCTCGCCTATGTTTTGGGGGAAGAGGACCGAGGCCACTATAAATATATCTTCGCCACCACCATAGGAGAGAGAGCGCTAGCTGGATCAGATCCACACCACACTAGCTCATGCCCACACCAGAGCAGACCTCGTGAGGTTGTTCTTCCCTTGTACTAGTTCATCCTCAACCCCTCGAGAGGCTAATCAACCACAAAGCAGGAGTAGGGTCTTATACCGCAAGGTGGCCCAAACCTAGGTAAATTGTTGTGTCCATCTTCTTTCTTGTTCATCGAGCTAGACCGTGGGGGTGACGAACTGGTTGGCTAGAGAGGTTGAGTTCTTCGCACACACCCAGAGTTCGAACCTTTCTTGGGTCTGCGGAGCCCTGAATCCAACAGTATGGAGATGATGCGGACAGGATGCGCCTACATCCAGGCCTCACCAATAATTTATCGGTTTATGGCCACGGCTGGCTGTGCAAACAGCTGTTCGGTAGCCTCGGGTTGTTCAAATATCCGGCAAAGGTCGTACCGCTGAATGTCAACTCTGCCCTGGACCGGATTTTGAAATGGATGCCTGACTGCAATGCTTATGGAGTTGTGGCTATTTGGCGACTACCTGAGCTCGATGCAGACTTCATGGTGGAGGGCAACATGTTCAAGCGCACCTCTTCGGTGGAAGCAGAGTTCATCAGGAGCCGGATTGAGGAGGACAAGGTGCTTCGGGCTGCCGATAAAGCAAGGCCCATAGGAGAGGAGGAGGAATATGAGGAGGAGGCGGAAGACACGGGCTCATCCCACGGCAGGAGTGAGGGGCGCGCCACGGAGGATGCTGTCGGGGGCGAGTCTGTCGAGGTTGAGGCCCTTTAGGTCGTGGCAGCAGAGGATCAAGAAGGGGACGAGGCTGAAGAACTGGAGCAGCCCAAAGAGGAGTGGCTCGCAGCGGGTCCTCAAGCTCCAGAGCTAGACCTGGACCAGCATCCTCGCAGACAGGCTAGCCGAGGACCAGTGGCTCCTGCTCCTGCGCCTGTCACCAAGAAGGTGAAGAATATCGCCTCCAAAGGTGACAGGCCGGACGTGACGGGTCGCTATTCTTCTCACCTTTCTGGAGCCAAGACCCCTCCGGCCAAGTGGTGAGCGGTTATGGGGGTCGACCCTAGCTTCCAATTGGGCTCGAGCTCCTTGCACGACTCATCTTTGTCAGAGCCGCATGTGCCTCCACAAGGCTCAAACTTGATGGGAAGCACTGCTCCCTCGACCCTGAAGAGGGGCAGAGCGACCCCACCACCGATGGAGTTCGCGCTGGGCTCCATGCTCATCGATTACGAGTAAGTAAAAATCTATCTTTCCTTGTTGAAGCATCATGTGGTTGTTGGTTTGGTTTGACCCAATCTTGTTTGTTGGCCTTGACAGAGATGAAGAAGAAACCCTTGCTCACCGGGCCAAACAGGCCAAGTGAGTGGAGTTGTCGGGGCCTTCAAGGGGCACGGTCCTGGCAGGAGGTAGCACGAATGACCCAGCGCCAAGCCCCCAGACTAGCCCCTGGCACGATGGCATGGGACAGGTTTCTCCCGCCGGGGAAGGCGTAGAAGAGCTTGTCCCATCCCCTGCCAAGGAAGACGGGGATACCATCTAGAGTGAGGCCTTCAAGGAGGGGCCCACCCTGTCCGCAGACCGAGCCAAGGGATCCCCGGTAAGGGCCTCCACGGAAGGGTCGGCCCATGCTGATGCTATGGTTACCGGGGAAGGGGGTGAGGGCCATCCCCCGGCAACAGATGTTGCTGGGGACGCTGACGCCCTACCACGACAAACATCTTTGGGTAACTCGCCTACTCTTTTGTCCTTTGTTGCTTGCATTATCTTGCTTCAAGTCTCTAGCTCACGAATGTCTATTATTTCTTGTCATTGCTTGCTGATCTCGTCTGTAGTTCTGTTGGCCGGGGAACCAGAGCTGCTGGAAGAAGTGGCCAGCATTGGCAAGGATGTCGCTAAAGAGGCCACCAAGATTCTTGTCGAGGAGGGCCAGGAACATGCTGTCGGGGATATCCAAAAATCCCCGAAGGAAACAAAGAAGATCGCCGATAGCGCACCAGGATCAGAGGTAGTGGTTGAAGAGAAAATTCCCCTTCAAACTATGAGCCCTCCTCCTTAGTTTGGCACCTCGGTCGTGGCCCTACAACCGTCTTCGAGCAAGCTGGTGTTGGTTCTCGTCCAGCCTGGACTCGGAGCCCCTGGCTCTTCTGCAATAGTAAGTACAGACCTTGATGAAGAGATCCAGCGCATCATGGCAATGTTGTTCCAGTGAGCTGAAGAGGTTGATGACTCAGTCGGTGCAGTCATGGACATGTCCTTCCTAAAGTCCATGGCAACAGGCATCAAGGAGATGCAGAGCAGGTATAGCCAGAAGTGGCAAACGCTCAAGGAGTAGTGCAACTCCGCCAGCCTCACGAATCAAAAGCTGAGGGACAAGGGCAGTGAACTACGCGAGTGGCACAACAAGCAGTTCCAGATCCTTTTGTGCCAACAGGAGACGATAACCATGGTGAAAGAGGATGTTGCTACCCGAGAAGTTTGTTTGGCGGTGCGCCCAGCTCTTCTGAACGCCAAGGACGTGACAGCCCAAGACCTACGCTCCAGATGCCTTCCATGCTTCAGTTGTGTTAATTATTTGTTTGTTGCATTTCATCATTGCATCATTTGCTTTGCAGCATGTCTTCATGCAACCATTTTAAAAACTCAAGTAAATAAATTGCATGGATCTTTGATCCATTTAAATCGAGGGAATTCACTTGGTGGTTTCTCTTTATAACATATCCTCTCGATATTTAGGGAGCTATAATAAATATTCCATTAGTTCGAAATTAACCGCAAGCCACTTGCAATCTAACTCTCATGCCTTTTTGCTCCAAGTTTGTTCTCCAAACTTAATCCATAATTATTTATCTCTTTTATCGAGGTTCCTCCAAAAATAATCAGCCATTTTGGACCTTCCAAACACCCGTTTCCTACTCGAACCCGTTTGAATTAAATTCAAATGAGTTTGAGTTCAACTTCACATGCGTGCTCATTTCTATTTTGCTTGGATCAAGCTCATTTTTATGAGTCCGAGAAAAATACCCTCCTGCTCAAGCTCCATCCCTAACATGTTTTCTTTTTTGTCATATCTCTGTTTTTTATATAGAAGAGAAGGGAGAGAGAGCAACCCACTAGCCCAGCTAGGCCTCCTAAGCCTGTAGTGAGGCTGGCCCATTTGCTCCCCAAGGCCCAGCCGCACGCCCCTTCAACCTTAGCCCGATCCTCCTCTCGATCCCTCACTCTCCTCTCGATCCCCATCTCCCTCTTGACCGCTGCCACTCGCACACATCGAGCCAGGGAGAGAAGCTCCCTGCGCTCGATCCCCTCGCCGCCACCACCGTGAGTTCCCCTTTGTCGTGCCGTCCCTCAAGCTCCCGCAAGCCCGCGGCCTCCTTAGCACCGAGCGCCGCCCCTCCGCCCCCCTCTGTCGTTCGCCTCCGGTGCCTCTGACCATCCTCGCGCCTGATCTTCTCCAAGCCTGGCCACCGGCCAAGGTCCTCGACCCACCGACCCGAGTCGCCTCCTTCTTGTCCCTGTCGCCAGCACCGCCGCCCTGCCGTGCCTGAGTCTTCTTGTGCACCTCCCAGCTTCATCCGTCGCGGCGGCGGCCATGCTCCAACGCTGCCTCGAGCTCATCATCCTCAACCTCCACGTTTTCTCGGAGTCCCTCGCCCACCGCTGCATGATCCAGTCACTGCTTCTCCCAGCTACGCCTGTACGTCAAGCCAAGTTTTGTTGCCTGCTCACCACCATCGCCCTAGCAGGATCTCCACCTCCCCTGCTTCATGCCAAGGCCAACGCCGGCCACTTCTTCCAGCCGCTCCTCGTCCATGCCCTGATGACCAGTAGCTTGAGCAACCTCCATGCACCTCTGGTGACCTCCCAAGGCAGGGCCATTTCAAGACCCTTGATGCCCCTTCAGTTCATCAAGACCGGCAAGTTCTATCGGATGTGGGGTTCCAACAAACCCTTAAGGTTCGAACACTGGGGTGCGCGCGAAGTATTTTCCTCCCACCGATCTATGCACTAGCTCGCTAAGATCTCGCGGATGAACTCGACGAACTCGCAACACAGAAAGACACAAGATTTATACTAGTTCGGGCCACGGTTTTGGTGTAATACCCTACTCCAGTGTGGTGGTGGTGGATTGCCTCTTGGGCTGATGATGAACAATACAAGGGGAAGAACAACCTCCTGAGGTTGAGGTGTTCTTGTGCTTGGCTAACTTGTGTGGGTGAGAGTGATCTCTCTCCTCTCTCTCCATCTCCCCCCATCCATGGTGGTGGCTAGTCCTACTTATAGAGGCCCTGGTCCTCTTTCCAAATATTGAGCGGGAAGGGAGCCAACAATGGCGGGCTAATTTGAAGGGGGACAGCTAGTACAAGCTATCCTGACAAAAGTGGTCTTCGCCTGCCAAAGGCTCTGGTGGTGACGCCATCTTGGGCTCCACGATGACCTCCGTCTTGCCGTCCTTCTGGTCCTGGCCTTGTTGCACCGATATGGCAACCTTTGCCTGATGCCTCGGTACTCCTCGCCTGCACAGGCCTCCTTAGCACCAAAGAGGAAACAAGGACGCTACACGCGCTGGCGCCCACCTGGCGCCTGCCTGATGTCGATCGTCATGGCTCACATCACGAGAGCCTCGTGAGGTTTGCCTCGCCTTGATATCTCCGCTCCTCATGAGCCTGCCCGACTAGGCCACTCCAGAGGAGGTCTTGTGTCGTCCACCTCACGGGGCTTGGCCCCTCGCGAGGTTCTTGGATGCCTTGTTGATCAAGATGGGACGTATGGCATGCTGGCTTAGCCACGCCACGGGCCGCAGGCAGGCAAGCCTAGGGACCCCCATTCCCAGGACGCCGATAGTAGCCCCCGGGCCCAAGGTGCGCTCGGGCTTGGCTTCGCGGTGAAGCCAAGGGCCAAGTACGGAGCACTGCGGGCCCCAAAACTTGCGGCCTTGGTTGACGAGTGGCGGTTGATTGAACGTGGGCATCTCCGCTTCCCCACGCCGCCTTTGAATCCGCCTGGTTATGCGGCCCCGCCTCTTACACAGATATTCTTCCTTCGCCACGCCTGGCTCTTCCAATCTCCCTGCTTCCTCGAGGCCCTGCTCCGTCCTCCCAATCTGACTTGCGCTCCGCCTGCTTCGCCGCCATGTCGCTGAAACAAGCCGAGAAGGGGAAGAAACCTCTATCCTCGCCAACTGCGCCTCCATCCTTTGAGCCGGCACTCGGCCGGCCCCGGGTGCTCAACGACGAAGCCATGGACAAGGTGTGCCCCATGCTTGCCTCCAGTTTCAACGAGAGGGGAGTGACGGCAGCTTGGCTCGCGTCTCGCGCTCGCGTGGCTCGGGCAGTCACCGAGGTTCTGATCTTCATTGAGGCCCTCTAGGCTGGCCCGATTCCTCCCTTCTCTAACTTGTTCAACGCGGTGCTCGAGCACTATCAGATCCACATGCTCCATCTCGACCCTCAATATGTGACCCTTCTTGCCGTCTTCGCCTTCTTGTGCGAGGCCATGGTGGGCATCGCTCCTTCCGTGGCACTCCTCCGCCACTTCTTCTCGTTGCATCTCACCGGTCCCCAGCAGAGCTTAGGGTGCATGGGATTCCAGGCCGTGGCTGCGACGGCAAGCGTGGGGGTCGACTTCGAGCTTCCTTCATCCACGAGTGACTTCCGTACATGATGGGTGTTTGTTGACGCCGGCGTGCTCAACCCTCTGCTCCAAGCTCCGGTGGGGCCTGCTATTCCAAACTCCGGCTGGGGTCATCAGAACCTCACGAGCGCCTGCCTTGCCCCCGTCTGGGCTAGGCTGAGGTGGTTGAAGGACCTCGGCATGACTGCACCCATGGTGGTAAGGGAGTTCGTCAGGCGTCGAGTCGCTCCACTTCAACGCCACTCCCTCCCGATGTGGGACTTGCTCCGCAGCCAGGACAACATGAGGTTTGAGGAGGAGGGGCTTCCTCTTGCGGTGCGACAAACAGTGCTCACGGTCCTATCAGGTGTCCCTCTGCCAGATGAGATGCCCAGGAACAGCTGCATGTTGTACCGCTATGAGAACGAAGTCACATTTGCCGCAAGCATGCCTTCCTTTCATGAGTGGGGGTTGCGCCCAATCGGCTTGACGGGGCCCCGCGAGAACCCCATCATCGTGGTCCCCCTCCTTGCCGCCGGTGCCGAGCTCGCCCTAGGTGGCGGTGCAGGAGGGCGAGCTGCGATGGGGGTCGGTGGCTCGAGTGCTGAGGAGCACATGCCGAGTGGTGATCCGGGGGTGTCGTCCTTGGGGGCCTGCAACCCTCATCCCGAGGCGTCGGTTGCTGAGGAGATGCAGTAAGTGGCTCCCGAGGTTGAGGCTCCAGGAGCATCGGGAGGTTGCAGTGATAAGGCGTCGGGCAGTTCACCACGACCGGGCTCCCCTGAAGCCATCCCTCTTAGTTCTTCTTCGGCTCCGCCGTGTACCGGCCGTCACGTCCAGCGCTTCGGTCGTCTTTGTGTGGACTTCGAGGAGCTCCACAAGAGGAAGGGGTCCCCCAGCGGCAGCAATATCTTCGGGCCATTGAAGCATCGGAAGTACATCGCTATTGATGCGTAAGCATCTTATTGTCGTGGCTTCTTGCGTGTGGTCTTCTTATTCTGACATCTGTCCTTCAGGGCTCCTTCCGTCGAAGCTGTTGCGTCTTCCGAGAGGCTGCCTCCTCCTTCATCAACTCCCCCATCGGCCTTGAGCGTTCCTGGCCTACCTGCCGCCCCTGGCGCAGGGTCGGTTGGGGGAGCGTCCCCGCCTTCATGGCGCACTGAGTCTCGGCTTGGCCGCCCCTCCCCCACGGTATGGTGTGGACCTCGGCGGGCGTACCCAAGACTCCTCCTTTGCTCATGAACAGCTGCTGGCTGACCTCGATCTTTGGTTCCTCTTCAAGCGGCGAGCCCCGGTCAACTTGGGCTCCTCGCGAGGACGGTCTAACGTTAGGCGCGGCGCCAGCCCCCAGCCCACCGCCGGGAGGTAGCGCGCCACTTGATGCTCCCCCTGCTGCCCCCGAGGTAGAGGACGAGGTGGTTCGAGCGTTCGAGCTCGAGCGCGGGCGGAGCGTAATTCGTCATGAGCTCTTCCAGGAGGCGATGGGCGTGATGAGTCGCCTCGATGAAGAGCTAGCTGGTGTCGATTCGTGTCTTGAGGCTGAAGGTCTCCGGCTGGTGGAGGAGCGGCACAAGCTGAGGGTGGCCATCAACATCGGTCGCTATCAGCGCGACCTCGAGAATGCGAAGGCCGAGGCGTCCCTCAAGATCGCCCATGAAGCCCGCTCGCGAGCCTTGGAAGAGGCTCACGAGGCTGATCGTCGTCGCGAGGCTACGGAGGAGCGCGTGTGGGGGCTCCAGGCCTGGAGCGTGTCCCTTGAGAAGCAGGCGGAGGCGCGCGGGGCCGCTCTTGCATCTCTGAGGGGGACGCCCGTGGAGGAAGAGGAGGTCCGGAAGCGCGAGGAGGCGTTGGCCCTGGAAGCCATGGAGCGCAGCCTCGAGCTCGAGCCACTGGAGAAGAGGGAGCGTCAAGTTGCTCAAGCAGAAGACACCGTTGGGGCCCGCGAGGCCGGAGTCAAGGAGGAGATCAATCATCGGGTGGCCGAGGTTCGTGCAGATTTGGAGGGCAAGTACGACTTGAAGCTGAGGCTCGCGGGTCTAGAGGATGCGGGCAGGGCCGCCGCCCTCAGGCCTAGGTTGGATGATGCCGAGAGGCGTGCGTAGGCCACAACCGCCGCCCTAGTTATGGCGTAGGCAGATTTGGCGTCCGCCCGCGCCTAGCTGCTCTCTCTCCGGAACCGAGTTGATGATGCCAAGGCCGTCGCACGGCAAAACAGGGAGGAAGTGCTCCAGCACCAAACGCTGGAGCGCGAGCATGCTCCTATGCTTCAAGACCTCTGGAATAGGGCCAGCACTGCCCTGGGTTACATCTGCGACGAGAACGCCCCGGCCCCTCACTCGAATGACTATGCCAGCCACCTAACCTTCTTCACCGAGGTCGTGACGCGCCTGGAGGCTCGATCTGTCAGGCCTCGCCAGCTTGTGGACTAAAGAGGGTGTGGTCTGCTTGAGCGCGCTTTCTCCCGTGTCTTCAGCCACCTTTTGAATGCCGACCCCAACTTTGACTTCAACACCGCCATTGCCCTCATACCCACAGCCGTCCGGGGCGACCTGGCACGTTGGGTAGAGGACCATGTGGACGCGTTGGTCAGGGACTTCACCTCGGAGGATGATGCGGTGGTGGTCGTCGCAGACGAAGGTGACGTGGTTGACGACGGCGATGGGGGCGTTGCCGACGGCGGCGACGACACCGACAAAGACGACGACGACACGAGTGACGCGTCCGCGGGTGATGTAGCGAGTGATGTTTCGGGCTGATCCCATGTTCTCCTGTCGTTTCATCCTGCACGCAAAACTCGGGTGTGGCCCTTGGAAGACTCGTAAGAGCATTTTGAGAGGGGGAGCCCCTCATGTAAGCAAATTGTAGTTTTTACTTTCCTATGCGATGTGGGTATGTGTCCACGTGAACTCGTGAAGCCGGGGGCGAGCTTCTCGTCATGGTTTACCTTAGTCAGGGCCAGCTCCGGGCTGGGTCATGAAGCGACGAGCTTCTGACAATCATGTGGAGCTTATCGCCGCATCTAAGGGGGCCCCTCAAGAGGTGAGCGCCAGCTGCAGCGCTGGCGCGTGCTTGACGAGCGTGTGCTTTGTGTGGTCTGGCTCGCGAGGAGCTTGCGAGGGAAAGGCGATGGACATGAGTCCCAAACCAAGCGAGATCCGGAAGGAGAGAAATGGCTCGAACGAGAAAAGGCACCCCCCGCGCGCATCGATAAAATTTCAGCTTCATGTTAAATCCAGATCCAGAAAGCAAAGCCACACAAAGAGAGATCCAAAGCAAAAGGCCACGTCCGGCACCTAGTGTAGTCTTCAGGTCTTCAAGTCTTCTCACAAACGCGGAGCTAAGTGCTGCCACTAGGTGTGGGAGGGAGCCCCAGGGCCTCAGGCCGGCGCTCCTGAGACTACGGTGCGTGTATAGCCCCAACTCATTATTACGTGAGAGTGTCACGGGCGGCGAGCTTCACAGGCACTGGGCCTTCTTCACACGTTCCGGCCTTGCTTCATATCGCCAGACAAGGGCCCCGCCTTGCGCCACCCTCGACCTCCTTTGAGCCGACCGGTCACCAGGACGACACAAAAGAGGGAAAGGGGACGTCAGTGGTTCCCTTGGCGACCATGGGTCCTCTGTTGGGGGAAGGGTCGTCGAAGCCTCCCCGACAGAGGGCCTACCTCCTGGTATCCCCTGGCCTTGCACGCTTTGGGGAGCGGCCTGGCTCCCGACCCCTCTCCTGCAGCACGCAACGCGATCCTCCCGCTGCCAGGGGGGCCGTTGGGCTGGGGCCGCCTGCCGCTATGGTGACCGGCTCCTCCTGCGACTCATGGTTAGTGTAAGCTTGCTCCTGAGGGATTAGGGGTACCCTGTAGTGGACGTCGCACACGCGGTCGTGGTGGTTCCCCGGTAGCTCCTGGAAAGTTTCAACTCCTAGTATCCCTTCTTCCCAATCTTCTCCAACGAACGAGCCAGGGTCGTCCTCCGGCGTGTACTCCTCGTCCGTCATGCGGGGCACGTAGGCTTTTGGGGCTGTTACCCCGAACACCTCGTTGTGGTGCCCCATACTTCATGTTGCCCAACCCAGCGTGACGTCCTGGGGGTGATAGCGTGGCATCTCACTTGGGCCATGGAAGGCGACACTTGTGCCCATGCTTGTTGCAGGCGGTACGGGGGTGGTAGAGCCCCCGGTGCCGCCGGCCATGTTCGTGTTGACGAAGCCCCCTGGCATTCCTGATGGTGCATGGTGGTGGCGTGGCCCGCCGAGAATCCTCGTAGAGGCATGAGGAGGAAGCTGATGGCAGAAGGGCAGGGCTCCCGAGGCTGCCGCGTCCAGCAGCTCGGTGACGCGTTCCAGCAGTGTGTCCTGGCCGCTTTCCATCAGCCGACACCGCAACAGCTCCTTTGCCACGACGAGTGTTGCCCGCATGTTTGCCTGTCCCGCCGTGAGTGCGGCGCCATCGCCGCGGCGTGGCTTGCGGCTCTGGCAGCGGCTCACACTTGCCGCAGAGTGAGGTAGATGACGCCCCGCTGCGTCGCCCACACCCCACCAGATTGGACGGTGCTCGTGCCGCCTAGAGCGCGGGGTTGAGGTCTTCATAGGCGCGCGGCGCCAACCGGGCTGGCCAGGCTGCCAGCGGTCGGAGTCAGCTCTTGGGTCGTCGGACATCGCGGCCGCGGAGCGCCTGCAAGTCGGTTGTCAGAGAAGAAGCTCCGGCGCACCCATACCTGGCGCGCCAATTGTCGGATGTGGGGTTCTAGGAAACCCTTAAGGTTCGAACACTGGGGTGCGCGCGAAGTCTTTTCCTCCCACCGATCTATGCCCTAGCTCGCTAAGATCTCGCGGATGAACTCGATGAACTCGACGAACTCGCAACACAGAAATACACAAGATTTATACTGGTTCGGGCCACCATTGTGGTGTAATACCCTACTCCAGTGTGGTGGTGGTGGATTGCCTCTTGGGTTGATGATGAACAATACAAGGGGAAGAACAGACTCCTGAGGTTGAGGTGTTCTTGTGCTTGGCTAACTTATGTGGGTGAGAGTGATCTCTCTCCTCTCTCTCTCTCTTCATCTCCACCCGTCCATGGTGATGGCTAGTCCTACTTATAGAGGCCCTGGTCCTCTTCCCAAATATTGAGCGGGAAGGGAGCCAACAACGGCGGGCTAATTTTAAGGGGGACAACTAGTACAAGCTATCGTGACAAAAGTGGTATTCGCCCGCCAAAGGCTCTGGTGGTGACGCCGTCTTGGGCTCCACGATGACCTCCATCTTGTCGTCCTTCTGGTCCTGGCCTTGTTGCACCGATATGGCAACCTTTGCCTGATGCCTCGGTACTCCTCGCCTGCGCAAGCCTCCTTAGCTCCAAAGAGGAAATAAGGATGCTGCGCGCGCTGGCGCCCGCCTGGCGCCCACCTGATGTCGATCGTCATGGCTCACGTCGCGAGAGCCTCGTGAGGTTTGCCTCGCCTTGATATCTCTGCTCCTCGTGAGCCTGCCCGACAAGGCCACTCCAGAGGAGGTCTTGTGTCGTCTGCCTCACGAGGCTTGGCCCCTCGCGAGGGTCTTGGATGCCTTGTTGATGAAGATGGGCCGTACGGCCTGCTGGCTTAGCCACGTTGCGGGCCGCAGGCAGGCAATCCTGGGGACCCCCGTTCCTAGGACTCCGACAAGTTCGACTACATCATCGAAATGTCAAGTACATGACGAACCTCGAAGATTTTGGACGAGTTCCTCTTCAAATATGAATGACTACATCCGATGTGGATTTTGTCAAGTTCCTTGGAGGCCATATTGATGCCATGTGCCTCTACTGCCGTGTCCGGAATCGTCAAACCATCTTGGATTTCGCCGAGTGCCACTACACCCAAAGGGACTCGGATTTGTCACGTACCCCAACAATGTGTGTACCACTACCGTCGACTCTGTGGACGTTAAGTTCCTCTTCGAAATGTGAACCACTACTTCCCTCAACGAACTTGATTCATTTTGAAAATGCATGCTTCAAAGGAATAACCCCGACACAACGCCCATGAAAGAATGCATGTGTGTTGTATGATATAGAAGAGAAGGGAGAGAGAGCAACCCACTAGCCTAGTTGGGCCTCCTAAGACTGCAGCGAGGCTGGCCCATTTGCTTCCCAAGGCCCAGCCGCATGCCCCTTCAACCCTTGCCCGATCGTCCTCTCGATCCTTTGCTCTCCTCTCGATCCCCATCTCCCCCCTGACTGCCGCCACTCTCACACATCGAGCCAGGAAGAGGAGCTCCCTGCGCCCGATCCCCTCTCCGCCACCAATGCAAGTTCCCCTCCGTCGTGCCGTCCCTGAAGCTCCTGCAAGCCCGTGGCCTCCTTAGCGCCGAGTGTCGCCCCTCCGCACCCCTCCTTCGTTCGTGTCCAGTGCGTCCGACCTTCCTCGCGCTCGATCTGCTCCAAGAGGCCCCGCCGGCGAAGTTCCTCGACCCACCGACCCGAGCCGCCTCCTTGTTGTCCCCGTCGTCAACACTGTTACCCTACCGCGCCCAAGTCTCCTCGTGCGCCTCCCAGCTTTGTCTGTCATAGCGCCCGGCTGTCGTGCTGCCATGCTCTAGCACCACCTCGAGCTCATCATCCTCGACCTCCACGCCGTCCGTGAGTCCCTCGCCCAATGCAGCATGGTCTAGTCGTTGCTTCTCTCGGCTGCGCGTGTACGTCGACGCCAAGTTTCGTTGCTTGCTCGCTACTATCGCCCTAGTAGGAGCTTTGCCTCCCCTGCTTCATGCCAAAGCCAATGCTGGCCACTTTGTCCACCCACCTTCTCGGCCATGCCCCGATGACCAGCGACCTGAGCTACCACCACGCACCTCTGGTGGCCTCCCAAGGCAGGGCATTTGCAAGTCCCTCGATGCTCCTTTAGTTCATCAAGACAGGCAAGTTTGACTACCACACCGAAATGTCAAGTACATGACGAACCTTGAAGATTTTGGATGCACCAAGTTCCTCTTCAAATATGAATGACTACATCTGATGTGGACTTTGTCAAGTACCCTAGAGACCACATTGACGCCAAGTACCTCTACTGGCATGCCCGGAATTGTCAAACCATCTTGGATTTTGCCGAGTGCCACTACACCCGAAGGGACTCGGATTCATCAAGTGCCCCGACAACGTGTGTATCACTACCGTCCAGTGGGCGTCAAGTTCTTCTTCGAAACATGAACCACTACTTCACTCAACAAACATGATCCGTTCTGAAAATGCACGCTTCAAAGGTATAACCCTGAGACGATGCCCGTGAACGAATGCATGTGTGTTGTATGATATGCTCGTGTTTGCACCGTGTTCGAGTTCTCGTTGCACATTCCTCCTCGTGTACCATGCCGTCGACCCGTGGGAACCCGGTAACCAGGATCACCCCACCATATTTTGCATGTTCCGTACATCCACATTTTCTTTTGCACCGACATCTCGGCGAGTGGTCGGATCATCGGAATGTTGCCATGGCACCATTTCCGTCGTCATTGCCGTGGCACCCCTTTCGTTTCTCCATGGTGACCAAATGCTTCATAACTTGCTCATTTCAACATTTTCATAAGATTGCATAAAACTTGTATATGTCATCTGCATCATGATAAGAACATTTAAAATGGTTTGAATTGTTGTTTGTTGTTTCGGGTCTCATTTAAACTTGCCTAGAAAGGTAGTTTTATTATGCTTCACCTCTTGCCACGTTAACCAACATTTAATGTTGTCTTGCACATAAATGAGAGCGAACTAAATAATTGAATGTGGTGATTCGTTAATATGCAACTCATTGCATATTGAGCTCCAGTTAACTTGTAGTATTGTTTGTTGCACTTTTTCATTCCATGCCTCATTAAAATCGAACATGCATCATACTTGATTGTGCATCATGCCATGTCTATGATAGTGTGTTTACCATGTTGTTCGCTTCTTTCCGATTATGCACCTTCTCGATAGTTCTCGTTAAGTTGCGATTGTCAGGATTCGTTCGACTACGCATGTTCGTCTACTTCATGGATCCGATCATCTTTCTAACGGGATTTCAGGCAAGATGACCGTTACCCAAGATATCACTACTATCTTTGCTTTTCTACTTGTCTTGATGTTATCGCTATGTAGCGCTACCTACCACTTGTTTATCAAGCCTCCCAAATTGTCATGGGATATCACAATATCTCTTATTTAATTAATGCCTCTATATACTTGGTAAAGGGTGGAAGCTCGGCCTTTTGCCTGGTGTTTTGTTCCATTCTTTCCACCCTAATTTCCATCATACCGGTGTTATGTTCCTTGATTTTGTGTTCCTAACATGATCGACTTTTATGGGCCCCCCTTGACAATTATGTTTGAATAAAACTTCTCGAGCAAGGCCCAACATTGGTTTTCCCATTTTCCCAACATAATAATAAACATGATAATAAATTTGAAGCATAGGGAGTTAGCGCTACCCGAGGTTCGTTATTCAACATAACACAGGGGGCAGTGCTGAAGGTGTTGGTCCAAACCGGGTAGACTGTGGGGCCACCACGGGGAAACTCGAGGTCTAGTTTTACTCGTAGGATGTTCCATCTGATCCTGGCCTGAGACGAGATACGTGCGGCTACTATTAGGGTGTCGGCATGTTGGGAGGTCTTGCTGGACTTGTTTTACCATTGTCGAAATGTCTTGTGAACCGGGATTCTGAGCTTGATCAGGTTGTTCCTGGAGGAGGATTTTCCTCCATTGATCATGAGAATTTGTGATGGACTAAGTTGGGACACCCTGTAGGGTTTAAACTTTCGAAAGCCGTGCCCACGTTTATGTGGCAGATGATCTAACGTGGGAGTGCTTGCTTGTTTTGGAGTTCTTTTGCTTCTTCTTCGATCAAGGGATAGGTTTCGGGTCGGGAGCCTGGGATTAGCAGGGTGGATGTCGTTCTTATTTTTCATTCAATTTCATCCATAGTCAGATCCTGCTCTTCTGTACGATGATTGCTATGTATTGATGTATTGATGTATTCATGTTGCAGCTTGTGGCGAGTGAGGGAGTCCTAGATTAAGGGGTCCTCGGGTGTCCGACCCATATGTTGTGGGCCGGACTGATGGGTCATGAAGATACAAAGTGGAATGCCTTCCCCCGTGTCCGGATGGGACTCTCCTTTGCGTGGATGGCAAGATGGTCGTCCAGATGTATAGTTTCCTTCCTCCATAAACTGACTCTGTACAACCTGAGGTTCCTCCGGTGTCTATATAAACCGGAGGGTTTTACTCCGTATAGGCTATCAGAATTCACATAGGCTTGATATCTAGGGTTTAGCCATTACGATCTTGAGGTAGATCAACTCTTGTAACCCCTATACTCATCAAAGTCAATCAAGCAGGAATTAGGGTTTTACATCCATTAAGAGGGCCCGAACCTGGGTAAACATCGTGTCCCCTTTGTCTCCTACTACCTTCGATCCTCAGACGCACAGTTCGGGACCCCCTACCCGAGATCAACTGGTTTTGACACGGACATTGGTGCTTTCATTGAGAGTTCCACTGTGTCATCAGCAGAAGGTTCGATGGCTCGTTCAATCATCAACAATGATGCTGTTTCCAGGGAAACCTTCCTCCCCGGTCAACTTTTTGTGTTTGGCGGCTTCGCTCTACGTGACAATTCGATTGGTCACCTTGAACATATCTATAGCTACGACCTTGGTCATCAGATCAGATTCGGGAGCCTAAATTACGCCGCCGATGTCCGAGGAGACTTGATCTTTGAAGGGTTCACGGCCTTGACCATTGCTCCTCTACTCCAAGAGGGAAACTCATCGGACCTGTCATCAGACACCGCTCTGGAGACCCGGAGGCAACTATGTCTTCGGGGAGCCTGGAGTCAAGCGGTACTCTCCCTATCATCGGACAGCCGAACCCGCCTCAGGATACAAACTCTGAACTCTCGAGGTCTACATCTGGTGAGCACAACCTGGAATTTGCCGTGCCTAGCCCTACAAGTCCTCGGTCCCCCGTTCGGCCTTCGCTCTTAAATGAGGCCTTGGACTTAATGTGATCCCTCTCCATTACAGAAGTGTCACCTCTGAACTACGCCCATCCCGGATTAGGGGCTGAGAACGGGGAATTTTACATCCCACCCACCACCCACTTAATTGCCACTTCCAAGGATTTGACCGACATGCTAGATTACGCCTCCGAAGACATCGACTGTATGGATGACGATGCCAGAGACAAACAAAGCCAAGACCCGCCATTCACCGGGTGCTGGACGGCTACCTCCACATATGATGTGTACATGGAGGATACACCCAAAGAGGATGGCGACTAAGGCAGGAAAAATCCAATCGAGGATAAGCCCACTAACGCACTACCAAAACATCGACGTCAGCGGCACCGCTCAAAATCGCGTCACGAAAAGGAAAGTTACACTGGCATCAGAGACAATAACACCCCGGGCGATGCCAAAAACCCCGAAGACACGGTCGAACCTACATTCGAGCAGGATGAATGGGGGGCGGGACAAGTCAACCCCGATGAGCCGGTCGGGAATGATGACTCGGAAGATAGTAACTATCTACAGATCTCCGAGGATGATGTCAGCCTCGGCAATGAAGACTTCATCGTGCTAGAGGAACTCCTCGAGCAAGAGCGCTTTAAGTGTCAGCTAATCGCAACTGCGCGAAGCGTAAAGAAGAAGCAGCAACAGCTCGAAGCCGAACAAGATACCCTCAACGACAGATGGACCCTAGTCCTATCTGCCGAAGAATGCGGCCTCAAGGACCCAACAAAGAGTTATCTGAAGCGTCGGCTACTACCACAATTCGACGATGAGGACCTTGATCCAATACGGTCGAGATATGACCATGCTGATGAACCAGACCGACCTCCACGTGGGCGAGATAAAGCGGCTGCTTATGTTGAACACCAGCCCCTACCACCTCGCCGTCAAGGCAAAGAGGTAGAAGCTCCGGGCTATACCTACAACTTATGCCAGGACCTGGAAAATAGAGATGGTCAGTCCAGATCAATCTATGGATCAAGGGGGTGTGCCCCAACGCGAGAAGATTGCCATCAAGCCTGGCGCGATAGGCATAACCTCACCCGGGCCGAAAACTGAATACGGATGTCATCCGAACTCCATCACGACATTGCCTGATACAGAGGCACCACACACCCCTTATGCTTTACCAATGAGGTAATGCAGCACCAGTTCCTAGAAGGGTTTAAACTCGTAAACATTGAAGCATACGATGGAACGACTGGTCCCGCGGTATGGATTGAAGACTTTCTTCTCCATATTCACATGGCTCGCGATGATGATCTCCAGGCCATCAAATACCTCCCCTTAAAGCTGAACGGACCAGCACGACACTGGCTAAGTAGCCTCATAGAGAACTACGTTGGTAGATGGGAAGAGCTGGAGGATGCCTTTAGAGATAACTTTCAAGGTACTTATGTCCAGCCTCCGGACTCCGATGACCTTAGTCATATAGTCCAGCAACCCGGAGCGTCAGCCTGCAAACTCTGGACTAGGTTCTTAATTAAAAAGAACCTAATCGTCGATTGTCCGGACATTGAAGCCCTCCCGGCCTTTAAACATAGCGTCTATGACGACTGGCTCGCCCGCCACCTCGGCCAAGAAAAGATGAAGTCCATGGCAGCCCTTACCGCACTCATGACCCGCTTTTGCGCGGGAGAAGACAGCTGGTTAGCTCGCAGAAGCAACAGTACTAGCAACCCTGGCACCTCCGAAGTTAGAGATGGCAATGGTAGGCCACGACGCAACAAATAGAAGTGTCGAAGAAACAATGAAGATACCGAAGACACGGCGGTCAACGCCAGATTCAGTTACTCTAAACTCGGTCATCGGAAGAAGCAATTCGAAAGAAACAGGGACAACCCATCCAATTTAGACAAGTTACTTGATCGGCCTTGCCAGATTCATGGTACCCACGGGAAGCCGGCAAACCACACCAACAGAAATTGTTGGGTCTTCAAACAGGCCGATAAGCTAAATACCGAACACACGGGGAAAGGGCTGCCATGCGAGGACGAGGATGAGCCCCGCCCACCAAACATAGGGGGCAGAAGAAATTTCCCCTGAGGTAAAAACAATGAATACGATATGTGTCACTCATATCCCCAGGAGGGAGCGCAAGCACGCACTAAGGGACGTCTACGTCGTAGAGCCAGTGGCCCCAAAATTCAACCCCTGGTCGGCTTGTACAATCACCTTTGATCGAAAGGACCACCCAACCAATATCCGTCATGGAGGCTCATCAGCTTTGGTCCTTGATCCAATCATCAACGGGTTCCATCTCACCCGAGTCCTCATGGACGGTGGCACTAGTCTTAACTTGATTTATCAAGACACCGTCCGCAAATGGGTATTGACCCATCAAGAATCAAGCCCACTAACACCACCTTCAAAGGAGTGATACCCGGCATGGAGGCCCGCTGCACGGGCTCAATAACATTGGAAGTAGTCTTTGGTTCACCGGATAACTTTCGAAGCGAAGACTTGATCTTCGACATCGTCCCTTTCTGAAGTGGCTATCACGCACTGCTTGGATGAACTACCTTCGCTCGCTTCAATGCGGTCCCGCATTATGCTTACTTAAAGCTGAAAATGCCCGGACCCCGTGGCATTATCACAGTCAATGGAAACACGGAGCGCTCCCTCCGTACTGAGGAGCATACCGCGGCCCTTGCCGCTGGAGTAAAGAGCGGCCTTATCAAGCCGAACATTTCATCAGCCATCAAGCCTCCGGACACCATTAAACGAGTCCAACCTACCCTACAGAACGACAGCTTCGTCAATCTAGAGCTAGACTAGCAGTTCTGCCTCCATCAATCGCCCTATCCAACTACGGCATATGTACCGTGTGTGCACCACTACGCACTTAAAATACCTTGGGCAGCGATAGAGGCCCATTGCGGACGAGGTTCAGAGTATGGCTCGACCCTACTCGGACCTGAAACATTTTTCTCCCCTTTTCCTTTCCTTTCTTTCTCCTCTCATATCATAGGTTTGTTAAGACCTAATAACTTCACGATTGTACAAGGCACTTTTCCATGCCATCTTCCTCTTAAACGATCGTCGATTGCTCCTCTCAAAGATCTTGCACCAAGGCGAAATGTGGCGCAAACGTGTGGCAGGGTGTCCAGGGGATCTTCAAGACTACCTTTCTTTTTTAGGCCCTATATACAGCTTTCCCTTGTTCACATATTCTAGGCATGTAAAATAGCCTTGAGGTTTATGGCATTATCTGTAATAACATGTTTTGACGTATCAATCAGATTATAAGGGAAACTGTTTTTTACGAACCATTGTTCGGTATTGGTTTCTTTCACAATCTTTATTTCCCCTTCGAGTCAGATTGCCATATATACTCGGGTACGGCCCAACTGCCAGGGGCTCTATTCGGCCCACATATATCTTCAAAAAGTTCGAACACTTTTATAGTACACTTCGGCGTCCCAAACCATCGCATTATATGCATCAGCTCTGAATCATGTCTTTTGTCAATAAATGGGTTTCCCGGCTCCTGTGATTACTACCTTACGTTCGGCTTGTTCGGCTAGGGTAGTAAAGGGAGAACTACTGCGATTGTGTTTCTGGTTTGTCTAGTCACACAAGCTCAAGATGATCTTCCACCACAAGACCACAAGCAAAAAGGCAAGGACAAGCTTCAAGAGGAGATTGATGCATTTGAAGAAGCTCCCAAGGCCTTGGTCAAGTGGGTTCCCAAGACTACATCAAGTTCCACTTCAACAAGTACGACTACAACTCCAAGGATTCCCATCAAGATGGTGTGGATCCCAAAGAAAAAGAACTAGAGAGTTCTTGAGGGTGACTCCGCCAACATACTTCACTCATATCTTTTGGCA
Source organism: Triticum aestivum (assembly GCF_018294505.1). Lineage (NCBI taxonomy): Eukaryota > Viridiplantae > Streptophyta > Magnoliopsida > Poales > Poaceae > Triticum > Triticum aestivum. The sequence continues at coordinate 323,185,892 of NC_057797.1, forward strand.
AGGACACGTGCAAACAACTTCCATATCTTGCACTAGTTCAAGGAGTCAAAAACCCTCTTGTTAGTAAGACAAGGGACAAGGTAACCTAATGCTTTCATGGACATCATCTTATGTGAATATCACTCTGTGTCTATGGATATCCTTGTTTGTTCCTTGTGGGACTAACCCGTGTAGGTATTGAAAGTGTAACACACTCCAATGGATTGCTCCAAATGATCTACATCAACATTGAGCATCAACATCTTCAACACCTACATGAGGTCATCATCGACAAAACCCAAGGTTAGTTCATCCCTCTTAGGGAGGATATCGCATCTAGGGGAGCTTTACTCTAATCAATTGAGCTAAAGCAACTCTAATGGTGTGAACACAACAATGCTTTATGTAAAAGTGGCAACCCCACTTGTGCTTAAACGATGAGTATGACCTATGATCAAATGTTCTCATTTGACTCCTCAGTCAATATACTCATATATAGATGACCTAGTCATCGCCAATTGCTTGATAGATGCTAGAGTGTGCGTGCATGCTTTGCCACATATTCCATTTGCCATTGTATTGTGTGAGCATGTTGGTTGCATATTTTACTCATTCGAGGACATCCACTTGTTGTTTTGATTGTTTGGTGTTTTTCTCTTTTGCCAAGTGGATGGAAAAGAATGCCTAAGAACCCCCTCTAGCTATCTATGCTTTTCTCGTCTCAAACTCTATTCATGCTACATCACAAAGTTTTATGATCTTGACCTCAAGGTAACTGAGATACAAACTATAATTGAGCAGCTCCAGGAGGAAGTAGAAGAGAGGAAAGGGAACACAACTACTGATGCTTTTTAGCGAGTACCAAGGAGTCAGAAGTCTGCTGTAGTGCATGTACCTATTTCTAGAGCCACATTGTCTGCACCAGCAGCCACAGCTTCAGTGCCACCTCTAGCAGCCACTCCACCAGCTCCAACTACATCGACAGATGCCTTCGTCCTTGTAGTTCTCTCTACACCACCTCTCGAAGACCGAGTGTAGGATCGAAAGTATGTCTAGAGGGGGGATGATTAGACTACTTGACCAAATAAAAATCTAGCCTTTTCCCAACTTTAAGTGTTGGCAGATTTTAGCAACTTAGCACAAATCAAGTAATGAAGCTACACATGCAATTCTAAGAGTATAGCAGCAGAATGTAAAACAATTGCATATGAAGGTAAAGGCAGGAGTTTGGAGGGAGCAAATGCAATGTAGACACGGAGATTTTTGGCATGGTTCCGATAGGTGGTGCTATCGTACATCCACGTTGATGGAGACTTCAACCCACAAAGGGTAACGGTTGCACGAGTCCACGGAGCGCTCCACCCACGAATGGTCTATGAAGAAGCAACCTTGTATATCCCACCATGGCCATCACCCATGAAGGACTTGCCTCACTAGGGTAGATCTTCATGAAGTAGGCGATCTCCTTGCCCGTACAAACTCCTTGGTTCAACTCCACAATCTTGACGGAGGCTCCCAAGTGACACCTAACAAATCTAGGAGACACCACTCTCCAAAAGGTAATGGATGGAGTGTTGATGATGAACTCCTTGCTCTTGTGCTTCAAATGATAGTCTCCCCAACACTCAACTCTCTCTCATAGGATTGGATTGGTAGAAAGATGATTTGAGTGGAAAGCAACTTGGGGAAGGCTAGAGATCAAGATTTATGTGGTTGCAATGGAATATCTTGACCTCAACACAAGTGTAGGTGGTTCTCTCTCAGAAAATGTATGTTGGAAGTGTAGGCATATTCTGATGGCTCTCTCCATGAATGAAGAGTGGGTGGAGGGGTATATATAGCCTCCACACAAAATCTAACCGTTACACACAAATCACCAAACTCGGTGGGACCGAATCATAAAACTCGTTAGACCGATTTGGTTCATAATGTGACCGTTAGGCATTTCAGTGGGACCGACATGTCAACTCGGTGGGACCGATTACATTAGGGTTAGGGCATAACGTAATCTCGGTGAGACCGATTACACAAACTCGGTGGGACCGATTTTGGTAATAGACAAACAAAGAGATGGTCAGGCAAACTCGACGGGACGGATTCGCTCATCTCGTTTAGACCGAAACATTACGAAGGGGAAATAGAGAGTTGGCATTGCAATCTTGGTGGGACCGATCAGTCATTTCGGTTGGACCGAAACATTACGAAGGAAAAAAGAGAGTTTTCAATCCCATCTCGGTGAGACCGAGATCCCTATCGGTGAGACCGAAGTGACTAGGGTTTCTGGTAGTGGCTATGTCAAGTGAACTCGGTGGCACGAGATAGAAGATTTCGGTGCGGCCATGTTTGACTTTTGGTTTGGCACATATGTGGATATGATAAAGTAGTTGAGGGTTTTAGGAGCATATCACTAAGCATTTTGAGCAAGTAACTCATTAAGCAACACCTCACCCCCTTTTAATAGTACTGGCTTTTCCTATAGACTCAATGTGATCTTGGATAACTAAAAGTAAGATGTAGAGTCTTGTGCTTTGAGCTTGAGCCAATCTTTTGTGCTTAGCATTTTGAGGGGTCCACTTTCTAATCCATGCCATGCCAATAATTGAGATTTCCTGAAATATTTATCTTCAAATAGCATTAGCTCAATGAGCTATATGTTGTTAGGAATTACCAAAACCACCCAGGGATAGTTGCACTTTCAATCTCCCCTTTTTTGGTAATTGATGACAACATATAGATCAAAGCTTCGACAAATGATAATAAGATTGAAATACATTGTCGCTTTGAGAAGTATGTGATAAGCAAGAGCTCCTCCTAAAATTGTGTATTATTTAAAATTTGCTTTTGAATGCAAATGCACAATCGATTAGGTTCATGGATTACTCTTCCATGTCACATACATCTTGGTGGAGCGCTCAAAATGATAGAAGTTAATAGCATGCACTCATCACCAAGCAAGTGAATGATCATATATGAGATATAAAAGATAGCATCATTCAACCAAGCATTAAGGTAGCATATGATCAACCACATGGTCACATAAGTATCTCACAAGGATATAAGGACATAAAGTATCTCACACAAAAACAAGAAGTTCAACCAAAAGCAAGAGAGATAAAAAGCAAGACACTCTCTCTTGAAGCCTATGATCTATACATATTTCTCCCCCTTTGGCAACAAGTTGCCAAAAAGTTCGAAAATGCATAGTGCTATACGTATCTCAGGCTTGGTCTTCGGGAGGTGGTGTAGAGAGAACTCCAAGGATGAAGGCTTCCGATGATGTAGTTGGAGCTGATGGAGGTGGAGTAGGTGCTGGAGGTGGCACTGGAGCTGTAGCTGCTGGTACTGACACTGTAGCTCTAGCATCTGAAACTGGCACTGCAGCAAATCTTGGACCTCGTGGCACACGCTGAAAAGCATCAGTAGTTGCTTTTTCTCTCCTCTCCTCTGCTTCCTCCTGAAGCTGCTCAACTGTAGTCTGAATCTCAGTTACCTTCAGGTCAAGATCATAGAATTTTGTCTCCACAATCCTCTCCAGGCTCTCCTGATTCTGATTCAGGGTGGCCAAGCCCTTCTCAATCCTCAGTGTAGCTTGAATCAGATAGCCTACCTGATCTTGCTTGCTCTTCAGGAAAACTTGAGACGCCTCTTCAACACTGGGCATCTTGGCAGCTTTCTCGGCCTTTGCCTTGGCTCTCTTCTCCTGGACTTGAGCTGATGATGGTTCCTCCTCATTCATCACAACAGTGTTATCTTCAAAATCAGGATGTAAGGGTAGATGCTCCTTGTCCAGCAAAAAAATTCATGTGCCCATCTTAGAATTGATGAACTCCTGAATATGTTGAGCATACTCACAACTCCTCTTTTGATCAACAGTAGTTCTCTTGATCGTTTCTACAATCAAACTCATAACTTTGAACTTCTGAGGAATATCAAAGATTTGTGGCAGGTTGATAGAGTGTCCTCTGATCATCTTGTGATCTCCTGACTTGGGTAGCAATGTGTGCCTTAAGATCCAGTTAATGGTAGGCAGACCATACAACAAGAAGTGTACAGATCCAAGCTTGTGTGTTTACAAAGCCTTATCAGGGATCTCTTTGTACATGTTTGTCATGGAGTTGTGGTCTTTCTTCTTGGTGGCATACACATCCAAGTCATCTTCATGTTCTTCGGGGGCATTGATTAGCTTGGGCCATTCTTCAACTGTGGACTAGTACCTGGTACCTTCAGACATCCATACTATCATCCCATCTGGATAGAAGTGGGCAGTGGAGTAAAATTGCATGATCAGCTCATCATTCCATTTGGTGAGCTTTTGTCCAACAAACTCATCTACTCCACATGCCTTAAAGCTATCATATACTCCTGGGAAGTGATCTTCATTCTCCTGGATGTATTCCCAATCGACCCATTTCATGTCACACACAATGGGCTTCTTGTCAAGCAAAATTGTCTCATAGAAGTCTTGGTGTTCCTTTGTATGGAACTTGTAGTCAACTGCAGTCCTCCTCCTAACAGCATCGGTATCAGACTGTCTCCACAATCTCAGTGCTGCATCTTTCCTGATGTGCATGTCCTCATCGACTAGATGAGCATAATTGTGGTCAGGAATTTTGGGCTTCAACTTCCTCAAAACAAGAGAATCATCTTCCTCTTCTTCAGCTTCAGGCACTGGAGCCTTGTTCTTCTCCTCAGCAGGTATACTCCTGGTGTTCCTCTTGGGCTTTGGGGGTTTCTGAGAAGCACCTTGGGAGTCAATTTGGGCTTAGATGGAGCAGCCCCTGACTTAATTGCATCTCCCATAAGCTTCTGGGACTTGGGAGCTGGTGCAGCATCCTCTTCCTCCTCTTCTTCTTGATCTCTCATAATGGAGGATCTACCAACCACTCTGGAAGTGGTCTTCTGGACCCTTTCCTTCCACCTCTTTCCTTCTCCAACAACCTCTTTACTTGGCTTGTGTCAGATTTCGGGTTCCGGGAGACCCTAGAGGTTCGAATGGGGTGCGCGCGGAGATTTCGCCTTCTACCTACCTGCACCCACCGCCTCGCTAAGATCTAAGCTATGGAAAGAACAGCACAAGAGACACAGGGTTTATACTAGTTCGGGCCACCATTGTGGTGTAACACCCTACTCTAGTTTGTGGTGTGGTGGATTGCCTCTTGGGCTGATGATGATGAGCAATACAACGAAGAACAGCCTCGTGAGGGTCTGTTCTTCGCTGGGGGATGAACTGCTAGGAGGAGTTCAGTCACCCTTCTCTCTCTCTCTCTGCGTGATGCTACTCGATCCGATCCCATCTTGTTTCTGGATTGGTCGATCCTCTCTACGCTGGGGGTGGCTAGTCCTATTTATAGGCAAAGGCCCTGGGCCTCTTCCCAAATATTGAGCTGGAAGGGCGCCAACAATTGGCCATTTTGAAGGGGAACATCTGGTACACTTATCCCGACTAAAGTTGGTCCTCGCCTGCCAAAGGCTCGGGTGGTGACGCTGGCTTGGGCTCCACAATGACTTCCTCCCTGCCATTGGGCTGGTCTTGGTCTCGTTGCACCGAAACGGGTGCCTTTGCTTGATGCTCTTGCCTGTGCTTGCTCCCTTTGCACCAAAGAGGAAAGGAGGACACTGCGCGGGCTGGCGCCCGCCTGGCGCCCTTGGTCGTCATGGCTTGCGTCACTGGCACCTCGTGAGGTACCCCGCGTTGATCTCTCCGCCTCCTCGCGAGCCAGCCTAATGAGGTCGTGCCTGAGGAAGCTCTGTGTCGTCCGCCCCGCGAGGCTTGGCCCCTCGCGAGGGTCTTGGGTCTGTGTTGATGAAGATGGGCCGCGCTGGGCCCCCCTTTGAGCCACGCCACATGCCGCAGGCAGGCAAGTCTGGGGACCCCCATTCCCAGAACGCCGACAGTAGCCCCCGGGCCCAAGGCGTGCCCGGACATGGCCGTGCAGGGAGGCGAAAGGGCAAGAGCGAAGCGCCGCGGGCCCTAACAGCCTGCGGCCTTGAGCGCCGCGTGGCGGTTGATTGGATGTGGGCGTCTCCACTTCCCCATGGCACCTCGGCAACTGCACGTATCGGACAAGTCCCTGCATGCAAATCGGGTCATGATTACCTGCGATCGTGGGGGTCGACGGTTGGCCTTCACCGGCCATAAGTACAGAACGGCATGCGCCCTTCCAGTCCATCTCTTCTTGCTTCTCCTTCTTCCCGGTCCTTGCTCCGTCTTGCTGTGATGGCTCCGATCCGCCGGTTCTCGGCGGCAGAGAAGGGAAAGGCTCCCCGGGAGGAACCAGACCCGCTGCCGCCGAAGAAATGGCTCGCCCTCAGCCGCCGGGATGAGGGGGCCCATCAGGTGGTGTCGAGGCCCTGGTGCGAGCGGCCACTGCCGGGGTTCCCGCTTCCCTTGTACACCCACATCGAGGGCTCTGAAGGAGTCGATGCAGATCGCCACAGGCGGCGCCACCGTCAGCGCCGACGGGTCACGAAGGTGTGGGTCGTCCCCCTTGGGGTCCACACCGAGGGCTCCTCCTGAGAGTTCGTGCTCCACGCCGCCATGCCTCCTCAGTCTTGGATTCGCCTTCCTCCCTTCTTCGCCTCCATCATCCCGCAGGGAGAACTCCTGGAGCTTTGGCTGCAGCACGCCGGCTGCAGCACCCTCACGACCGAGGCAGAGGTCGAGGTCGTTGCCCCGGGCGAGGTCTTCATGATTCGAGGCTGGGGCGAAATAGCCCGGGTTTGCAGGACAAGAGGCGCCTTCGCGATCCACTTGGAGTACGACGGTGCTTTGGTGATGTTCTTCATGGTCTTCGATGCGAACGGGCGCCGGCTGGAGTGCTGCCCCGGGAGAGGTGGTCGGGACCCTGCTACGGCGAGGACTAGGCCCACCGACCGCTCCCTTGGCGGCTCCTCAGGCGGCTGAGGCGTCGGAGGATCCAGCGACTCCGGCAAGCTCTTCGCGACCCCGGAGACGAGCGACGATAGCTACGAGCCCCCAAGCCGGCGCCGCTCCTGGAGCAGGGCGGGCTCGTCAGGCCATCGCCGACTCTGATCTGGATGGGGTTGGCACCGGTGCTTGACGGCCCACTATTGATGATGGCGTCTTTTGCAGGGGCGTGTGTAGTTAGCGTCCTTTTAGGATCTGTTCCCTGCGAGGAATCAAAGACGCGTCCCGTGGGGGCTTGTAAGGTGCATGTGATCCTATTTGTTAATATAACCCTTGTTGTAGAATTGTGCGAGTTTCTCATTCCGTCTTAGCTCAGTTCTCCCTTTCGAACCTCATGAGGGCTTGGGGCTCTGCGCTGATAGGTCCCAGTCCCAAGGCGGCTTCAGCCGTCGCTGGTATGCCAGGTCGCGATGCCGTGGTCAAGGCCAGGAGGTGAGTGACCCGGGGTCCGGTAAGAGCCCCTGAGTCGCGATGCTCAGGAGGTCCCCTTTGGCGCTCAAGCAGCCATCGTTTGGTGAGAAAGGAGAGCGGTGTCGCTAACATGGGATTGCATTAGGTGCGGGGATGGTGCCACGGTAGCTGGTGCTTCCGGGTGGTGACTTATCTCGAGGATCAGGGACCGCTCCCTGGTGTGTCGCCGGGTCCGTGCATCGGCAAGCGTGAGGTTGCTCGGCGAGGTCCTCGCGTGTCCCTCCCCTCTCGCCCTTTCTCCCCTTTCTGCTCTACGTCCTCGGGTCCCGGCCCTCGAGCGAGTCTCAGTCATCGCTGGTATGCCAGGTCGCGATGGCGTGGACAAGGCCAGAGGGTGAGGGCTGGAGAGCCAGTAGGAGCCCTGAGTCGCAATGCTCAGGCACCCCCCTTTAACGTGCAAGAGGTTCGCGCGGATGAGAGTGAAGGAGACACCGCAAGGGCCTCACTTGACGCAGCTCCTTTAGGAGATCCTGTAGACCCATCATAGAAAGAACAAGGGGTTGCCATGAGAATTGACAGTCAGCCGTTGGTTGCTTCCTAGGGGCGATGAGACACTGAAGGTTTGACGAGGTGGCGCCATGCGGGGCTGCCGCGGCCAGAGCTCAGCCATTCAGGTTTGTCGGCGTTGCAGGGACGGACCCATGTGCAAGCGCCGTGCCGTTTTGGGAGCAGCTCCGTCAGTTGGCGTCAGTTGAGCGGGCAACTAGGTCAAACACATTAGCCGCGAAGGAGTGGATTCATTCAAATAGATGCTGGGGAGGCGGACATCACTGGTTCAGGCCCGAGCGACTTGGGGATGATGCAGCCCGAGGGGCGCTCCCAACAAAGTAAGTTAACAACATGAAATAAAAGGGATACATACCGCAGGGACGGACTCACGCGGCCTGGGAATAATGAAGCCCTGGGGGCGCTCCCAGCTGGAAATGAAACTTGAAAGATGTCACCTGATGATGTTGAGGACGAAGCAGCGTTGGTGTAGCAGACTCGGTGGGCTGCGGAAGCCGATCCTCACGAGCCCCTAGGCCCAGGGGCCTCGGGAGGCTCCGGAGGCACTGTTGGCTCCTCGCGGACCATCCCCATCTCCGCCAGGGCTGCGGAACGCCTGGCCTCTTGAGCCTCCATGATGCCCCTCATGAGGCGCTGGTACGTGGCAGCCGCGCTTTGCAAGCCGTAAGGCATGCGAACGTAGCTGTGGGGTGGACCTTTGCAGCGCCCCACTCACGAGGGCCAGAGGCGCTCCAGAGAGGCGACTCGATTGAGCCCTGGTATGTCGATGCAGACGCGCAGCCCACCATCCTCGCCTGGATGGGGAGCCATAGTTGGTAGGCGGTGGCCGCCTCTCATGACTCTTGACTCCTGTAGCTCCTAAATGGCCTTGCTGACGAACTCCTGAGGGTCTGGCCCTCCTTGCCTTACTCCTTCTTGAGGGAAACGTGCTTCAAAACACGCCTCCATGTGGTGCCCAAGCGCCTCCCTCGTGACCCTAGCCCTGCCTGAGGAGGGTGCCGGGCGCGCTTTCCTATGCGGTGGAAGAAAGTTCCCCCTGGGCAGGCACGGGCCCTGAGGGGCCTGCCTCCTGAGGAGCTGGGTCGGATGATGTCTTCTTCTTCTTGGGGTGGCCTCGGGAAGCCTCCTGCTTCCGCGATCCGGGTCTTCCAGTGATGCGGCCTGAAAGGCTCGTTCCAAGGAACACACCGCGTCTTTCTCTTCACAGGGCACCGTGATGACTCCGCGACTTCCTGGCATCTTGAGGACATTGTAGCCGTGGTGAGTTACGACCATGAACTTGGCCAGCACTGGGTACCCAAGGATGGCGTTGTACGGCAGGCGAATGTGAGCGACGTCGAAGTCAATGAGCTCGGTGTGGTAGTTGTTGCATGCCCCGAAGGTGACAGGGAGGCGGACCTGCCCAATCGGGACCGTGGAGCCGTTGGTGACTCCGGAGAAAGGCTTGGTTGGCTGAAGCTGGTTCTAGGGCACTTGGAGATTGTTGAATGTTTCCACGGACAGGACGTTGAGCCTTGCCCCGCCATCGATGAGGGTCCTGGTGACCAGCACGTTGCTGATGATTGGGGAACAAAGCATCCGGAGGACTCCGGCCGTGGCCGCACACTTGAGCTGATCCACTGAGCTGAACGTGATGGCGCACGCCGTCCACCTAAGAGGGCGCGTGGCTTCGAGCTTGGGGAGGACTGCATTCACTTCACGGGCGAACTGCTTGAAGATGCATTGAGAGGCTAGGGCTTGAGCCCCGCCCAGGATGCAGGCGATCGCGCACGGCTCCTGGAAGCCCCCAGCCCCCTCATCCTGATGGCGGTCCTCGTTTCTCCTTGGTTGCGGCGGCAGCGGAGGGAGGCCTGCGTTGCCTTGCAGGCGATCCTCGCGAGGTTGATCCCTCTAGTATCCCTCGCAAGGCAGGTCTTTCCAGCGATCCTCGCGAGGTCGATCGCGCCACCCTTGGCGCGGGCAGCGGTCTTCCTAGCATCATGTGTTCCTTCCTCCTGCTCGACCGTAGCCCCGGTCACCGCGGTCGGGACGACGGCCGATCCTTCCTTCTCGCACGGCTCGGAGCTCTTGACATTCGTTGGTGTTGTGGGTGTGGAGGTCATGGTACACACAGTACCGACTGCCCTTGGAAGATTCAGGCTGATCTCTGCCCCGCTTGGTGTCTCGTTCTGCCGCGAGCACGGCAGCCCCCTTGCGCTTCACATCTTTGGCCTTGGGATTCTTCTCTTCTGGGTCTGCGTCAGGCAGCTCGAGGAGGGAGAGACGCCCTTCCTCAGCCCTGGCGCACTTGGTCGCCAAGTTGAACAGCTCCAAGGAAGTGCACAAGTCTTCATGCATCGCCAGCTCCTCCTTCATCTTGACGTCGCGCACACCGTCGGAGAAGGCTGAGATGATGGCCTCCTCGGTCACCTTGGGAATCTTGAGGTGTGCGTTGTTGAAGCGCTGGATGTACTTCTACAGGGTCTCTCCGGGTTGTTGCTTGATGCGGCGCATGTCGCTCACGGCGGGTGGCCGATCACGAGTACTTTGGAAGTTGGCGATGAAGCAGGTGCGCATCTCGTCCCAGGAGGAGATCGTGCCTGGAGCTAGGTTCAGGAGCCAGGTGCGGGCTCCGTCCTTGAGCGCCATGGGAAACCAGTTCGCCATGACCTTCTCGTCTCTGTTGGCAGCTTCGATGCCCAGCTCATAGAGCTGGAGGAACTCCGCAGGGTCGGCCGTGCCGTCGTAACGAGGAGGCAGGTCTGGCTTGAACTTGCCGGGCCATGCGATGCTGCGTAGCTCGGTGGTGAAGGCACGACAGCCTGCTGTGGCCACAGGAGGCTTTGGGTGACGGAGAGCTTGGTCTTGCAGGTCCCCATGTGTTGCAGCTGGGAGCAGCGCGGGGTCTTGACATGCGGGAGCAGGAGCATGGCCGCAACATGCTGGAGCAGGGAGCGCCCAGGCAGCTTCTTGCGGGCGAGGGACTTCTTGGCAGCTCTGCTCTTGCCGCGCTGGCACCTGACAGAGCGGGTTCCGCCCAGGGGCCACGCGCCTTGGAGCCTAGGCGCCTTCTTGAGGAGGAGGCGGCTGGGGCGCCCCCGAAGCTTCGTCGCCCGCGCAGGGCGGGATGCGGTGCAGCGGAATGGATGGCGCAGGAGAGCCTCCTGCGGCACGGACGAGCTCGGCGACGCGGTCGAACCATTCTTCATAGACGTCGTCGACGGGACGGTAGCGCAGGAGCTCATTTGCCGTGATGAGCGCAGCTCGAGCCTCCATGTGTGTGCGGAGCGCGTGGTACGAAGAACCAGCTGGGGTGAGCGAGGGAGTAGCGGTGCGGCCGTCTTGCCGCACGGATGGATGCTGAGACGACGCTTGCTGCTCGTTTCCCGTCGGGCCGGTGGCGGGGTTGATGGCAGGTGACGGGGAACGGCGAGGACGCCCGCCGACAGGAGCCGTCTGGGCGACGCGGGAAGCGAGAGCGGCTCGGCACTCGGCGCGGGCCCGACGAGCGTCAGACATGGACGCGATGGTCAGAGGAGAACGGGGCGGTGGAAGACGAATCCTGGCGCACCCCCTACCTGGCGTGCCAAATGTCGGATTTCGGGTTCCGACAGACCCTAGAGGCTCGAACACTGGGGTGCGCGCGGAGATTTCGCCTTCTACCTACCTGCACCCCACCGCCTCGCTAAGATCTAAGCTATGGAAAGAACAGCACAAGAGACACAGGGTTTATACTAGTTCAGGCCACCATTGTGGTGTAATACCCTACTCTAGTTTGTGGTGTGGTGGATTGCCTCTTGGGCTGATGATGATGAGCAATACAAGGAAGAAAAGCCTCGCGAGGGTCTGTTCTTCGGTGGGGGATGAACTGCTAGGAGGAGTTCAGTCACCCTTCTCTCTCTCTCTGCGTGATGCTACTCGATCCGATCCCAGCTTGTTTCTGGATTGGCCGATCCTCTCTACCCTGGGGGTGGCTAGTCCTATTTATAGGCAAAGGCCCTGGGCCTCTTCCAAAATATTGAGCGGGAAGGGCGCCAACAATTGGCCATTTTGAAGGGGAACATCTGGTACACTTATCCTGACTAAAGTTGGTCCTCGCCTGCCAAAGGCTCGGGTGGTGACGCTGGCTTGGGCTCCACAATGACTTCCTCCCTGTCGTTGGGCTGGTCTTGGTCTCGTTGCACCGAAACGGGTGCCTTTGCTTGATTCTCTCGCCTGTGCTTGCTCCCTTTGCACCAAAGAGGAAAGGACGACACTGCGCGGGCTGGCGCCCGCCTGGCGCCCTTGGTCGTCATGGCTTGCGTCACGGGCACCTCGTGAGGTACCCCGCCTTGATCTCTCCGCCTCCTCGCGAGCCAGCCTGATGAGGCCGTGCCTGAGGAAGCTCCATGTCGTCCGCCCCGCGAGGCTTAGCCCCTCGCGAGGGTCTTGGGTCTGTGTTGATGAAGATGGGCCGCGCTGGGCCCCCCTTTGAGCCACGCCGCATGCCGCAGGCGGGCATGTCTGGGGACCCCCGTTCCCAGAACGCCGACAGCTTGGAGGTTTTAGCAGTTGAGGCTCTCATCTTTAAGGTTGGCACCCTCTTGGCAGGGGCCTTCTTGTGCAGGCCAGGCTTAGTTGATGCAGCTGTGCCATATTCCTTCTTCAGCACCTTCTTCTTGAAGCTGACTTCCTCCTCAACAGCCACATAGTCCTCATTTTCAGACTCTGAGGTTTTCTTCTTCCTTGACCTGGTGGCTGATTTGGGCAAGTTGCTTGATGTGCTCCTGCTACCATCATCAGAAGTGCTAGAGGGACTACTGCCCTCACTCAATTGCACCTGTTCCTCTAACTTGTTCTGGCTGTCACTCTGGTCAGACATCTCTACAAACTTACTGACAGCAGAACATGTGAATAGATATAGATGAGGTAGAGTGGATGAGCATCACAAAGTGCAGAGTTTTTGCAAAAGGTGACTTAAAATTAGTTTTAGTTCTTCCCAGAAAGCATTTCGGAGCTACCGATATGTAAACTCGGTGATACCGAAGCGACTTTTGGAACCTAAACTAGTGAACTCGGTCAGACCGAGTCACCGTTCAGTAGCACAGAGACTCCTAGGGTTTCACAAAGAATCGAACTCGGTCACACCGATTTGCAGTTTTCGGTCAGACCGAAAGTGCAACTGCAATGGCCTAAGCCAAATCGGCGAGACCGATTTCTACAATTCGGTCGGTCCGAGATGAGTTCGGCGGAGACCTAACCCTAAATTTTCAAATCCAAACTAATCTAAAGGATGTTTTCAGTGGATAGATTGATTCCATACGTGGTCATGATCATGGCAAAGTAATGTGCTACGAATCGGAGTTAAAAGAATAGCACATAGGATCGAACTCATACCCTAATTCAATGGAATTCGCTACGGCGGCAACGGAGGGGCAGAAATCCGTTGACGGCGATGGAAACCAGTGGCGGGAGGTCACTGGCGGCGAGAGGACGATCCAGAGACCCGAGGCGGCAGAGCAGGATACGCGCGGGCTGAGAGGTTTCGAAGAAATTTCCAAAATCTCACCCGTGAGTTTATATATCCCGACCCTGTCGGTGTGACCGAGTGGAATAACTCGGTGGCACCGAGATCTAGAATCGCAAGCGGTTGCTGCAACTCGGTGTGACCGAAAACTTCTAATCGGTTGCACCGAGATTGAAAACCTAGATCAACTTAGTGATCTCGGTGTGACCGAAATGGATGACTCGGTCATACCGAAATGCACAAAGAGGTTTTGGAAGTTTAACTCTATGACAAATCGGGGACTCCAAGTGGTCCTCACACAGAGTGGTTCGAATCTGACTTGATCAAACTTTGTGATGTAGGATGAATAGAGTTTGATATGATAAAAGCATAGATAGCTAGAGGGAGTTCTTAGGCATTCTTGTCCATCCATTTGGCAAAAGATAAAATGCCAAACAATCAAAGCAACAAATGGATGTCCTCAAATGAGTGATATATGCAATCAACATGCTCACACAATAAAATGACAAATGAAATATGTAACAAAGCATGCACAATCACTCTAGCATCTATCAAGCAATTTGGCGATGACTAGGTCATCTATATATGAGTATATTGACTTAGGAGTCAAATGAGAACATTTGTTCATAGGTCATACTCATCGTTTAAGCACAAGTGGAGTTGCCACTTTTACATAAAGCATTGTTGTGCTCACATCATTTGAGTTGCTTTAGCTCAATTGATTAGAGTAAAGCCCCCCCCCCTAGATGTGATATCCCCCCTAAGAGGGATGAACTAACCTTGGGTTTTGTTGATGATGACTTCATGTAGGTGTTGAAGATGTAGATGCTCAATGTTGATGTAGATCATTTGAAGCAATCCTTTGGAGTGAGTTGCACTTTCAATACCTACACGGGTTAGTCCCACAAGGAACAAACAAGGATATCCATAGACATAGAGTGATGTTCACATAGGATGATGTCCATGAAAGCATTAGGTTACCTTGTCCCTTGTCTTACAAACAGGAGGGTTGTGACTCCTTGAACTAGTGCAAGATATGGAAGTTGTTTGCACTTGTCCTTGCCTAGATGATAAGAGTGAGGTATGTTGGCGGAGTCACCCTCAAGAACTCTCTAGTTCTTCTTCTTGGGAATCCACACCATCTTGACGGGAATCCTTGTGTCGGTGGGAAACAACACCTATGGGGTCGCTCGGATGCCTTCTACGGTTGGCGGGCGTGGGGTTGTGCGAAGAGCGGGTCTGGCGGTCATCCCACAAATCGTTTACCCAGGTTCGGGCCGCGGAGACGCGTAAAACCCTAGTCTTTCTTGTCTGTGTATTGAGGTGTTCTTGTGTTCTTGAACTACCTGCAGTGGCTCTCTAGTCCAAAAGATCTGAATCCCTCTCCAGTACGCCTCGGGCCTCCTTTTATAGACAAAAAGGGGTTGCTACAGTGGCACACAAGAGGTGGAAAGGTGTGCAGGGGTTGAGTCTATCCCTGGCATCTTCGGACAAACGCATTTAATGTGTTGCCGACCTGCCCCTCCTGCTTTATTGGGGACGGCAAAGAAGTTCGTCCCAGCTGTCATCGCCTCGCCTAGCTCCGACGTGCGTCCAAGCTGACGAGGCGTTGTAGTGACACGTTGGATAGCCATTGGGCTGGCGCGGTGGTGGAGCCTTCACAAAAAAATTGCATGCTACCACGCAGGTGCTTGCTGAGTTGGTGTAGAGGCCGCGTGCTGCCAGGCATATGCCTGCTCAGCTGGTCGAGCTGGCAGCTGTATGGGAGTGGCAGTGGAGTCTTGGCGGACGCGGGCACGGCTACGGCCTCGCGGGCGTCCTTGGCAAGGGTCTTGCCGAGGGCCCGGCAAGGGTCTCGCTGCGGCACCGCGGTCGTCCCCAGCAAGGGTCTTGTCGGGGGTCTCGTGGACCTCCTCGGCAAGGATCTCGCCAAGGGTCGTCGTCTTCTGGTTTCCATCTGATCTTGCATGTCTATGATCTCTACAAAGATCTGCATGCCACCACGGAGGTGCCTCCCGAGCCTTGGTTCCAATATGGTGTGGGGACCCCTTGGGCTCAAGGGTGGTACGCTCTGTTGGCGTCAGGTAAGTTGCCCTGGCAAGGATCCTGCCGAGGCTATGGAAGCCACCCCGGCAAGAATCTTGCCGGGGGAGTCCACCTCGCCCTCTTGCTCTCTTTGCGTCTCTAGCCTTGGCATTGCTCTGGCATCCCTCCCCTGCCCTACTTAGTGTGGCCGTGGGCGCGGCTCTGACTGCTCGTGCACAAGTTAAGGGGTGCAAAAGGAGAGCCCCTACTTTTGTACACCGACAGGAGCCCCCGGGACTGGGCCACACATAAGCGCGACGTGTTGTTGGGCTAGGCCCAAAACGGTGCGCGGGCAGGTGGGGCCGGTTTTTACCGCGGTAATTTCCCGTCCGCTACACTTCCCCACAACCCACGTTGAACCGACGTGGGGGTCGTGTGTGGGGCGTTTTCCGCACGCATGCGTCACATCATGGTAAAGAGGCGGCTCGCGCCTTCCCCATAAAAAGAGGAAAATGCAATGGCGTGGCTCATATACTGAATGGGCTCGGGTCGTGGTCTTCAAGGCGCCCGCGCCCCACGACCACGGGGTGGAGAATAGCTGCCTCATCTATCCCTTCGGTTTTTGCTCGATCACCACGTGTCCCCCGTGCTTTGAAGGTGTTAGGCGGTGGGTGCGGGCCTTGAATGGCGAGGCAGGGAAATGGACTGCTCCTGATTGGGGCAGTGGGTCGGCCTCGATTCCCTGCGCCCCTGATGGTTGGATTGGCTGAGTGGAGCGGTCGAGTCCCGACCTCGCCCCTTTATAAGAAGGGGGAGGGGGATGGCATCCCACAATCTTTCATCATCCCTCTCCTTCCACCTCGGCTCCACTCTTTCATCTGTCATGGTGAGAGGGGGCGCCGGTCCTTCTATGGGGGTGGCGAGGGTCTCAGCTCGACAGCGCGTCCCTCCTTCCCAAGAGCCCGTGATAGCAGACCCGACCACGAGAGGAAGGGGGAGGGGGCGAGGCCGAGGCCAGCGTGGCGCTCGGGGAAGAGGGGGGCGCGGCGGCGCACCAGCCCTGCCTCCGCCAGCGATGCCTCCTCCGATGGAGGGCCACGTCGGGGACCAGGCTCGCGAGTTCTTCATCAGGCTGCGTCGGGCACCACGCCGTCGCCTTCGCATTCCCGCACCATTTTCTCAGGAGATGGAGCTCGATCCGCCCCAAACCCTGAGGCTGCACATGAGGGGCTGCGGGAACGGCGGCACATGGGTCGACGCCGACTTCCCCGCCCCTCAGGTCATGTATCTTCGCCGCGGATTGAAGACCTTCGCTCGCATCCATAGCCTAACGGCGGGGCTCGTTCTCTATTTAAAATAAATGGAGAACGGCCTGCTCTCCATCAAGGTCTTTGGAGACTCTAGGACTCGCCTAAAGTGCTGCGTGGAGAGCTCCTCCGACGATGAAGACTCCTCCTCAAGCGGGAGTGATGAGGAGGACAGCGACAGCAACGACGGGAGTGTCGAGCAGGGGCATGACGCCCCCGTCTCCGACTGACTGCGTCGCCCCTCCCTTCGTCGTGCACTCTGCCGAGGGCCTTCCTCGTCAAGCTCTCCATCGGCGCGTTCCATGTCCCTTCCTTTTTTCCTTTACCTGCCGCACCTGGGAGGAAAGGGGCAAGAACGGGGATCACGGGGCACTTATCTTTTCTAGTTTGTAAGCCTGCAGGCACTTCTTAGATTTCAAAATTTGTAATACCCTTTCCCGTGTACCCATTCTGTATGAATTGTACTTCTTCTCAATGTATGAATGAAAGGAAGGGTGTTGCCGGGTTTTGTTTGCGCGTGGGCGAGGGCCACACCAAGGAACGTGTCCTTGTTATCTTAATATAAACATGGTCTCCCGTCAATAGGTCCTTGTCGTCCTCCTGCTCTACGGCCCGACTACGCTCACGCTCTTGGCGGAGGTAGCGGACGGGTAGGATTAGACCTTTCGCTCGCCCTTTTCCCACCGCACTACAACCAAGTTCCGGCCCAAAGTAGAGTTTTCGGGCACAAAACGGGGGCAAGATGGTATGAGAGAAAGTGAAGCCTTATACGTTCAAGGTTCACATGGGCGCACGGAGTGGGGGGGGGAACTTATCTGACGTTGCAGCCCCGGCAACCTTGACCTGCCGCGGTTGGATCCTTGTGTCCGCAGCCCCCGGCAACCTTGGTTTGCCGGGGCTGGAGTGCCGGCCTGTTCTTTCTCCTCCCAATACCTCAGCAGAAATGTCCATGTACCCTGCGAACCAAAAAGGACAGAAAGGAACAGAATGATGCACACTCGACCTCTATGCTAGGGGTTAGCCGCCGCTAAGCACTATCAACCCTAACCGAGGGAGAGACTCAACCTAGCATGCATGCTATAACTTAGGGCGCCGGTGCTTCATTTATTTATGCTCAGGGTCTACGCCTGGCTTTGTACAAAGGGTTACATGCCTTGCCGGCAGGGCTTGTACAAAAGGTGGTTTGCCGGGGGGGCCGACAACCGCGCCTTTTGGGTAGAACTTGCGAAGATGTTCGATGTTCCAGGAGTTGCTCACTGGAACACCATCTTTGGTCTCCAGGCGGACTGAGCCAGGCCTGGTGACTCATATTACCCGATAAGGGCCCTCCCACTTTGGTGTCAACTTGTTGGAATTCTTGGCCGACTGAACATGTCGAAGAACAAGGTCGCCTTCCTCAAAGCTCCAGGCATGAACCTTGCGGCTATGGTAGCAGCGCAAAGCTTGCTGGTAGCGCGCTGCTCGCACAACCGCCCAAAGACAATCTTCCTCAAGGAGCGTCCCGTCATCTTGCCGCAACTGCTCTTACTGAAGCTCATCATAAGCGAGCACTCGAGGTGACCCGTATGTGAGTTCCATGGGGAGAACTGCTTCTGCCCCATAAATGAGGGAGAAGAGTGTCTGACCGGTGGCTTGATTTGGCGTCGTTCTGATCGACCAAAGAACCGCCGATAATTCATCAATCCAGCATCATCTGCACCTGCGTAGACTGTCAAAGGTCCTTGTCCGGAGGCCTCGCAACACTTCGGCATTTGCCCTTTCAGCCTGGCCATTGCTTTGTGGATGCGCAACAGAAGCAAAACAGATCTTGATGCCGAGGTCCTGGATGTACTACATGAAGGCGTGGCTCGTGAACTGTGTGTCGTTGTCGGTGATGATCCTGTTTGGCACACCGAAACGGCAGACTAGCCCCTTGAAGAATTTGACGGCTGATTGTGCTGTCACTTTTCTCACTGTCTCCACCTCCAACCACTTTGTGAACTTGTCGATCGCAACGTACAAGTACTCAAAGCCCCTGACAGCACGGGGAAAGGGGCCCAGTATGTCAAACCCCCAGACTGAGAATGGACAGGAGAGAGGGATTGTTTAGAGCACTTGAGCTGGTTGATGAAGCTTCTTCGAATGGAACTAACACGCTTCACACTAGGTTACTAGTGTCGTTGCATCCTGGAGGGCGGTGGGCTAGAAGAAACCTTGCTGGAACGCCTTGCCGGCAAGGGCCCCTGACCCTATGTGGGAGCCACATATGCCTCCGTGTACCTCTGCCAACAACCCCAGTCCTTCCTCTCGGGGAATGCACTTCAATTTCACACCGTTTGGTCTTTTTCTATATAGGACATCGTCAATGAACTGATACATGGCAGACCTACGGGCTACTTTCTCCGCTTCTTCCTGCTCCTCAGGGAGTTCCCCTGTTTGGAGGAATCGGACGGTATGGCGTGCCCATGTCGGAGCCTAAGGCTCAACGGCAAGGACTAGAGGCACTTCCTCGGCCATGGGAGTAGGTGTCTCTACAGCCAGGACTTGACGCCCCGCCGGAGCCGGTTGCCCCATGGCTGGCTCAGTGCCCACGGCAACTTCCTCGCCGGCGGCTCCTGGGAGCTTGGAGGGAAAGTACTTGTCGGGGCCTGATTTCATTCGCTTTTTCTGCTCTGTTGATGGTCCAACAGATGGTTGAGTCGGCCGAAGCACAAAAGTACCTGGTTCCACAGGTAGTTTGAAGGCAGCGCGCTTCAACAGGTAGTCGGCGATGTCGTTCTCCACTCGGGGAACATGCTCTGCCTGTATACCGTCAAAGCGCTCCTCCAGCTTCCTCACCTCATCCACATAGGCCTCCATCGGCGGGCTTTGATAATATTTGTTGACTTGTCTGACAACAAGTTGTGAATCACCCCTGACGATGAGCTTCTTGATCCCGAGGTCTGCCGTGATGCTGAGACCAGCAAGCAACCCCTCGTATTCAGCAGTGTTGTTTGTGGACATCTCCCTGGGAAAGTGCATCTGGATTACATACTTGAGGAGCTCTTCGGTGGGTGCAACAAGCAGCACACCAGCACCGGCACCATGCAGCGAGAAAGCCCCGTCAAACTACATAATCCAGTTGCAAGTTGCCTCCTTGCCAGGGAGGGTGGTCTCCTGGATCTCTTCGTCTGGCGTCGAGGTCCACTCGACAATGAACTCTGCCAAGACTCTGCTTTGGATTGTCGAAGTACTTTCAAACTTCAAACCAAAGCTTGACAGCTCCACAACCCACTCCCCGATCCTCCCAATTGCATCTGCGTTATGTAATTGTCGGTTTTCGGGTTCCGGCAGACCCTTGAGGTTCGAACACTGGGGTGCGCGCGGAGATTTCGCCTTCTACCTACCTGCACCCCACCACCACGCTAAGATCTAAGCTATGGATAGAACAGCACAAGAGACACAGGGTTTATACTTGTTCAGGCCACCATTGTGGTGTAATACCCTACTCTAGTTTGTGGTGTGGTGGATTGCCTCTTGGGCTGATGATGATGAGCAATACAAGGAAGAACAGCCTCGCGAGGGTCTGTTCTTGGCTGGGGGATAAACTGTTAGGAGGAGTTCAGTCACCCTTCTCTCTCTGTGTGTGTGATGCTACTCGATCCGATCCCAGCTTGTTTCTGGATTGCCCGATCCTGTCTACCCTGGGGGTGGCTTGTCCTATTTATAGGCAAAGGCCCTGGGCCTCTTCCCAAATATTGAGCGGGAAGGGCGCCAACAATTGGCCATTTTGAAGGGGAACATCTGGTACACTTATCCTGACTAAAGTTGGTCCTCGCCTGCCAAAGGCTCGGGTGGTGACGCTGGCTTGGGCTCCACAATGACTTCCTCCCTGCCGTTGGGCTGGTCTTGGTCTCGTTGCACCGAAACGGGTGCCTTTGCTTGATGCTCTCGCCTGCGCTTGCTCCCTTTGCACCAAAGAGGAAAGGACGACACTGCGCGGGCTGGCGCCCGCCTGGCGCCCTTGGTCGTCATGGCTTGCGTCATGGGCACCTCGTGAGGTACCCCGCCTTGATCTCTCCACCTCCTCGCGAGCCAGCTGATGAGGCCGTGCTTGAGGAAGCTCCGTGTTGTCCGCCCCGCGAGGCTTGGCCCCTCACGAGGGTCTTGGGTCTGTGTTGATGAAGATGGGCTATGCTGGGCCCCCCTTTGAGCCACGCCATAGGCCGCAGGCAGGCAAGTCTGGGGACCCCCGTTCCCAGAACGCCGACAGTAATATCCGTTGCAATGGGAGGCGGGTGACGACGGTGATCTTGTGTGCCTGGAAGTAATGACGCAGCTTCCTTGAGGCCATAAGGAGGCCAAAGAGCAATTTCTGCACGCCGGAGTACCTTGACCTAGCCCCCTGCAAGAGCTAGCGGACAAAGTAAACCGGATGCTGCATCATTTTCTTCTTCGGCAGCACTTCGCCTGGTTGCGAAGGCCATGCCCCGCCAGCGCCGGACCCTGCCGGGGGCCTTGCCTCTTCGTCGACCTCCCTCTGCACCACTAGTGTAGCGCTGACCACTTGGTTTGTTGCCGCCACGTATAGCAGCAATGGTTCTTGGGGTTTGGGCGCAACCAGTATCAGTGTAGAAGAGAGGTATTTCTTCAAATCATATAGCGCTGCTTCGGCCTCTGGGGTCCATTCCATTGGGCCTGCCTTTTTCAAGATTTTGAAAAAGGGAAGGGTGCGCTCGGCGGACCTGGAGATGAATCTGCTCATGGAGGCAACACACCCAGTGAGCTGACGCACGTCCTTGATCTGCTTGGGTGCCCCAATCTGCTCGATAGCCTTGATCTTGTCTGGATTTGCCTCGATCCCACGTTGTGACACAAAGAACCCAAGAAGTTTGTCGGACGGAACTCCAAAGACACACTTCTTAGGGTTCAACTTGAGGTTGATTGTAACACCCTCGATACGACTATAGCTCCCACGTGTTGAGGCACGACTTAGAGACATAATCGCATTGAAGGCATATGTTGCAAGTTAGGCAATCTTCACAACATCCCATGTAATGTATAATAAAAGGGGGAGATACATAGTTGGCTTACACTTGCCACGTAACATCAAAGTACATAAATAACATCCATCATCCAAAACACTCATGGCCCGACTATGGTGCCAAAATAGAAGAGAACCCAACATGCGACACGGTCCCAATCAAACCCCAACTAGGCACCACTACTAATTGTCAGGAAAAGACACGTAGTATCGCTGAGAGTCTTCGTCGAACTCCCACTTGAGCTCGTACTCGTCACCTGGAGCGGAATCACCTGGACCTGCATCTGGAGTTATAGTATCTGTGAGCCACGGGGACTCAGCAATCTCACACCCTCGCGATCAAGACTATTTAAGCTTATAGGAAGGGTAAGGCAAGTATATATGTGGAGCTGCAGCAAGCGACTAGCATATATGGTGGCTATCTTATTCGCAAAAGAGAGCGAGAAGAGGAGGCAAGGCACGAGCGAGAAACTAGAGAGCAACCTGCGCAAACATTACTCCAACACCGTGTCCACTTCCCGGACTCCTCCAAGAAGAGGCCATCACGGTAACACACTCAGTTGATTCATTTTAATTAAATAAGGCTCAAGTTATCTACAACCGGACATTAACAAATTCCCATCTGCCCATAACCGCGGGCACGGCTTTCAAAAGTTCAATCCCTGCAGGGGAGTCCCAACTTAGCCCATGACAAGCTCTCATGGTCAACGAAGGAATAGACCTCCTCCCAAGACGTTCCGATCAGACTCGGTATCTCGGTAACTCAAGACACTTCGACAGGTTAAAACAAGACCAGCAACACCGCCCGAATGTGCCGACAAATCCCGATAGGAGCTGCACATATCTCTTTCTCAGGGCACACTCAGATAAGCAATCCGTACAACTAAAAACCAGCCCTCGAGTTTCCCCGAGGTGGCGCTGCAAGGGGCTCTAGTTTGGACCAACACTCAGAGGAGCATTGGCCCAGGGGGGTTAAAATAAGATGACCCTTGAGTCTGCAGAACCCAAGGGAAAGAAAAGGCTAGGTGGCAAATGGTAAGACCAATGTTGGGCATTGCTGGACAAGCTTTAATCAAGGCGAAATATCAAGGGGTTCCCATTATAACCCAACCGCGTAAGGAACGCAAAATCCGGGAACATAACACCGATATGACGGAAACTAGGGCGGCAAGAGTGGAACAAAACACTAGGCGAGAGGCCGAGCCTTCCACCCTTTACCAAGTATATAGATGCATTAAGATAACATGGCAATATAATGATATCCCAACAAGTAAATAAATGATGTTCCAACAAGGAACGGCCTCCAATCTTCGCCTGCAACTAGCAACGCTATAAGAGGGGCTGAGCAAAGCGGTAACATAGCCAATCAACGGTTTGCTAGGACATGGTGGGTTAGAATTTCAACATGGCAATTGGGAGGCTGACAAGCAGAAGTTAGGCATCGTAGCATTGGCATAGCAAGAGCGAGCAAACTAGCATAGCAAAGATAGTAGTGATTTCGAGGGTATGATCATCTTGCCTTCAAAGTTGTCAGGGTTGACTGGATCCTCAAAAGCAAACTCAACGGGCTCCTCGGTAGCGAACTCGTCTCCCGTCTCTACCCAACAAGATAAACAAGCAACAAGGATACAATCAACCACGTGCAAAACCAAGCAATATGATGAAATGAGGATATGCTATGCGGGATGCGATGCGGGATGCGAAATGTAAGATATGACAGGAAATGCATGAACCTGGCCTCAACTTGGAATTCCAAGGGTGCCACTGTAAAGATGAGATGAAATCGCTTGAAAATGATATAAAGATCATCGGAATCGGAGTTACGGTTTGGAAATGGCAATCGTTTTAAGAATGACACCGGTCTGCGATTTACAGCAAGTTGGCATCTAAATGTAATGAGATGAACATGCTACAGCCAGCAAACATGACAACAAAATACATGGCAGGGATGCACACAAGATGCTTAACAAAAGACTAGCACTGAGCCACGGCCAATTCATCCATTACGAGGTTCAAACAAGCATGGCAAAAACGCAAATGCAAAACAGATTCCAGACTTAGTGAAATTAACACTTGTCTGAAATTTCAGATCACGAAGCCCTCTTCGGAGCAGCAAAACAACACGATACATGACCTGATTAAGACAAGTAAGAACATGGCATGCAGCTACTCAACAAGCTTAACAAAAGTCCCAAAGTGACCTGGGGCCAAAAGGGATCACAAAATATAGTAACAAGCACACGAACATAGCTCAAACACAATCAGTTTTCAGACTTAGTGAAAACTGAGACATGCTGAAACATAACTCACGAAGGCATGTAAACGAGCTCGATGCACTCACTACGGTGCAAGTCATGGCAAGGCAAGCATACATCCATTAAGAAGGCACAAAATGCTAGCTATACATGGCAAGAACAATGGCATAGCATGCACGGATCAACTACGATAGCACCGGCAAAATCGCAAACAAGTTGACGATCTGCCCAGATTCACAACGAAGCAAAAGTAGAGCTCGATTGACTCAAGCTATATTGCTCCAAAATTTCAAACAAAGACATGGATGGATAAAGCACAACATTATTAACAAAACTCCTTTACTGATCATCCGCAAAAGAGGCACGGATCACTAGGAAACAAGCTCAACATATGGCATCATGAACTAAATAATCCCAGACTTGGTGAAAACTACTAAGTCTCTGAAAACAGATTTACCGGGTGCCTCACTTTGCAAGCTTGCACAAGTCACCACACACATCCTAAAAATGCATGGGTTGCACCTCTGGAAAGAAGACAAAATGCTTAACAAAACATATGAAGGACTCACAGGCATATCATGCACACATTAAACATGGCAAAAATGACAAAAGTCTAAGATGAACTAGCAGATCTGACAATTAACTCACGAAGCCTCCTTCTAACAGCATTTTGGGCATCAAGATGAGCTCAAATGAAAATGATGCAATGGAATGAAATGATGTACTCGTCGAGGCGAACATTCTGATATACTATATGTCCAAATTGGAGCTACGGATGCGGAGATACAGCAGGTCAAACTCTGCTCGAAAATTAGGGTTCGGGGGAGAGAAATCAACCGGATCTAGA
The DNA here is from genome assembly GCF_018294505.1 of Triticum aestivum. NCBI lineage: Eukaryota > Viridiplantae > Streptophyta > Magnoliopsida > Poales > Poaceae > Triticum > Triticum aestivum. The sequence goes on from NC_057797.1 coordinate 323,210,698, forward strand.
TCTGGAATCACTGTTCGGGGGAGAGAAATCAACCGGATGCCGACACTGTTCATCCGGCGCGCGCGACGAGGATGGCCGGGAGGAGTTCGCCGGAGCTCGGATCCGAGGCGGTCGGAGTTGAGGAGGCGGTCGCCGGGGCCGGATCCGGCGACCTAGGGCGGCGCACGGCGGCGGAGGACGTCGGGCGGGGCGGCGGCGAGGTGAGTGGCGGCTCGGGCGGCGGAGCAGTGCCGGACTTGCGGCGGCCGGGGCAGTCGCCGGATGGGCGAGGTTGATGGCGGCGCGGTCACCGGACCGCGGGAAGAAGGCGGCGCGGCGACCT